>NW_006434366.1:4839542-4848513 GCF_000325575.1 Pteropus alecto | reverse complement strand
TGTTTTCTACCTTTTACAGATGAGACGAGAAGTAACGAATCCAAGGCTGATCGGCTCCTGGAAACCGAACACTGCGCCCGGGAACGCAGGCCCCGCCCCCGGCTCGCCGCGCGGGCCCCGTGTCCGTCCAGCCGCCTGGCCCTCGGGAGGTGTGCGGCGTTCGTTGCGTGACTGATGAATTGATGAGTGAACCAATGACATGGCAAAGCGAGTCTCTGTACTCAGGGCTCTAAGGCTCTTACCCATGGCAGAGTCACCTGACCTGCGAAGCGAAGCGAGGAGCAGAGACGACGTCGCGATGCGCACCGCGGGGCGGGGCCCGCCGCCCGCTGACCCCGCGCCAGCCGCATCCCGAATAATCCTTCCTTGCGCAGGACAAGTGTGTGGCTCATCCGGTTGTGTTTTTCTGTATGTGGTGCTGAGGCTTCATGTTAGACATCTGGGCAGAAGAATTGAGCTAATGTTCTGAGTAAAAACACTTAAATTAAAACTTTGAAGATCTCCTCAACTTGTAATTAAACGTACCATATGGCTCCATTTTACTGAAAGTCAGGACCTAATTTAATGTTTTCCTTTTCAGCAACAAATTTCACTGGCCTGTTCTCAATCATTTTTATATCAAGAAAACAATTACAACCAAGACAGCGTTTTGAGGTTATGAGACAGAAACAGTCTCTTACCTGGGGATAAAACTATTGTTTCGGATGTGGAGCTACCATCATTTAAACTAATTCAGGGAACACGGGACACACGCTTGGCGCAGCAGACGCCACGTCGTCGTGAGAAAGACTCACACGTCTCTCCAGGTTTCATCGTCTCACTGTCTATTTAATTCGAATACAATCTGAGACAAAATGCTGATTTTTGCGCATTTTAACAGACATGGCTGAGCATTATTCGGGGTGTCTTAAAAGTGTTCGGTAAGCGAGTTTCAAACCCAAGGCCAGCTTTTGTCGTCTGAAGAGTCCGTAGCTCCCTGTCAGCATCCCGACTAAGGGGTGGGGCGCGGACAGTGTCCGTAGCTCCCTGTCAGCATCCTGACTAAGGGGTGGGGCGCGGACAGTGTTCATTAACGTTTGAAGAGAGCGGAGTTTTCTAGAAGGGATTCCAGCCTCTGTCCGCCTCGTTCTCGGTCTGCAGGTGCGTCGACAGCTGCAGTCGACCTCGCTCTAAGCCCCTTGACTAAGACATCGTGGTCGTCGTGGTCTGCGGTCTCCCCGCCCAGTGCATGTCACGTGTCCCCCGGCCCCCCACACGCGAGCCACGATGGGCAGGTGCACGTCAGAACCTCCGGGCCTGCACTCAGCGTCGCTCACGGCACTCGGCTCTCTCTGTCCCAGACACCGTTCCGGCCTTTCTGCCGAGGTGGTGACGCAGTCTCTGCCCTTCAGAAACACGTCGCCCACGGCAGACTCTGCCCGTGATCTACTAGCCCCGACCAGGAGCTGGATGAGGGTCGGAGTGACCGTCGTCAGAGACGGCCACCATGCAGGGGAGGACCCGAACCTCTAAACAGAAACGGAGATCTGGAGCAGTTACTGGTTCCTCTCGTACCCAAATTACAGAATTCTGTGAAAAATGTGAAAATAAGTAAGATGGACCCACGTCCGCGTACTGACGGGGACTGGTCACCCGGACGTATCGTCCTCGCCCGGTGACTGGGTAGGGGGTGTGCGCCGGGCACCAGGCTGGGCTGTGGTCAGCGAGCACCTCAGAGAACGTCCCTGCTCCCTGGGAGCTCACGTCCTGCTGTAATCCATCTTACGCAGAAAAGTAAGAAATAAGTAAATGGCATGGAGCTCCGTGTGCATGTGACCAAGCCCGTCCATGTGACCGAGCTGTGAGGGCCGGCGGTCGCCTCTGCAGGGCCGGGCGGGAGCGAGGAGGTGGTGACAGGGCCCGCGTCATGTCCACTCTGAGTGCGGTCCTTCACGGCGAGACTGAGTCATGTGTCACCTGTGCTCGAAAGTGAAAGTGGCGAGAAGTGTGAATTCATAGACCGGGCGGAGAGGAGGCGTGTGCTGCCCAGGGGACAGTGTGATGGGAGGGAGGGTGGACGCGAGCGCGGGCGGCCTGTTGGCATGTACGAGGCCACGTCCTGGGACTGCCCATGACCCCCGAGGGTCCAGCGCGGCGAGCTTCGCCCACATCACGGGCCTGCAGAGTCACACGTTATCCGCGGCGTGTGACCCCGTATCCATAGTGAGCTGCTGTCACAGTTCTCACGGTTTATATCTCACGTGATGGACCTTAAGGAAAAGGAGAGGAAGGAAGGAAGGAGGGAAGGAAGGAAGGAAGGAAGGAAGGAAGGAAGGAGCCCTCCAGTTATAATAGTTTTAGTTATATGGAAGGAAGGAAGGAAGGAAGGAAGGATGGAAGGAAGGAAGGAAGGAAGGAAGGAAGGAAGGAAGGCCGGCCATCATCTTGAAGGGGTGACAGACAGCACAGGCGGTGAGAAGGCCCAGCACCCCCGAGCCGCGGCGTGGGTGTCAGGCTGTCGGCTAGCTTTGCTGCTGGATGGACGGCTGGCTTTGGACCTCAGCCTTGTAAGGAACGATGAGAGCAAGTCAGATTTGTAATTCAACCAAGTGACAATTTACTGCATCTCATGCTGAGTCTGCCGAGTCGCATGTCCACTCACTGAAGCAAGGTCGGCGGTGTCCAGAACGTGCATCAGTTCTGATTCTGACGGGCTTCTGGAAGGCTCCTGTGGGGCTGGTAGTGGGGGGGGGGAGGGGGAGTGCAGGACAATCAGTAAACGGCCCCCAAAAAAGCAAGATAGAAAACACAAAACCACATCAGCCACCCAGCGACACTGCCCGACTGAGCCGGGTGTGGAAAGGCCTTCACGCCGGCCTGTAAGGGAGGCTCTCGGCGTTCGTGGTTACGGCGCTGCCCTGGACGCTGGCCTCAGGCACTGGGCAGAGCCGAGGTGGAGGTGACGGGCTTCCTGTGCGCCCGGTCACCACGGGCTCTGCTGGGCACAGACACGAGACCAGTGCTGGTTCAGCCTGCGGACACGACGTGCCGCCTGCGGCCCCGGGTGAGGACGCGTGTCCACGGTCACGTCTTGTTACGTGAGAAACGTGTCTCGTCGGGCCGTGTCTGCCAGATGGCGGTCCCTCCAGGGGACAGGGTGAGTGGACACCTCTGGACAAGACGCCCCCTCCAGATGCCCCGGAGAGCGTTCGTGGTCACGGGGCAAGGCCGGGACGTCGGCCTGAGCGGACGTTTGGAAGAAGCAGGTTCCGGGGAGGCCGCGGAAGTGCCGGCGAGGGGTTTAGTGTCAGGGAACGGAGGTGGCGGAGCAGGGGCGGGTGGGAGAGGACGGACTCGGACTGTGACGGACGCTCCGCTGCAGGTGAAACGCCGTCGACCCGTGTCGCGAGCCGCAGAGAAGCGTGGATGAACCGGGAGCGTGGTCGTGGCGAACTTCGCCAGTGTCTTTAAGAAATTGCCGACCACCCGGCCGCAGCGGCCGCCAGCCTGACCGACCGGCAGCCGAGACCATCCGGGCCGGACCCCCAGCAGTGCAGGACGGGACGTGCTGAAGGCCCAGCGGATGGTGAGCAGTTTTAGCAATAAAGTCCGTTTTCATTAAGGTCGTGCATTTCGTAGACATGACGCTGCTCACGCTCGCTCGACGGCAGTGCGGTGTAAGCGTCACTCTCGGGGGCGCTGGGACACCAAAACACCTGCTCCTCCCTCACTCCAGTAGTCGCTCTGTCGGGGTGAGCCGGAGGCAGACGCGCGGTATCTCACGAGGACGCCAGTGTTACGGAGACACGTCCAGGACCACGCGACCGCCGAGAAAGCGATGGGGAGTCTTACTGAATATTTTGGTCTGAGGCGTGATAGAGTATCAATGTGATATTTCATTTGTTTAAAAAATCAGAATATTAAAAGACAGTTTCCTCTTCATCTGCTAAAATGTTTTAACGGTGATGATGATCTTATGCTCTTAATGTAAAGTAGAATTTTAAAGCACCTTATCTCCGTATTTATACGACATAACTTGCCCGCTAATGACAAAGGGACACAGAAAATGAAACCCGTTACATTTTCTTGATTCGATGAGATTATGAGAGCAATAATAAGTATTTGCTGCAAATCAAAAAACAGAGCGTCTGTGTTAAAAATTTCTCATGAACTAGCAAATTAAACTCTGTCTGCCATGTTGAAGGAGCTGAGAGGTCAGACTCTTTCCTCAAAACCAAGGTCCCCTGCTAAATCAAGACCCTTCGCTCTGGGAACTCACCGATTAAAACTGCCAGAGAAACTCTGACAACTGCTAGTTCCGTTAGTCCATAACACAGATGTAAGTGCACAAGATAAAATAAATCACGCATGTCAGGAGCCTTTAAAAATGACTTTTTTTGAGCTGTTTTCTTTTTCCATAGGTCTTCTGATTCGATTTAATCATCGGACAGTAATTCTGTTTGGGAAGGGAAGTTTGTGCATAATTCTGTTTAAGTATCAGGTATTTTCCCCTTTAGAGACACACAGAGGTTTTTAGTAACATGTCCCCACACTTAGGGTAGGCCGGCACGTCAAAAGGGCAAACTGCTGTGCAGTGACTTCTCAGGAGCATCTTCAGTTAAAGAGGCAGGTGTTATAAGCACGTGTCGAGCGTGACAAACACACCGTGACGGCCTGGGAAGAAGGAAGGGCTAGCTACAAGGATGAGAAGACCAGCACACATCCCAACCTCGGGAACGTTCTAAAATGGGATAGTTCTTCAAACCACCACAGTAGCCGCAAACTCAGGTCTCATGAAACAGGACTTCAAAATGTAAATTCAGTCGCCTGTAAGTGCTGTGCACGCTTAACAGTTTGTGAAGAACCCTGCTCGTTCCGGAGCTTGTTAGCTCACTTTCTTAACTTGAAACCTTTGTGGAAGAAACAGCCGTGCCCTCTAGTCAGCCTCTCAGGGGGCCCGTGGCCTGTGGAACGGGCCAAGTCTTCACACAGAGGCGGTGACGTCCATCCGTGACGCATATTCGTGCCATGTACTCTGCTCCGGGGACCTGGTGTCAGTCTGCGGCTGAGTCATCTGAATAGAGCAGCACGCACACAGACACACACACACACACAGACACACACACACACACACACACACACAGGATATCCGGTTGTTGCTAGTTTCAGTCTATTCAAATTAATGAATATTTGACGATAGCTAGATATCACTGCCATAGTAACTTCCAGTTCGTGTGCTGTTGAAAATCGCGTCATTTGATATGAGTCTTTGGGAGAGACGTGAATTGGGTACAGTCGAGGCACGCATCTGTTTGCAGTGGGGGCGCGAGGTCATTTGACGACATTTTTGATACTGTCTCTGATCAGACGGCTGTGACGGTTGCACCGGGCAGTCGGAACTGTTCCCAGGCCGTCACCGTGCGCACCGCACCGTGTGCACCGCACCGTGTGCGTGTCTCGTTGTCCTGCAGCATTTTCTTTAATACGCTGTAATGCGCCTTGTCTCCCTCTTCAGCAGCTGCGTTTCGTCCCAGCGTGAACACGATCTAAGGACCAGTTTTGTTCACCCCTTTGCCGCTCTAACTGCTCGATTAGGTCACCGCGACGTGCCCCGTCCTCCCGTGGGGAGGAGACCCTTTCCCTCGGCCGTTCCCCTCAGCACACGAAACCTCTGAAATAGTCGCCTCGCCGTGTTTCTAAACTGTATATTTTCCAAATCTGTTTTTTTTTTTCCCTTGAGGAATTCCCTAATGACCACGCCAGGGCTCCTCCTAGGGGAGGTCGGATCGGTAAGGGTGCCCTGACCTTGATTTATTACCTGTTTTGCTAGGACGAAACAAGAATCCTCCGCGCAGTCCCTGCCACCGCTCGCTGTGCGCATGCGTTAGAAATTCCCCCACGCTTCGCTTTTAAGTTACCTCTTCTTTCTTTTTTTTCCCCGTCATATGCTGACATTCCAGTTAAATATTTTCCTCTAAGCCTGTTTACACTGCGTTATAACTCTATCTGTTGCTTCTTGGTCCAGTAACCAAGAAAGACAAATCTGCGGCTCCCCCAAAGACACTATTTCTCATTAAGAAAAAAGAATGACCAAAGCAAAATTAGATGACAGCACAGAAACCAAGGCTTCGTTTCACTTCTGAAGGAATGAGAAAGTTTATTCCTTTTTTTTTTTTAGACATTTCTTAAGCTTTTTTTCCCATAAACCTAATTATTGAGTTGATTTAAAAACAAACACATAACAAAAAAAAATCAGTCATTTCAGGAAGAAAACTGGAACGGACCAGTAATTAAATTATACGTAAACATAGTACAGTCTTTCGTATTCTGTGTTTGTCAACAACGCTTTCCACCTGTGCGGCTTGGACAGTGCCACCTGACAGAGCTTCCTCCGGTGGCGGAGGTTCTGTGTCGGCCGGTTCAACGCGGCGGCATTGCCTGTAGCTGGCTACCCGCGTTCCAGTTCAGCTGGGGGAAACTCTAACTTAATTTTAATTAATTCAAATGAGCACCTGTAGCTGGTGGCCTCCGTACTGGACAGCACAGGTCTGGAATGTGAACATAATGGATCATTCTGAAATCACTCAAATTATCATTTTGAGGGGTATTTTCTCTTTTCATGAGGAATTCTGTTAATCATTCCTAAACCGAATCCCAGTAGTCCCTTTATTCTAAGCATTCCTAGTTGTCTTAAGAGGGACAAATGTTTAAACATCGATGATATTAGAACTTCTCTATATGATTAAATTCTCACAACTGCTCTCTAAAGTAAGTATGTCTTTAGCCCCGGTTAACGTGAAAAGCCTGAGGCTTACACAAGCCTTTTTCCTGCAGCCACACAGCTTCACCATAGCAGGGCTCATCTGAGATCCACAGATTTCCGATTCCAAGTCATAAGATCTTAGTTCTAATGTGTCTTGCTAACTGCTTGCTATTTTCCCTATGCTTCGTAGATACTCAACAGAATAGAAATAACATTTAAAAATTTTCCACTGTCACTGGGGTGAGCTACTATATAAATGCTAACTACACCTCTGGCATAGTAAGTCCACTGAAAGGTCTAAACCTGAACACACACACACACACACACACACACACACACGCACTCAAAGTCCATGTGCAAAGTCCAAAGAACGAGCACTTTTTACAACTTCGTTCCTTAAAACCCTTCTTAGCAGAAAACACTTAAATCCGCATAATTAAAAAAATTGTTTGCACCGTCTGTTAAGTACACTCATGAGCTGGCAGGAGAGTCAGGAAAATCTCGCCTGTTCAAAAGTGGACACGCCAACCCGCAGAGACGGTGCACTGTCCCCTGTGCCGGTCCCTCGTGGCTCAGGGCTCTGCTGCCTGAAGTGCGGCCTGCAGACAGCAGCCACCACCTCCGCTAGCATCCTGTTAGCAGTGAAGACACCTCGGAGCCAGCCGGGGACGCAGAACCAGAGTCTGTGTCTCCCTAGGGCCACCAGTGCCTTCTCGGCCGACTGCTTTTGAATGCCTTGGGACGGCTGCCAGGGAGGAGGGGGAGGCCCGGAGCCCAGGCCGGGCACCAGGTGGGCTCAGGAACTCAGGGGAAGACAAAGTCCCAAAAGGCCTGGCCTGCTGCGAAAGGGGGAGCCGGGAAAACCCACCCCATGGAAGGAGAAATGTCAGGAAGATACGCTCATCCTGGCCTCAGGTGAGGTCATGGAAGATGGGACGCCTTTCCTGAAATTTTGCAGGCAAAACAGAGCTCCGCGGAGTTTTAGGGCCAGAATTCATGTCACACCATGTGGCCTGAACAATTCTGAGCAGAGAATTCAGACTGAAGAGGTTATAGGCGGTGGGTGCCTGGGGGAAACTGGCAGAATGGAGCAGCGCCCTGTAAATCCAGGCCTCGGGCATCTCCCTCACACACGCAGAGTCCCACTGCACTTCCATAGCTTAATCCATAGCTTAAATAACGGAAAACACCAGCCGTGCCATCAAGAACCAACAGAACCTCTGACAACGTGATTAGACCTGCTCACTACACACAGGGTACAAGAAATATGCTTGCGATGCTTCTCTAAATGAAATTGAAATTAAATAGTCAACCACAGCAGCAACAACAACAACAACAAAAGATACTCGGGCCACTAATATTTTTTAAACTTTCAGAAATTTTTAAGGAGAAAATTATGAAAATCTTCCTTTAAAGACATCGAAAATGAACCAACAAAAATTGAGATGTAACATCTTCACCAATCCTAATATTCAGTATTATTAAACTATTTATGAAAGCAATGCCAGTTAAAATTACGATAAATTTTTTCATGAAAGATTTGATATGTTTATATAAAAGAGTAAGCCAGGGCACTTTTGAAGAAATCATGTAAGGTAAAGAGACTCAGCAATCAATTCAAGTCTAATTTTACGGCTATAGTCATTAGGACATGTGGTGTGAATGCAGAGAAAGATGCATTGAGCAAAATAAAGAGTCCAGAAGTAGACCCGTGCGTAACTGGGAACTCGTCAGGATGACCGGGGTGGGGTTATAGATCAACGGGGCATGGTGGCACTGAGAACAAAGGTTTTGGGTGGGGGTACGGATTTCTACCTCGATCATGCGCAGAGTCAGTTTCAGATAACTTACCTGTTGATGTAAAAGACTTGCTGAAAATGCTTAGAAAAAATATGATTAAAATATGCGTGCCCTTGGGCTAGGGAAATATTTCTTGAATGGTCCAAAAAAACACTAAATGCTGAGGACGAATTTGAAAATATTTTACTTTACTGAAATCAAGAACTTCTGTTTTTCAAGAAAACACCATCCATTCAAAAATGGGAGGAGATACTTGCAACCCATCTCAGCGACGAAGGATCGGTATGCGGGGTAGGTAAAGATATATGAGGGGCCGCAGGTCAGTAAGAAAAGTACAACCCAGCTGAGAAGCAGGCAGCTGTCGCTAGCAGGAGCGGAGGACGCGGGGACGCGCACGGAGGACGCGGGGACGCGCACGGAGCACGCGGC
>NW_006434366.1:4815919-4839448 GCF_000325575.1 Pteropus alecto | reverse complement strand
GAACGCGCGGCAGAGGGGTCCGTGCGGGCGGCGGCGTCCGTCAGTAGCGTCCGTCAGTAGCGCCCCGTCGCGAACGGTTTGGCCTCACGTCGTGGTGTTGAACACTCGTCCTTGGCAATTCCGCCGCAGCCGTGAGCCCAAGAGCAGCTTCTGCCCGGGGGCGCCCGGGCTGCTCGTGCCGGCCAGTAGGTCGTTAGAGGGCTCGAGAGAAGAATGTGTCGAATCACCGGGCGAAAGGTAAAAAGCACGGAACGTTTTGACTTGGATGACAGTCTCTAAGAAAGCCAAAATTCTGTGGTGCATTTAAGTCCATTGGTGAGTTTGGGAGAATAGTTTATTGTACAAATAAGGGGCACATTTATTCATAATGAAATACCGAAACTGGCCAGCCTTGAGAAAGCATTTCCAGTGTCACATGAACTTATGAGAAATTCTCTGGCAGCTGGTTACTACGGATTTCTGTTCCCCAGCAATGCGGGGGCGCGGGGTGAGGCTCCAGGTTTGCACTTGTAGTAAGCTCCCAAGTGATGCTCTGGTCAAAGGACCACAACGCAGCGTTCAAAGTCCACCGAAATGCAAGACATAAGTTACAGATGCCATGTAAGAAACACCTTTGCCACAGCGAACGCGAGGCTCAGACGATTATGACTTAATAGTGATTGCTGTTATCCAAGATGTTCTTCTTCTTTACCTGTGTTGCAAGAGGTGACCACGTATGGACATGTAAAATAAAATGGGACAGAAGGAAAGTAGTTCAGTTCGATGTTACTGAAATTAAGTGTTTTACCCATGTCCTCTCAGCGTCTGCTACTCTAGATTTAGTAAGTGGTCTAGCTATTTGGAGCTGGAACGTGTCACGTGTCTTCTGTGCTGGTGTATACTGGAGAGAAGGAGAGAGAATTTGGGTTCGATTTTAGAGAGACAGTTGATCAATGTGCTACTTTTTAGAATTTAACAATGCTATTTCTTAAGGGAAAAGAATTAGAAAAATATGAGTATTAAACGGTTGTTGCTGGCATCTAAGTTACATGTCCCCCCCCCACCCCCACCCCGGAAAATGGCTTCCATAGTAGTTTCCCAAGACTGAGCTATGGCTTCGCTTTGGGGTTTGCGGACAGAAGGCAAGAGCGCCACGTGCTGAGTCAGCGGATGCTCACTCCGGCAGCCGTGCACGTCTCGGCCACCTGACTTCGCCTTAACCCCTTAAGAAAGAGTGATGCAGACGCGTCCGTGAGACCTTAGCAGGTGCCCGGAAGTGACAGCCATGTGGATTTAGACCTCTCAGCGAACGCTCTCCAAGTCATAAATGTGTTCGAGTCATCGTGCAGTAATTATTGCTGTGCTCACTCAGGGTCTTTGAGGTGCCCACCTGTTAAGTCCAAGGCCAGCTAAGAGGTGAAAATGATCACCATACTCTCCCGAATCTGCAGGAGGAAGGCAGGAGAAAGCATCCCAACCAAAATCAGTCCCGTTTCCGTTTTATGGAAAACTGTAAAATCACCTGTCTCCTCACCCAGGTGGGAATGGGTCGTATTCCATTCAAATACAAACCAATTTAGCCTCTGAAATCCTTCAGACCTACTCTTAATCCAGTAGTTAATGGGATTTAGTGAAAATAAACTCCCTCACCTAAACGTCTGATTCAGCATGCATCAAGGGCAGCATAATAGCTTTCGAGAGCACAGATTCTGGAAACGTGGCGTGGACTCAAATCGCAGGTCTGCCGTTCTCCGGCGAGGGGGCCCCTCGTGCTTGCCGTACCTTCGTTTGCCAAGCCGTGGGGCGCAGACGAATCTCACAGAGTCACTGTGGCATCGCAGATCAGGGCGACTGTTTCGGGTGAGCGCTCAGTAAATGTAAGTGGCCACTGACGTCCGTCGGAAGTCCCTTAAACGTGATGTGGCCTGGGGACGTCCTCAAGGGCACAGAGCTGCATACGAGGGTGACCGGAAGTCGCACTCTGCCACAGTTCAATTTTGAAAATAGAATAAAAAATTTGGAAAGCTTTCTCCACGTTATATACAAAGTTGCTAACCCTAAATTCAGTCATCTTTTCATAACAGCTTTACAGGCGTGTCTGTCGTCAGTCCAGTCGGAGAAGGTGCTGATCATTGACTGTTGACAGGGTCGGAAACGAATGTGATTTCATAAGAAACTTCGCTGTCTCCCAAACGTTTCTTGCACAAGAAAGGTCTTTCCTTTCATACACTGAGGTAAACCGGGGGACCTAAATAATATTTTCTGGGCACATTTTCATACTTGCTTCGTTTATGGAGTTTTTAATTATTTGTTTTATTTTAAATTAAATTACAGTATACAATCTACTCTATTAAACTGATCAGAGTTCAGTTGAAAATTCATTAGCTAAATTAAAGGAATTTACTGTTTTATGAACAATCATATTCAGAAACGGGGAGATAATTTTTAAATGGAAGTTTTAGGTTTTAATATAAATAATTGCTGGCTGCCAACATCCAGGTGCTTCCCAAAAGCCAAATCGAGAGAAAGCTATGACAGCAATTCAGATATTTATTAGGTTGCTAGCTCTTCGTCATGATGGGTAATGCAGCCTTATATGAATCCCCGTGCCTTCTGGTTGACGAGCTCTTTGTTATCTGTAACTTACTTTAACATACTTTAGCACGGGTGTGTGTGTGTGTGTGTGTGTGTGTGTGTGTGTGTGTGTCTATATCTAGACATAGTTACCTGAATGAGAACTGGTCTTCGGTGGCCAGCTAGCCCTGAGAAGGCGCCCTGCAGAGTCACACCCGGAGACAGCTACATTACACAGCGCAGTGTGCCCTGTCCCGTTGCCCTGTAATAAGCGGTGAGTTAGTGGTGCCTGTCGCTGTTGACCGTAGCCTCTGGCACAGGTGGGCCGTCTGCGATTGTGGAGCTCCCCACGCCCGTGCAGGAGTGGGGTGCAGGGACAGAGAGGGACGGGCGCTCTGCACAGCGCCCTGCGCCTGACGCGGACACGCTGACCACGCGGCATTCGTCACCCTGCCCTGGTCAGTGGGTGACTGTCGGCTGGGAGGAGGTGGCTGAGAACGGGAGCCGTGTAGGGCCCGCCTGGGGTGCCTGGGTGAGCAGAGGGCCAGGACGCCGCCGACCCCATGGGACCGGTGGGGTCATGTGTGTGTGCGTGTTTGCTGGGGACATTTGAACATGGTCATCCTGAGGCCTGCTTCCTGACCTGGGGGTGGGGGGTGAGGGGACCGAGACCTTTTGAGCTCTCGCTCCCGCATCTCACAGTTGGAAAACGTGGATTGTTCCCAGTCAGAAGCCAGCACTTACGGATCGCCACCCGTTGTTAGGGGCTCAGCAGCCCACCACGCGCTTCGGCCCACAGCCACCTGAGCCCGAGGCTCTCGGGGTCCAGGGACCCGAATTTCTCTAGTCAAATGCTCGCTTATGAGGTGGGGCACTCAGCTTGTGGTCAGTTTTAGGGCTGGAAGCTGTAAGTCAAATTTGACATTTTAATTCGGGGAGAAGAGGGGTTTATTTTTGTTATGTGTTCTTTGAAGTGGGTTGGCTTACTTCACAAATAATATCTTTGAGTTTTAATTTATTCTTGATTTTATTTTAGATTTTAAGAGTTTTACTTTCTAGAAGATGGAATGTTTTAACATTAGCTTCGTTCCTCACTGAAACGTCATCTTTCCAAAGGATCTTAACTGCTGCTTCCTTCACCTGTTCTCTACCGTTATTTAGGAGTTTTCCTTTCGACCTAAGTGGGGGAGAGGGAGGAAGAGATTGAGGGTGAGGGCTGGAGAGAGAGGTTAGACAGTGAGAAACGTGTCTAGGTCAAGGTGATTTGGGGTCTTAGGGATGGTTTTAAATCCAGAGAGACACCGAAGACGAGACAATAGGTTCCTCCCCCGAATCCCCCGCCCACAGGTCTGAACAGACTTGGTCAGAAGCTGCGTTTTGGACCCGTATGATAATGGCACTTTATGTTTATCTTATAACTTACAGGGCTCGTTTCCTGTGTGATCCGACTTGCTTCTCGTGTTCCCGTAAAGCGGGCAGTCGAGAGATCATTACCATTTCCAAATTCCATAAGAGGAAACAAAATTTCCGTGTGACTGACCTGCTGGGCCTTACACGACCTGCAGGTTTCTGACTCTGCCCCAGGGACCCCGATCCATGGTGTGCGAGGCGGTGTTGAAATGTCTTCAGGGTCTCTGTGCTTCGGTCGCTGCTGAGCCGGCCATCATTCCAGCTTTCTCTAGTCATTAACGAAATAGATTTTTATGCCCATTGCAGTTCGGGATTGTATTTTGTATCTGAGTGGATGTGAAGAGTTTCCAGTTTAATAACATTACTTCCGTGTACATTGTGTCTACATCATAGAGTTAGCTATTTTGAAATGGCCGTAAAGAATCCAGTAGGTCAAATAATCTGTAAACACAAAATTATATTTATCCTTTGAGGTGTTGCTCATTGCAGCAACTGTCATGTGATGAGTACATGTTGGTTTAGCAGCAGGAAAAAGAATCCGACTGATAAAAAATACATTACTGTTCGATGCCTTTACCTGTCAGAGTAAACGGTTAAATCTGAAAGTGTTTGTCTAATTAGAGTGTCCTGTGTGCCTGCTGGCCGCCAGCTTTTTGCTAAGGTCATGAAGAATAATGGAATGAAATGTCTAAACCACTATTAATTGTGCTAATTCTATTTATAGCTCATAGAAGTCTTCATTATAATATATCAAAACGTAGTTTTTGCTTCTTTTAAGAAATTGTCATACCTAGTATTGCATTTCCAGAGGTTCTTAACCCTTTCCATGTGATCACGAAGTCTCTTCAAAGACGGATCACACAGAATAAGTACCCTGAACTCCACTGTTTCATTGAAACGTTTTGATTGTTTCAAGATCATGGCGAAAACCCGAGTAATTTCTCAGTTTATGCCTTTCCCACGTTTCCTGACTGCCTTTTAATGAGAAGTAGAAAAGCGTTTTATTTAAACCTTTTAAAAGACAGTCGATACTCGGTTTGTAGTAACGCGAAGCATTCCGTTACATGTAGCAAATTACTTCATCTCTCAGGCCCCGTTTCCTCATTTCTTCCTGTTAGTTGGGGCCGAATCTCATTCATCTTTATAATTGGATTTTTTTCTCTTTCCTTGGGCAAGCACTTGTGGGAGAACAAGGGGGGTCTGGTTGCTAATGAAGGCCGTACGAGGGCCACCTCTGTGTCCCCAGACAGGCGTCCGGCCCGGGGGAGGACCGCTGGCCCAGGGCACGGACGTGGCTGTGCCCTCCCGCTCCGCGGCTCACCGTTCTCCTGACCTGGGCCAATTATTTCAAACCCCCGGCGCTTCTGTGTTCTCATCTAGAATGAAGGTGTAAATGATGCTATTCGCTTCGTGGACTGTTTCTAGGATGCATATTATTTTAAAACACGAGCCCCACGAGGTTCTGCAGACGCGTGTGTGGGGCAGACCGGTGTCTGCTCAGTGCTGGCCGCAGGACCGCCACCGTCACCCCAGCACAGGGTCCCCGAGCCCGTCCTGGCCCTGCTGGGGGGGCCGCCATCGTCTGGGACAGGAGCCCACCGAGCAGGACTCGGGGCCACCTGGACCCGTGGGCATGCGCCCGCACGCGCTGGGGTCCCCTGGACCCGTGGGCATGTGCCCGCACGCGCTGGGGTCCTCCTCTGCAGACCTGCAACCCCAGGCGCCGCTGTGGGAGGAGGCGTTCCCTGAAAACCTGTGTGTTTTCACACTTATTTTCCTTAAAATGATCTCTTTGGATATCAAGAATTTTGTTCAGGCACAGCAAGCTTGCCGTTGATCTTGAGGGCCTGTTGCCAGGGGACGGCGCTTCCCACTGCAGAGCAGCCTGGACCTCCGCTTCCTGACTAGGCCGGCTGGTGCGCAGCTGGGCCTGGCTGCTTCTGCTGGGCCCCTTTGGCATCCTCACCTAGAGGACAGAGCCCACGACAGTAGTTACCCGTCCTCGGCTTGTGAGAAGATGAGACAGGAAAAGTGCCTCATCCCAGCTGTCGGGCTTTGGTGGCCACGGTGATGTCACCAGCGACAGACTCAGCACCCAACCTCGGCCATGACAGACAGTCACAGTTGGCAGGTGGTTCCCGTCACGCCCCTGGACTTCGGAGAGGAATGAGTTCGAGGCGGTAGATGCTCACACTCACTCAAAGGTTAAAAGAGATTGAAGTCCTGAGGAGACGAGGGGCCCGAGGGTCTTGGGGACCACACGGCAGAGGGTCATCCCCGTCCGGCCTCCCGTGACCCGGATGTGTGATCTGAGTCCGGCCGCCTTAGCCCGCCCCATGGGCCCGGATTACTGTCCACTGTCATGGTTGGACAGAGGGGAAGAGGCATTTGAACTTCCCAGTCATTGTTTTTCCAATTTTAAAGGGCAGGGAACTCGTCCTAAAATGTTCTATACATTCTTTTCTCTGGTGATTTTCCAGAACCTGCAGGAATCAAAGCATGGTAGTCCTGTGTGGCTGTGTGCTGGCAGGTCGCACGATAGAGTGACTCGTGACTAGCGGTGAAACAGAAACGGGTTGTCTACACTGCCTTCACTTTTAAGAGCGCAAATGAAATCCTTGTCTACACCTGTGCTCCCCTGCGGCTGCCACCAGCCACACACACTTACGTTCACCTTCACTTCAATCACATGTTTAAAAACGAGAAAGTAAGTCCCTCGGGGGCCCTAGCCACGTCCCAGGTGCACAGGGCCACGTGTGACCAGCGGGCGCCACGCTGAGCAGCTCAGGTGGACGTTGGCACCGTCACGGGAAGGCCTGTCTGTGGTGCTGCTTGGGGGCCTTTGAGAAGTACCTGCAGCCAGGTGGCCTGTGAGCCTGCACAGGTGGCCCAGTGGCCGGGAAGACCTGAGGGAATCAGTCTCACAAAATGCAGAATCGGGCTCACACAGACGATACGACGTTAGCCCAGGCTCTCGAGGGAATCTGGTCCGACCCAAGCATCCACTATGCAACGAAGAGTCTACGATTTGTGCCATGAGAAAGATCTAGAAGAGAAAGAACCCGCCGACTCCACGGGGGGCAGGGAAATAAACAGGCCAACATGAAACTAACCGATCGATGCAGGCTCACCTGATTTTCCAATTTATTGATAAGCCTCTCTGAAGTGTTTTCGACTTGCAGAGTCACCGCGGGGGTTTTTGCAATCGGTATTTATGTTCCTTTCCACGTGGAGGGCAGCGACACTCTCCCAAGCTGACGGGCAGGGAGATCATGGTGGCTCCACTGGTCTGTGCACGGAAAATGCCCGTGTAAGCCTCTCTGAAGTGTTTTCGACTTGCAGAGTCACTGCGGGGGTTTTCGCAATCGGTATTTATGTTCCTTTCCACGTGGAAGGCAGCGGACACTCTCCCAAGCTGACGGGCGGGGAGATCATGGTGGCTCCACCGGTCTGTCCACGGAAAATGCCCACCGGGATGAACGTTAAGAAGATACACTTGAGTCGGCTTAGATTTCATTTGGGCAGGAAAATACCTAACGACGATTCAGGTTGGCCCACAGCGTAACGTGCCGGTCGGGGTTCAGCGTCAGTGCATCAACGCTCAGTCTGCCGTGGGCCGCGCGTTGGTGACGGTGTCCCCAGCTCTGGGGCGGCAGGCAGAGCGGCCCTTTGCCCTCGCGGCCCCGCCGGTGGTAGCTGGCAGCGGTCCTCACACTTGAGCGTGCTCTGCAGTCTGCACAGCCCGTTCAGGGACGGCGCGGTCACATGGGGCAGGTCCCCCTCCTCCCGAAAGCCACACGGACGGCCGTTTTCAGCGCTGCAGACCCCGGGACGGGCAGAGCGCCGTGCCCAGGACCAAGTCGTGTGTCCAGAAGACTCCAGTGCGGCCAGGACGCATGCCCCTGGCGCACGGGCCGCCTGACTTCTGTCCAGCATCCCGCACCTGCATCCGTGGCTGCCATCGGGTCCCGCCCGCACCTGGAAGGAGAGTGGAAAGGAACAGGAAGGAGGAGGAAGAGAGGAAGCGAGCGAACACGGGGGGCAAGAGCTCGCGATCTGTGCCCTTAAAAATAATCAGCAAAGTCGTGACTACAAGACACACGTGCTGCCCCAGCCGGGGCCCCGAAACCAGGAAACAGGCAGCAGGTGAAAACTGAGGAAATGTGCGTAAACCATTGACAATGTTGTGCTCATTACGATCTGTTCATTAATTGTAACAAATGAACCACATAACGTACGATGCTGATAGAGAAAGCTGGGTGTAAGAAATCTTGGAATTCTCTGTGCTACTTTTGCAATTTTTCCGTCAAGCTAAGCTTTTCTAAAACAGTTTATTTTTGAAAAGTAATTGATAGGGAGACCCCTCAGCCCCACCCCAAGACCCTCAGGGTTCCCAGTGCTCTGCTCGTGGCTCACTTTCGGAGGAAAGGAAGGGGTCGCCATCCCAGCACGTGACGTTCTGTGGGACGGCGCTCTAGGTGGGCTTATTGGACTGTGGCCCGCAGGCCGAATCCAGCCATCTCCCCTTTCGTAACTAAAGTTTTATGGTAACGCAGCCAGGCTCGTAAATCTCCACGTGTGTCATCCAGTCCTGTTGACGTAAGCACCACGTGTCCAGACTCGGGCCGGAGCGGCTTTCATTCATCAGAGCTCCTGGAGGACTCTCTGCCCGTGGACTTGGTTTTCTATGGAAAAACGCTGTGATTATCACTTCAGGAGTTTGTGAAAGCTTGAGCTTGGCTGTCTCCTGGCTGGCTAGAGACCAGAAAACGATCCGTTCCACAATATTCCTCAAATGAGTATTATTAACTGTGTATAAATACACTAACTATCTGGTAAACATTGTGTAGGTTAGTGGCCTTGAGAGTCATAATAACTCAATTAAATCCATCTATGTGACCTCGAACTCATCATCTAATCGAGGTCTCAGTTTCTTCCTCTGTCAGATAAGGCTAATGCCACCTGCTTTACTCACTCGACAGGTTTTAGAAAGGTCAAATAATACACGTATGTGAAAACGCAAAGTACTCTGTGAACCGTAATATGGAACACAGGAAAAAACGCCGTGTGAATGGAAACTCCTTCATTACGCCACCTACATAGCATCGGCAGAATTGCCAGCAGCTTCGTTGTTTCATTAAAAAATAATCAATATGGATTTACTGAGCATTATTCCAAGAATGCAAACTAGGTATCTAGCATGTACTAAAGAAATGTCTTGTTCGCTTTTCTACTTTTCAGTCAAGCGTGTTGGTAGTCGATGGTCCAAAAGTCCATTATGAGCGTCTCTACGACTGTTAACATGGCCTGCCGCTCTCTCCCAGACAAGACAAATTCACGCGTCGAGGAGAAGGCTGTGGGCGCCGCCTGCTTTACCCCTGGGCGAGTTTTCTTGTTGGCGTCCACCCGTCCACGCACCTCCCTTTGAGCACTGCTGAAATGACTTGTAGACTTTTGCTGAGGTGCTTCCTAATTAAATGCGTTTGTAATAGCTATAGTTTCTATTATGAAATTGTTCTTTATTCAGACTTCAGGCTGATGGAGGTTTCTTATTGCCCAGATTTTTTTTAATTAGCTTTAGGTGGCAGAACAGATGGTCTCTGAATCCTTTGGTGCTCTGTCTATGTGATAACATATTTTGGAGTGAGTCTTCTTTCCTAAATTTTCTCATTAAACAGCAGTCTTACTTTCTCATTTTTTTAAAAAAATTCAAGTTGTGTCGAGAGTAATGTGAAATAAACACGAATTTTTCAAATTGCTATTTTGGCTACACTCAGAATCTAACGTGATAGCTTTAGACTTGATATATTTGGTCTCACAGATTTAAGGTTACGGACCTCTGATAATACTCGATGCAAGATGTTTTCCTTCAACCAATACGATATAAGCAAACAACTTCCTAGCACGTTTCAGTCAGCAGTTGAAGATGCTGGATTCTGGAGATCAGTCACTAAGTAAAAGTGGCTCTGCTCTCAGGGGAGCCAAGTCTGGGGAGGGGGGACGCCGAAGGCTTTATATTAAACCAATGACCACCCTATCGATCATATAATTACAGACTGTAATTAAGGGTTTGCAGCAAAGAAATATAACCCTATGAGTATATGTAATAAAGAAGCCTGAACAATAATAAAGGGTCACAGAAGACTTCTTTAAGGAAAAGCATCTACTCTGAGTTCTGGATGCTGAATATTAATAAACTTAGATATTAACTTCTAGAAAGGTAAAGCACAGGTATCAAATTAAGAACTTTCAGAAATCTTTAAACAGCAGATTACATGTTGTAGAAGAAATTACTTTGAATTACAAGATAGATCAGAAGATGTATATGGATCAAAGAGAGAATATGAAATAGAAAATATGACAAGAACAAGGATAATAGAATACGTAGAAATCCCAGGTAGAAAATAGACAATGAAGAAGAAAACACTTGAAGACATACTTGTGAATTTTCTAGAAGATTCAAAGAACGAACACTTAGCGAAAGACACCAAAGCCAGAATAAAACAAATGAAAATCAGTAATACGACCAGAATATAAGCATGAAAGACTAGATGCTTCTTTGGCTTTTGGCTTGACCAACGCGATAGGCCGTGGAGCCGTTCGCTGAGGCGGAGGAGGCGAGGGCCGGGGAGGTCGGGCTTGAACTCGTTCAGCCCCCTGTGCCTGGGCGCCAGTCACGGGGAAGCCTGAGAAGTCGAATGTACACGCGTGGGCCCGAAGCGAGAGGCCCGGGCCAGACACGTTCAGTTCTCACATGAGCAGACGTTACGTGAAGCTCTTTGTCTGGGTCCAGCTGCCTAGAGGCCAAGCCCAGAACTTTCTAGAACTACATATAATGACTGATAGACGTAAACACCTCTGCAAAGAAACATGAAAGGGTTGCCAGAACAAATGAAGACAAACCAAGGGGAGATATTCCCACGAACGCCAGAGCAGAATTCTGAGAGAAGATATTCTTTATTCTCCCATATTTGTCCCATATTTGCAGTGTCCAAGACCGGCTCAGTCCGACCCTCCTCCCCCAGCGTCACGTGTTGACGGGGCGCCTGTGCTTAACTCTGCGACCGTGGGTGGCCCCGGTGTCCTCCAGAAACTGTGGGTGCTGCGTATGTTCGCTTTATTCCTCTAGGGGTTTTATAGACTGTGACGCTCTCTACCAGGGATCTGCAGACATTTTCCTGTGAAAGACCCGACATTAACTATTTTAGGTGCTGGGCTCCCCGGGTCTCTGCTGTGGATGCTCGACCCGGTAGTCGTGGCGGGATTGCAGCCGATAGCACGTGACCGCCGAGGCAGCAGTGTGCCCGCGAAGCCCGTCGCCAAAGCGGCTCCGCCCCGAGAGGCCGACCGTGCGGGACAGAAGCCTGCCGTTCTCAAGCCTGTCGCACGCACAGCGTTTGTTTTTTTTTTAATTTCCATATTTTTATCTGGTCAGAAGAATGCTTTGATTAGAACCAGAAGAAACTAGACAATTAGATGCCAACAATGTGATAGGAAAAGATGGATTTAATTAGAAACATAACTGCCAACTATATAAAGAGTAACAAGAGAATATAAATGGCAATCTTTCGAGAAAGGAGTAAGGCTCGTGTTTGCCAAAGGAGAAATGACATAGAAAATCAGTCCGATAAGAGAAGAGACGCTATGAGAGAATTCATGATCCGCGTAATAAAACTAAAGTGTCGTTCTTTTTAGAAACGTCAGGACATCCACGTGAATACTCGTGGACATCTCCGTGGAGGAAGAATAATAATAGCAAAGGAGATGTGCCCCTGAACAAAAGTGCATGTGCGTGCACACGCAGACACACGCACACACAGGCACATACACACAGGTACATACACACAGGTACATACACACAGGTACATACACACAGGTACATACACACAGGTACATACACACAGGTACATACACACAGGTACATACACACAGGTACATACACACAGGTACATACACACAGGTACATACACACAGGTACATACACACAGGTACATACACACAGGTACATACACACAGGTACATACACACAGGTACATACACACAGGTACATACACACAGGTACATACACACAGGTACATACACACAGGTACATACACACAGGTACATACACACAGGTACATACACACAGGTACATACACACAGGTACATACACACAGGTACATACACACAGGTACATACACACAGGTACATACACACAGGTACATACACACAGGTACATACACACAGGTACATACACACAGGTACATACACACAGGTACATACACACAGGTACATACACACAGGTACATACACACAGGTACATACACACAGGTACATACACACAGGTACATACACACAGGTACATACACACAGGTACATACACACAGGTACATACACACAGGTACATACACACAGGTACATACACACAGGTACATACACACAGGTACATACACACAGGTACATACACACAGGTACATACACACAGGTACATACACACAGGTACATACACACAGGTACATACACACAGGTACATACACACAGGTACATACACACAGGTACATACACACAGGTACATACACACAGGTACATACACACAGGTACATACACACAGGTACATACACACAGGTACATACACACAGGTACATACACACAGGTACATACACACAGGTACATACACACAGGTACATACACACAGGTACATACACACAGGTACACAGGTACACACACAGATACACAGGCACACACACAGATACACACCCCACACAGGTACACACACAGATACACATACAGGTACACACACACAGGCACATGCACACAGGTACATACACATAGGTACACACACACACAGGTACACAGGTACACACACAGATACACACACACAGGTACATACACACAGGTACACAGGTACACACACAGGTACACACACAGATACACAGGCACATACACACAGGTACATACACACAGACACACACAGGTACACACACACGCACATAGGAATATAAAAGCTTAAGAAATCTCTGTAGGACAATATATTTAAAACCAAAATAAAAATGGATATATCATTTTTTAAAATGTTTAGATACATTGATCGGGAAAGGCTGACGTGTTCATGTGTCTTGCTTTGTCTCTGCACTGCAACTGGAATCATTGCCGATTTTTAAAAGCGAACTGACTCCAGAAGGAGGAACAGGCACGGGCTTCCCTGTCCCTCCCGCTGCGCAGTTACCGCCCTCATGATCACACGTAAAGCAGCAAAGAGGAGGCTCTCAGGGTGGAGGGCAGACGACAGCCAGGCGTGGGACCTCGGCCCCCAAAGACAACACGATAGTGAGTTTTCTGGGCTGTCTTTTGGCGTCGTATTGCCCAGACGTCTTCAGGCTGCGGAAGCTAGCAGCTGGAAATGACGAGAAGTGCAGAAAAAATAAATTAACAAAATCAAATTGCTTCGAAACCCCAAGGACTACGAAAGGGGCAGTCTAGCAAGACGTGGAACTCTTAGACAATGTCTGCGCTGCCCCGGCCAAGCGCCACGGAAAAAACTATGGTTTCACGCACACCCGCGCCAGCAAAGGAGGGGCGAGTCCTCCGTGCTCAGCAGGCTGTAATGTGGCACCCAGCACCGCCCCACACACCGCCTTCGTAACGTCACAGGCTGAGGGGAGAGCCGATCCACTCCCATCAGGTGGTGGGGAGGCCCGCTGCTCCCCAGCCATCGCGATATCATTAGAGACCCACCCCGGGGCCTAGACGCCCACCCTGACCCCAAAATAATGGGGCGCTCTCCTCCCTGGCTTGCGTGGTGTCAGAAGAGGCCCTTTGCACACTCTGTGTGGAGGCCATCTCCCCGTGGCTCCAGTGGATGCCACATGGGAAGCATGGACATGGCACTCCTGTGCCCCCAGCCAGAGACGTGCCAATGGGTGCCTAGAGGAAAGCTGTACCCCACCCCCACCCAACAGTAAGGATGCAGCCAGGCCCCCAGGTGTCAGAGACCGGGGGGACCTCGACTTCGCCTTCTCTTGGCTGAAATAAAGACGTGCCACCCTCCTCCTGCTGGGACAGTGTCAGAGGAAACTCACCGAGACAGAAGGTTTCAGCAACATCCTGTCTCGTAGCCCAATTAAGATATGTCGGGGCTTCAGCTGAATATCACCCAGCACACCAAGAACCAGAACGATTTCAACTGAATGAAGAAAGGCGATCGATAGATGTCAATACCTAGGTGGCAGAGAGGTTGGAATGACCTGACAGATTTAAGGAAGCCGTAATGAAAGCGCTTCATTGATCAGTTACGATCTCACCTAAATGAAAAAAATAAAGTAGGCGGTCTCAGTAAAGAAGTAGAAGCTGGACAGTACCAAGTGGAGGCCTTTGAACTATAAAGCACAAGAACCGAAACGAAAGCTCAGTAGGTGGGCTCGACAGCAGGATGGAAAGAACAGAGACAATAATCGATGAACGAAAAGACGTTAGCCCAGCAAAACCAAGGAAACAGACTGCGGACGATGAACAGGGCCGAGGGAGAAGCCCACCGTTATGCACCTGATGACTCCGTCTATCCAACTTCCCGAAGACGGCAAAACCACAGAAACGAAGAGAATGAGAGGTCCCGGGTGGCTGGAGAGGGGAGGCAAGTAGGTAAGACGGTGACAATAGAGAGCCTTGGGGTGCTGGAGATGCACGTGGCTGCCACGCGTCCGTATCCTGGTGACAATGGCGTACTCTAGGGTTGTCCAGTGTTAGCACTGAGGGAAACGGAGTGGGTGGTATGCAGAATCTATCGGATATTTCTGACACCGACTACACGTGACACTACAACGATCTCAAAGTAAAAAAAAAAAAAGTAATAAAAAATAATCGACCTCAAAGTGTTATACAGATTTAATACAATCTCAACAAAATTCCCATGGCATTTTTTGCAGAATAGGAACATTCATCCTAAAATGCATATGGAATTTCAAAGGAACCAGAATAGTCAAAACGATCTTTATAAAAAAAAAGGACAAAGATGGAGAACTTAACATTTACTGATTTTAAAACCTACTGTAAGGCTACACAATTCAAAACAGTGTGACACTGTTATAAGGATAGAAATAGAGACCAGCAGAATGAATTGGGAGCCCAAAAGTAAACCTTCACGTCTATGGTCAACTGATTTTTGAAAGGGTGCCAAGAGCACTTGCTGGGGACAGAACCATCTTTTTAACAAATGTTGCTGGTAAAACTGGAAATCCACATGCAAAAGAATGAAATTGAATCCTTACCTTACACCATATATAAAAATTAATTCGAAGTGGATCAAAGATCTCAATTTAAGTAAAAGCAAAAACTTTAAAGCTCTTAGAAGAAAATATAGGGCAAACCTCTGTGTGATAGGATTTGGTAGTGGGTTCTTAAATATAGCACCACAAGCACAAGCAGGAAAAGAAAAAAAACTGATAAATTGGACTTCATTAAAATTAAAAACTTGGTGTATCGAAGTACACTACCAAGAAAGAAAATAACCCACGAAACTGAGGCCATATTTGCCAATCAAATACCTGAGAAGAAATTAATATCCACAATATATAAAGAACTATTGCAACTCAACGAGAGCAAAAGACAAATGACCGCATTTTAAAATAAAAGGATTCAGATAGGCGGTTCTCCATTGAAGATATGCAAATGGCCAGTAAACAAACGAAAAGATGCTCGACATCATTAGTTATTACTAAAGCGCAGATCGAAGCCACGATGAGATAGCACCTTGTACACTTCAGACCTGCTCGAGCGACGGCTACGCACCCTACACCGCCCAGAGCTCCTTCCCCCTGCAAGAAGCAGGTGCGAACCAGCGAGGCATAGGGAACCGGAAACCCTGTACACGTCTGGCAGAAACGTAAAATGATGCAGCCTCTGGAAAACAGTTCGGCAATTCTTCAAAACGTTAACACAGAATTACCGTAGCACCCAGCAATTCTGCCCCCTGGTGTCGTCCCAAAGGATCTGAAAACAAGGGCCCGCACGGGCTGGTCCACCCGTGTTCACCTCAGCACGGTTCCCAACAGTCCAGAAGTGGGCACTACCCCGGAGTCCGTCAGCAGATGGAGGGACGGACGAGATGGGATGTGTCCATGCCGCAGAACGTCAGCCATAAAGAAATGGGGCTCTGACGCGTGATTCAGTATGGACGAACCTTGAAAGCATCACGCTGAATAAAATCAGCCAAACACAGAAGGCAAATGTGGTACAGCTCCCCTCACGTGCAAAACCTGGAGGAGGCGGACTCGGGGACAGGAGCTGGCCCGGGCTGGAGGGAGCTGTGCTCGGTGGCCGCAGGGCTTCTGCTCAGTGGCTGCTGAAGGTTTGGGGAAGAGACGGTGGCGGTGGCTGCACGACACTGTGAATATCATCATTCCTAAAAATGGTTAGAATAGCAGATTTCATCTGTTTACCACAACAAAAAATAAAAATAAATAGAAAAACAAAAAGAAACCGATCGTCACGTTAATTATAACTATTCCGCGGCTTCTCGGTGCTGTTGCAGTAATGCCAACTTACGAGAGAAAACTTAGCAGAGCTTAATAAACGTACCGAAGCAAACGCAAAGACAGAAGGCCTCGCACGTCCAGCCCCGGTTTCTCCCCTGACCTGCACCCGTGTCCGGCCGACTCCCATCCCGCCCGCAGCACCGGGGACGCTGACCGACTGGCTCCCAGGCTGCCAGATGCACTGGCCGGGGACACTGACCGACCGGCTCCCAGGCTGCCGGATGCACTGGCCGGGGACACTGACCCACTGGCTCATAGTGCCCCCGTGCCCGGGCTCCTGCCGTGCTGCTCTCTGGCCCGGAAAGGACTGCTCCCCTGGGTCCCCCTCGGCCTCCTCACCTCTGCTCAGGACTCCCTTCCTTCCGTTCACGTAGGGCTCGGACACTATTGAGACCACAAGACTGACTCAGACAGCGATCCTTATTTTAGTCGCTTCGGGAGCTTCATTTGTCACATTCGTCAGTTACAATTTTTAAAGTACATTTGTGATCACGTGATGAGTATTTGCCGTCTTTCACAAAATATGATACACGAAGGCGAAAACCAGGCCAGGCCGTGTTCGTCACCAGCTCCCCAAATGGCACGTGGAGGTGTGTCACTGACGACAAATGTTAGTGGGTGAACGGGTATAGTTCTTGTTGTTATTCTCGTACGGTAGTCGCCATGAGAAATCGCGTCGTACCCCAGAATCCGAGAAGTCGGACAAGCTCTCAGACGCAGGAGTAGGTGACCCCGAGCTGCACGCGGACGCCAGAGCCGGCACCTGCCCTGCCAGCGGCCCGCTGCCCGGCTCAGTTGCTGTCCTGCATTATACATCGCGCTGTGCGGTTTCAGCTCATAGACTCTAAATACAATGTGGGCCACACGTTCTTTACCAGTTGTCCCTTTCCTGCCATGTCCCTGAGCAAAATAGGTTTTCTCATATTGCACTGGATAAAATGTGTGTGGAAATAGACCGGATCCTGAATCGAAAATTGGAGTTAGCGCCGTAACGTGATTTTCGACATCGAGTGAGCGGTGCTGCACCTGTATCTACGTCTCTCGTATTCTCACAGTGTCACCTCTGGACCCGTAAAACACGGATGCTGCGAACGCCGAGGAAGTGCACGGTCAAATGTCAAGGGCGGTGACGGTGTCCCGAACACCTGCATTAGGGACTTCATCTCGGTAAAAAACGTGGAAGATGAGCGGGACACCAGCCTTGAAAGAAAGAAACAGGGAGGAAGACAGGACAGAAAAGGAGGTGGGGGGAGGAAGCGATGAGCGGAAAGACAAAACCATCTCCGCGACCCTCACTACTTCCCCTTCCACGTCTCCCAAATATCATAAGACGATTCTTTCCTATTTACGACGGCATGAGCCTGTGAGAGGCTTTCTTATTCATCACACGTGGTCTCAAAATTGTGACATCTCTAGGAATTACTTTTCCCAACTTAACTCAGGGAAAAGTATGTTTTCCCCCAAGTACTTTCACTGGTCTGCCGAGAAAAGCATCTACTGTTTGTTCTTTTGAAACAGGAGTCCTCTATTAAGGCAGCCCGTAGATGAGAGTTGAGCTCCGTAAAACACCCCCAAGTCCACCACCGGTAATTCGCAGGCTCACGTAGGTTTCGTAGCTCCCTGTTTGAATCCTGTCTAGTCGCGCCCAGTCCCACATCAATAGGCTTCCTGAGCCTCTGCCTGTGCAAGATTTTATCTCGAGTCGATCAAAATGGGCTGCGAGGGTGATTTTTCCTTCCTCATCCCTTCAAGGCATTTTAATCTTTTCCCTTTTGAAGAAATGGCATTTTGCTTTGTTCTTCGTTGATATTTGTCAAAACGATGCCCGTCAGACAAACTAGACAATGGCAGGAGCTAAGAACATAACTGAGTGCTCGGTAAATATCCCGAGTGACGTATTGATTTATCATAGTTTTCCTCATTTAGCACCTAACTACTGCCTTTCTCATCCAGATGTCCTGAAATTATAAAACTGTAAAATAACTGTGTCTTTGGAAGAAGCGGTCGGATCTAAGTATGACTTATCGTGAAAGTCCAATAATATGACTGTGCTTCTGTTTTAATATTTAAAAACTTTTAATAACTAATGAACTTTGATGTTTTCCATAAATATATAATGAATTCTAGCCTAGGGTAAATGGCCACACCGTGGTCTCGAATGGGGCAAAGTGAATCGAGGAAGATTACATAATTTAGAAAACTGGTTATAATCCAATTTCTAGATAGTAATGTTTAATCTTATAATTTTTTCTTTCATTTATTGCTTAGATTTATTGCTATTGTGGGATATTGGGACCATGAGAGTGACTCAGTAAACAATCCAGCAGTTAGAGAGAATTCTTCATTTCTCCGCAGTAAATATTAGAGTTATCTAAACAAGGCAAAAAACATAATAGAACACACGTTACCCTATTACTCACTTTGTTAGGCCAGTAAATAAGGGCATCAAGAATGAAGCTTTCGGAGGTGCAATGGTTCTATGTCTAAATGTCCAAAAATTTTAAGTTTTATTATGTAGCACATGGATTCCATTATTTTTTTAAATTGCAGATAAATTTGTTTTGTTTCTCCCAGTGGAGATTTTTGAGTACTTAATTAGAGGCCTCATTGCCCCATCATTAAATTCAAAGAAGCATATCTAATGTGAACACCTAAATGTAATGTCACTCATTAGTCTTTAATGAAGAGAAACTTATTCTTTCTCTAAAGAACAGCTGTAAAAATAGTATCTGTCACCTACGAAATTATACATTCCCGGGATTATTAATGTGCGCTTAATGACTTTGAAACACGTCTCTGCCGCAGTTATGATGCGTGTCTCCTTCTCTTCGGCGGCCTCCGCCCTCCGGCCTCCGTCAGAGGTTAATTGAGGTCAGACAGCCTGGAATCCTCACGCACCGCAGGCCGTCACGCGGAAGCCGAGCCGAGCTCCCGACGTCCCTGTCCCTGGCGTGCGGCCGCGTGCCTTTCTGTGCCGCGCGCTGTCTCACCGGCCCTGCCCCGACGGTTTCCATGACGCCTTCGTCGTACCCTCCGCCCGCAGACGGTTAAAATGCATCGGGAGCTCTTTTCCTGGGATCTGGTCGACAGGAAAGTTGATTTTAATGTCTGTGCCGCTAGCTGACTGGGCGAGATGGATGCGGAGTGCGGGGCGGGTGGCTCGCGGTGGGTTCACCGGTGTCCCGTCACCATCATTATGGCCGCCGCTGTCACCGCCGCCATCGTGGTCATCACGAGCACTGCCGCTCTATCACACGCCCCGTCCTCACGTTCCGTGCGTGTGACCGCTGGGCCGTGCTCACCTTCTATACCTGTTTCTTTTTCTTTGTAAGGACAAAATGCTAATTGGTTCTGCTGATACTCAGCAAAACATCTTAGACAATTTTCCTGAAAGGCAATCAATGACTTGTCCTATCCAAATATCCTTTCGTCTGGTTTGGGTAAACTAAGCGTCTATTTTTTTATGTAGGTAGGTAGAGTTTTGTTATGTTTTCAAGTATATTACTACCTTGCTAAAACACAGTTCATCATAAAGCAAATTCAGCATTAACCGCCTCCTTAAAGTGCATCGAAGATGCTTTAACTACAGAAGCAACTAAAACATTTCCTCGTACGCATTTCTATACACACCGGATCCATGGCGTAACTCCAAGAATGGCAGAACGGCATTATCCTGTCTGTTGATTCATTCGGCGAGTCTTTATTTAGTCTCTCTCGTGACAGACATAGTGCTGTCCAATAGGGGCGCAGGGGCACAGAGCCTCGCATTTGTGTCTATAAATACATATACTTCACAAGTGTAATCGTGTATGTTTTCCTATGCTGGGAAAATGTTCTGTATCCTCCAAAGACTTCATGCATTTTTCTTACAAAGGGAATCAGGACCACAGGAACGGAAGCAAGCCCGTCACTTCTGGAACGCCGCCGACATTCGTCAGAGGGCCAGCTCGTGTCCCGCGTGGGTCTGTGGTCAGCCTGCCCCAGCACACTGCAGGACGGCGCCGAGGGCTGCCCCAAGCACGTGCTGTTGGTTAGGCTGACGGCAAGGGGGAGCACGGAGCCCCTTCATTTTTTAAAGTAATTCGAGTGTTTACATTTTTCTTCAAGCCATTTTGACACATACGATTTTCACAAAAATATACTGTATAGCCACTCTATTTAAATTAATTTATTAACCATTTTGAAATGGAGTCTCTGTGCAAGGCTAATCATCCGAAAACCTCCCCGCAGCGCCTCCCCAGTCCCAGCTTCTCCACATCAGACAGCCAGCACCCGCAAAGCGCACACTTCTCTTTGAAAGCTCGGCTAGCGACTGGCTTTCCCTGCTCACCTTCTCCCGATCCGTCTCCCTGTCTCGCGACTCAGTTTCCCCACTGTAGGTCGTCTTCATTTTACAGCGAAGTAATGCTGTCACCTTATTGCTTCTATTGGTTCACGAGTGCTACCTACAGAAAAGCCGGCTGGCCTCATCGCGCTGCCTCGAACAGAGTTGCATTCAAACCGTAACCCCACACCTAAAAGATAATTAAAATAAATCACTTTTCTATTCAGTCTCCTGGGGGAAATGGAAAAAGGAAAGTTCTATTTCTAAGTCATGGGACATTGCGAAAATCCGTTGCTCTGACCTTTTGCAGGATTCAGTGTCTTTATACAGGATTGACAGTGTCAAGGAATTGTTTTGGTCAGAAGCCCAGGAAGACGACGTGCTGGGTGGCTGGAGGTGCTGAGCACGCGGCTGCAGTGACCGACGGCCGCAGGACAGGAAGGTGGTCGACAGGGAGAACGCAGGGCGTTTGCACAGTTTGGAGATCGGAATCTGTGTGGTCGCTCTTCGGTCAATACTTTGCTTGCAAATGACACAAATTTAATTCTCTCCGACTCGGCTCTGTCACGGTTAAGTCTGGGGAGAGTCCAGGCCTGGCTGGAGGCACACGCTCCCACAGCATCATCGCGAGTCAGGTCCAAATGTCCTTCCACATGATGCGAGATCCGCCTTCGGCCAGCCCAATGACCCCAGGAGGAAGAACCCGCTTTCCAAGAGTTCCAGGGTTAACCCTTATTCCTGACCTGGGGACACTAGACTCATGAAGATTGATTCTCAAAGTGTCTGAGAGGCGGGGATTTCATCAGCCCGTCCGACCTGCAGGACAGGGAGGAAGCGTGGGGACCAGGGCCCGACGCCAGGAGAAGGGCCCGTGGAGGCTGACGGCAGACCTCACCCACGTCACGCATGCTGTGGGCGCGCAGCCTTGCCCTACGAAGGTTTCATGCTAAGACGCCAAACGGATTCCTTAAGACACGAGGATGCCACGTCCGATGCCTCTGGGAACTGTTCAAACTTCCAGAAGTTAATTTCCCTTCAGTTCCCTTCTGCGAGGCGCAGGGCGAGGTCTGTCTGTCGAAGCCCCGCTCCGTGGGCTGGGCGGAGCTGGTCCCGCGCGTGGACCCGCCGCTCTGCGCCTGCCGGGCTGTCCTGGGGATGCTGCTCGTTCGTTCTTCCGAGCGCCCGGGACAGAGACAAGTACAGACGGGGCCCGGCCAGAAGCTCGGGGCGTGCGGAACTTTCCACGTGGCCTCATTCATCCTCTACTCTTAGTTCCTGGGCGCTTCCCAGGACGAGTGTGAGTGCACAGCACAGTCTGTGTGTGTAAACAGCACCCCCTGAGTGTGTAAAAAGCGCCCTCGGACAGTCTGTGTGTGTAAACAGCGCCCTCAGACAGTCTGCGTGTGTAAGCGTCGCCCGCGGACCCCCTGCGTGTGGAAACCGCCCTCCGTGTGTCGGTGTCTGCTCCCCGCACTCCCCTTTGTTTGTCCTCTGTCCCCTGGGCTGCTGACAGCGTCGCAGGGACGTCTGTCTTCGCCTGGGAAATGCTCTGACTCAGCCCCGCCTCCTCACACACTCCCCGCCTGTCTGCCTTGTTCTCTCTACTGTCATGGTTCCCTGGTTCCCTGGTTCCCTGGTTCCCTGGAGACGGTGTGCTCCCAGGGTCTCTGTCGCCCCAAACTCCGTTCGTGTTAAAACCCAGCAGGCAGCCTGACCGGCGGGCGCCCCCTTCCAAAGAGGCTGCGGTCTCGTCCACACCGACGACATAACCCAGCAGAGCGCCTGCGTCTCCATAACAACGTGCCGTTGGAGCGGCAGCTCCAGCAGCCACCAACACGGACGAAGCGAGGGGCCAGGCCGCAGGCCGGGTCCCTGACAGCAGTTAGCTCCGTGTCCCGCGCGTGCTCACGTCTCTGAGAGGCAGGCGGATTTTGAATGTCTGCAGGAAACCGTTGGTCGGCAAGGCGAAGTCAATAGCCTGAGGGGGGCCTGGCCAGGCTCAGTCCGGGTGTCTGTCAGCCGTGCCCAGGGCCCGTGTTTTCTCTCAGCCTGTTCTCAGCACCCACCTTCCAACCGGCGTTCTGCTTCTCCCTTCTAGAGGGGCGACAATCGCAGAAGTTGCCGGTGATAACACGTCACCGGTGCGATGCTGGTCCTGTGCCGCAGCCCGCCTAGTTTCTAAGTTACAGCAGCTGCGTGACATTGGGGAAACTGATAACCCTGTTACGTGTCTCCTTGCCCTGAGATCGTGACACTTGGGGTGCAGGGACCCTTTCCCCGGACTTCCGGACATCCAGCTCCAAGCACAGTGTCTGGACGAAGCGGAGTCTCAACAAAGAAATTCCGAGCTCTAGTCGATACGCAGAGTGAAATTATTAGGGACGAAGTGTGTGGACATCTGCAGTTTACTTTGAAATGCATCAAAATATAAGATGGCTTAATGGATACGTGTGTGTCCATGTGGATATACGCATACGTATTTTATACAATATATATAAATATAAGTAACGAAGACTATAAATATACGTAATATGTGTGAGAGCGCACATGTAACACAATGTTGACGACTGTAAGATCGTAAGCGTGGTCTGCGATTGTTCGCTGTACGATTTTCTCAGCGTTTTTGGATGTTGGGAACCTCTCCGCAGTTTGGTTTGTAATTGCTGCAGGACCGGCGTGCGGGAGGGTCACAGCCGCCCCACGGCAGGGCGGCCCTGGGTGCCGGGCGGCTGG
>NW_006434366.1:4814546-4815834 GCF_000325575.1 Pteropus alecto | reverse complement strand
CTCTGCGACTCGGGCCGGGCCGGCGGGCCGATGCTTGTCCCGCGCGCGCAGCCACTTACACAGAAGGTCACGCAGACCTCGTCTGCGGAGGGCAAGGGGCGTTCTGGGAAATCCCGTGACGAAAGCGAGACGGGGTTCGGTGACAGGGACGCAGTCCCCCTCGCAACGGCGGCTCTTCACATGCGTCTCTCCGCTCGCGGTGTCAGGGTCACCCACGTCGGGGGGAGCCGGGGCACGCCGTGGACGCCAGCGCGCGTCCCTGTCCTGGGGGGACGTCCCCCCCGGGACCTGCCCGCCGCTCGGCTGCCTTGCTCGCCGCTCCCTGCGCAGGTTTCCCAGCTCCACGCGGGAGCCTGAGCTCGTTCCCACGTCTCCGCACCCCCCCGAGAGAACCCCCAGTCCGAGCCCCCAGGCTTCCCGCTAGCCAGTTACCTTGAACTTGCATTCGTAGGTCGAACGGAAGTCAAGGTCAGGAAAGGGAGGGAGGAATCAGAAAGTTCCCCATGGAGCCAGCTTGTCAGATACTTGGCGCCTCCTGCGAAGCTTTGAACGCTGGGACAGTCACACTGCTTTCTCCTCGGACCGAGGCCGTGCGCTGAACCCCTGACAGCCGCTGGCTCCCCCCTCGTGGGAGAGTAGGTCATGCTCCAGGTCCCCGCGCTGCGAAAGCTCCTGTCCGCTTCTGCCGAGCAAAGAAGAAGCGCAGGAATGGAACTTAGAGTTGTGTCGCAGAGCCGTCGCTGAATCTCGAGGAGGCATTTTTTATAATGAACTCGTTTGTGTGCCGTTTGATTAAATGCAGTAAACATGCAAAGGCCATTTGGGGGCCAGCCTCATTATTGAAGTGGAAACAAGAGAAATCAATGCCTGCGTGCACCGCCGAATAAACAAACGTTCGTTTCTAAGGGGCCCAAACAGCACACGCTCCCGGTTCTGACATTCGCCTGCACGTTTACGAAGTGTTGACGGGTGCGCGGCCAGTGTGACGATGCTCGTGACTTAGTGGCCGTCTGACCTCTGCGGGGTCGCGAACGACGTTCGCGTTCTCGTTGTGAAGGGGCCGCGTGGGCGCCGCCCTTGTCGATCGCGAGCTGAGCCGTTCTCACGGGGGAGCGGTTGGTCCTCCCCGTCTCGGTAACGTCGTTCCGTTCGCCGCAGCGCGGCCGCGGGGCCCCGGCGTTGTCAGCGGCGGGAGCGTGGGACGCAGGCTGCTGAGCCCGCACGGGTCTCCGGACGTGTCCCTCAGATCGCCGGCGCACGAGGCGGCCGGTCAGCGAGGCCTCGTGGC
>NW_006434366.1:4802110-4814073 GCF_000325575.1 Pteropus alecto | reverse complement strand
CGCTTCGCCTGGTCGCCTCGCTGTTCCACACGGAGGCATCGAAAACGCGAGGGGCCGGACCGGCACCGACTTAGGACCCACGCGGGGGCCACCCGTGCGTTTGCCGGTCAGGAGCAGGCGGGGCCGTGGGCGGACGGGCGGCATGGCTTGGCGGCCGTGTCGCAGCGCCCAGCCCCCGCCGGCCCCCGTGTCCTCACCTCTGTGGGACCGGGGCGCATCCTCCAACCGTGGGGGCGGCGATCATGCCGCTGGGCCTCTGCCCCTTCCAGGCTCCCGCCTTCCGCGTCACAGGGATTACCTGCTGCAGGTGCGTCTCCTGACCCGTTTCAGGGGCGAGAGACCGGAGACGCAGAGAGGGTGAGTAACTCGCTGCAGTGTTCGCTGACATTGAGAAACAGAGAAGGTGAGGACAGCGTCGAAGTGGAACCGGCGGTTTGAGTGCAAGCCCCGCACGTACCCCGCTGGCAGGTGGGGAGAGCAGTGAGCTCCGCCCTGTTTCTCTTCCCGAATCACCTTGAATTCTTGCATTCCGTCTGGTGGCATAGCTTCGTGTCAGAGAAATGGCAATAATAGGAAAAGACGTCGCGTTGGAGCGGAGGGGACGCGACGGGAAGGCGTAAGCCGCAGCTCGGGGTCCCCAACGAGGGAGGGTGACCCCAGGGGCACTGAGCGATCCGGCGACAGCCTCCCTGCTTCCCACCGCGCGTGTCTGGGCGCGGCGGCCCCCACTCCCGCCTCGGCGCTGTCCAGGACGTTCCTGTGTCCCCACACGGAGCCCTGGGTGCTGGCTGTGGAGCCTCGGCCTTCCTGCCGGTCCCTAGGCCTGACTTCTGTGCGTGTCCTTCACCTCTGTTCTGTTTATGTGGCCCCTGGCCCACTGCATGAGCCAGGCCCGGGGCCCCTCGAACCCTCCCATCCAGCCAGGGACGGGCTCGACCTTGTCCAGGGCCATCATCAGGGCAGCTTCTGTCCCATCACTGTGTCAAAGGCTTTGACAAGAAAAACATTACTTTCAAGACACGTCGGGAGCGTCTCCGCAGCGTGCACGAAGTGACCCGTCATTAAAATCCTCAGCTCCCTTTCCCTTAGCCTCAGCCACGTGAGAGCTTTGCGGCCGCACAGCCGCCCGCCCGGTAAACACCTTCGGCTGCTGGGAGCTCATTTTCAGGGCTGTAACGACTTAATAATTTGAACAACTTTAATCAACATCTTACCTTGGCAGATGCTAGGCCCTTCTGACAACCTGTTTGTTGATGTTTGGTCCTTTCTTTGATCCGCAGCAACCGTTTGATTCCTGCGTCCCTCTGCATCCGTATCCAGCAGCTGGTCACCCGTCACGTGACACCAGTATAACCCTGAGTCCACACCGTTCATTTTCAAAGCTGGGCCACATCAGGGTGCTGTGTAGTTAGGAAGAAAGTCTTTTTCCTCTCATTTCTTATGCATTCTCTAAAATTAAGACCTGCTTAATGGACAGTGGTATCTCATGGCCCATAAATATTAATGCAAGTGCCATTAGTTAGAGTGGAATGCGCTCATTTTCAAATGTTTTCAAAGACTATAAATGCTAATTTAGTTTTACATTAGAGGATATATTCTTAGCATTTGGAATCATTTTTGCTTAATTGGTATCAGCTATTTTCACATAAATAAATGAATAAGTGAACTCAAATTGCCAGCCCCCAGTGACAAGAGAACCTGACTTCTGGTGACTTCTTAGACCTCGTCACTCATTACTACACTCACAGCCGTGCAGACGCGGGAAGAACCCTCTCAGCTACACAGCCTGGCTTTGATGCAGAAGCGTAGACACAATGCGTGATGTTCGTTTGTTCCAGAAAACATCTCGTTAAATATAATTAAGATATACAAAAATGGGGTGCTTGAATTCTGTAGATTATTGTCAAACAAATATCTCACCGTTCACAAATAAGTTTTAGTTGCTGAGTTAATTCACCAGTCAGTCCACTGCAGTCAGGATCACCCTGGAACTAGTAGGTTCAAGTTCATGTCCCTTCTCCCGCTGAAAGCTTGGGCTAACTCTAAAGTAAAAACAAGAAGTGATAACCGTAGCATCTTCAGTTTTCTAAATAATGTGTGGACAAAAAGTAAATTTAATCATCATTTTGTGACATTTGATGGTTCATTTCAAAATGTAGAAAGTTTAAGGCATTGACAATTACATCTTTGGGCTCAGGAGTCAGTATAACTGTAGCACAGAGAAATTCGTCCGTAGTTCTTGTGGCTGCCTCTCAAGTACAATAGTAGACTTTCTCAAAGACATCTCCAAATATCATTCATTCATTCAGTAATATAATTAAGGCGGCGTAGCTGCCAGGCACGAATTAACTGCTTTAGGGAACGGGGAGGTCGTGAGACATAACCTTAGCCTGGGGTCTCCAGGGGATGGACGGGGAGTCTGTGGAGCCCCTCTGCGAGCCTTCATTTATTTCAGGGTTGTGTGTCTTGCTACGGAAGCATACGGCACAACCGTGGGTAGCCCACCACCGCCACCGCCACCAGCTGTTTGTCTAGCTGTGAGCTGCCAGTCAGTGATCAGTAGGTACTCCAACGAAACAGAATTGACTAGTACCTTAGCTTTCCTTATTTACAACATCCGTGCATTATCAAGTGTGTGGCACGTGCCAGACGCCATGCTGTGTGCACTCCTGTGTCAGGCGGGAAACGGCCCTCTGACCAGATGGTCACTCCCGCTTCACAGGTGTGCAAATGGGTCAGGGGCACAACCTGCCCAGAGGGTTGGATGCTCAGTGGCTCGTCTCTGGAGCTCTGAACACTGAACCACTCACTGGGAGCCAGCACGAGCAGGCGGGATCGCCCAGTCCCATGGCCGAGCGCTCAAAGCACAGAAACAAACTCCGTGCATCCCATGAACGCTGTCACTCTGTGAGGTCCCACCAGGGGTAAGTGGCTTCCACAGGCCACCTCAGGTGATGGCACGGCCAGTGTCTTGCCTTTTCAAACAGTGTTCACTGTCTCCGTGCAAAACCCCTGACTCTCACAGGCTGCTTTGCAGAGTCAGGCCTCACACGGGTCTCCTGGTCTCCTGCAGTCAGGGCTGGTGCGTGGCCGTGCGGCCAGCGGGTCCCAGTGCAAAATGGCCAGGCTCCTGTGTGGGCTGGGATGGCGCCCCCACCCTCGTCCCCATCCCCCACCCCTCGTTCCCATGGCGTCCCTGGACCCCTGTGCTCAGATGCCGGACCCCGTGCTCAGACGCCGGGCCACAGTCACGCCGGACGGCAGGACTGCCCAGCTGTGGGTGGGGTGAGTTTACAGGAGACGCCCATGGAGGTGACTGAGATTTGGCGGCCATCAAGCCTAACATAACCTGACTGATGCTAACGTTATGCGGTCGGTTAAAATGGAGGATTCTGTCTGCCATGTGTGTCTCTCCCGTCACCTCAGAGTCACCCTCCCCTGGAACACAGTCGGCTCCCCCGTAATAAAAGGGTGTCGCATTTTCCACGGTGACCACCATTGTCCCCTTGAGTTGAGACAAGTCACAAAAGCTGCACTGCCCCTTGGCAGAAATCCAGGAAAAGCACGGCCATTTGCTCAGACTCTTGGCAAAGGGGTAACATTATGTCACAGTTTTGCCATAATAATGTCACATGAAAGGCAAGGCAGGGTAACGTTGCTGTCTCTCCCATTTTTAGGGAAATATGTTTCCTTTTAAATACATGGTATCCCGCACCATCTCTTTCGACAGTCTGGAATGAGCTAACGTTTAAATAAAATTCTGTACTGTCTGATCTCCTGAATTCCGATGTTGACTTACAAGGAGCAAAGTTTATTCTGTCTCTTGGGATTTACATTATAATCGGGGGATTTAGTGGAAGAATTTGGGAACCTCCGCATTTTCAATGACCCCAAAATTATGTCTCACAGTTAACACACACACGCACACATGCACACACACGCACACACACGTGCATATACACACACACACGCACACTTAAGGATCTCCACTCAGATGACTTCTGAACATTTCAGATTATCTTGCGACACATAAATTCTCCGTCATCCAAACAGTACATAAACTTAAAGGAAATATTAAATGCCAAATAACAATGGCATCCGCCAATCTGAGATGCTCTGAGGATTCATTATTATGCCTATCGGATTAGCTCCAAGTCCCACCTGCGTTCAGATCCGCGGAAGCTGGCTTTCTAGTCTGCTGTGATCGCTCGATATAAAATAAACAGATGGGGCTGAAAAAAATCCAGAAACACAAATGGGGTAGAAACCGCCTCCGGCTTTTGAGCAGCATCGAAGGGAAGCTTTTTTTTTTTTTATTGGTGGTAGTTTTTTTGTGTTTTTCTGTTGGACAGACAGAGCTCCTGGAACACAAACCTCACTGTGGTTTCACGCTCATCCACCGTTGAGTACATTTTGTTTTCTTTCTCTTGAAATCCATAGCTGATTTTAGGGTTTTCCTTCTTTAAATTCTGATGAGTGAATGACCAACGGTTGGTATTTGAGAGGCAGATTAAACTGGGGCGGGGGGCGGAGGGGCCCTGTGCAGGACGCGTGGATTCCTTGATTTCGGCGGGGAAGAGCTTCAGATATCGCGTTAATTCACGTGCTTTCTAAGGAAGGCCAGGCCCTTGGTCGCCTGACAAAAGTGAATTGTGCCCGGGACAGAGTATAGTTTTGCTGCGTAAGCTTGACCTGTACGTGTTGACGTCCCTGTAACGGGAATCTCGATGAAACACATTTTTCTAGCACCTTCTTTCCTACCTGCTTTTTTGTTCGCACGACTTTATCAGATGACTTCGAGTGTAGGGCTTTGACAGGAAAGCGAAGGTCAGAGATAGGAAATGCTGCAGCCCCGTGGGCCTCGTCGAGGTCACACCTCGTCGAGGGCGTCAGCCAGGACATAAATCCAACCTGCGTCCTGCTCCCCGAGCCCCAGACCTGGGGGTGCTGCCCTGGGCTGAGTGGAGGCGTTTCCCACGCTCCCACGCAGGCCCGGCAGGGGCCTGGCCGCTCTGGCAAACGCGGTTCTCCCCACGGCCGGAGGAGTCACAGTTCTGCCCATTCGGATCAGAAACAAGCAGGAAGGTGAGGATGGGCGCAGTGAACTTAGATGGCTCTGACACTCAGGTCCACCGTGACCGTCCATCGGAAACGGAGGGACAGCGACCAATGAGCTGGCAGCTGGGACACCTGCAGATGGTGGGTGAGGCGGTGGGGAGCGGCGGCCGCGTCGGGGGCCATTCTGTGCTCACACCTGGCTCTGTCCGTCTGCTGACCGTTCCCCGCACACTCCTCTGACCCCGTTTCTTCAGAGGTCCAAGTGTGGACCCCAGGGGGCCGTCCTCTGCAGGCAGGGTGCGTCTGCGTGCGTGTGGGTGGCCCATTCAGGGTGCCTGAGTCTGCGTGCGTGTGGGTGGCCTGTTCAGGGTGCCTGAGTCTGCGTGCGTGTGGGTGGCCCGTTCAGGGTGCCATCAGCACCGGGGCCCACGGCGCAGGCCTGCGTCTGACGCCCATGTGCGCCTGTTCACGGTGCATCGTTTCAGGCCCCGCTCCGTTAACGGAATCAGAACCAGTGGGCTCGGGGGCTGGGAATCTGCAGCCTCGACACGCTCATCGCGTGATCCTCACGGAGCCTTCAACGTGAGGACTTCGGAGAACGCAGCTTGGCCTCAGGACAGAGCCTCTGAATCATCGCCTTGCTTTTTTTTTTTTTAGTTTTTATTTATTTTTCAATTACAGTCGACATTCAATATTATATTTGTTTCAGGTGTACGGCATGGCGATGAGACATCTGTATAACTTATGAAGTGATGCCCTGGTAAGTCTAACCTGTCTGACCCCTACGTGGTTGTTACGACATTTCCGACTGTCTGCCCTGTGCTGTGCTTCACATCCCCGTGACAAGTGACTGCTAATTTGTACTTCTTCATCCCGGCACCGTTTCAGCCAACACTCAAGCCCCGTCCCATCTGGCAACTATCAGTTTGTTCTGTGTCTGAGTTTGTTTCTGTTTCGTTTGTTAGTTTACATTGTTCTTTGGATTCCACATCTAAGTGAAATTGTATGGTATTTGTCTTTCTCTGTCTGACTTATTTCACTTAGCATAGTGTCCTCTAGGTCCATCCATGTCGTTACGAATGGTCAGATTTTTTTTATGGCTGAGTAATGTCCCATTGTGGATATAGACCACTTCCTCCTTATCCAGTCACCTATGGATGGGCACTTAGGTGACTTCCATATCTTGGCTATTATAGATAATGCTGCAGTGAGCATGGGGGCGTGTGTGTCTTTCTGAATTAGTATTTTGAATTTCTTTGGGTAAATACCCAGAAGCGGGGTTGCCAGGTCATGCGATAGTTCTGTTTTTAACTTTCTGAGGCACCTCACACTGTTTTCCACGGTGGCCTCACTGGTTTACGTCCCCACCAGCAGAGCAAGCACGAGCGGTCCCTTTTCTCCACGTCCTTGCCAGCCCCGCTTTCACAGATGAAGAAACATTCCCGTATCGGTTTGTTGACTTTCCGAAGGTCACTGTGAGTTTCCCTGCTCACCATTCTGTATGTCTTTCAGCATTTTGATGAACTTCATCATTTAAAAGGTCACAGCAGCTTTTTTCCACCCATCCTAGAGAGACGAACAGAGATAGGTGACGTATGTTCCAGAGAGATGAGCCGGCTGGGGAATTTTCTCGTTAGAATACAACCATGCTGAAGGCGGCCATGCTCCCACTGACTTCTGAGCTCTGCCTTCATGTTCTGTCCAATCTAAACTGTACGCCAGAGGCCCCTCGCGGGTGGAACGGTGCCTTCCTCCAGACCTGCTCCTACATGATGTTTGTGAGCCATCGGCCAGGACCGGAGGTAACTCTGGAAATGCATAAGGAACGTTGGTCAGGTGCCTCCAACTCCGGCGTCTTGGTGATGGTTGTCAGGCGCTCCCACATCTGGAAGTCAAGCTGCCTTCCCATCGACAGGCTGCAAGTCCAGGGAGTGTGTCCGACCTCACTTAGCGCCGCGGCTGGGATGGGGGTCGAGCTATTTATCGTAGACGTGGCCCCGAAGACTTGACATTTGCGAGTCCGACTTAGGAACGACAGAGGAGAGCAAAGCAAACATTATTTTATCAGCTCTACCAGTCGGGAGAATAAAGTTTAAAAATTGGAAGCCGCCTTAGAAATCATCTGACAAACAGCTTAATTTCATTTGAACGGAAAGAAAGGGCCCGCAGAGTCCAACAATTAATACAGAGTCGGTGGCTATGGAGTAGCAGCCATGGGACAACAGTAATCATAATGCCAGCTCTAATCTGGATGCCACAGTAGGTGGTTCGTATTTCATTCACTCATTAAGCTTCGAGGAAAACGAGGCTCTGGGCAGCTAAGGACCGTGCAGACGGCACGTCTAGGCCCTGGGGCGGTCAGGGCCCTCAGGGCTCGCGCGGGCTCCGCCGCAGGCCACTTCGTCTCTCTTTCCAGTTGCCCTGCATGATGCTGCTCTCACTCCCCAAATTTCCAGTCCCCCGGTTTAGGCTCCTTCAATCAAACCCTTGAAATTGGATTGATTTTGTATCCCTAATCTGGGTTCATCGAGGCTTCGAGAAACACTTTATTGCCAAGCTGCTAGAGGTCGATGCCTGAAAATTGTAAGGTGGGTTTCTAAAGCCAGTCGAAGAGCACCCCGAGCGCCCAAATGTCACCCCTGTCATGGACACGATTAACTGGAAGTTTGGGACGGACTTGGTGCATCGCTTCTCTACGGAATGGAAGGAGCGAGATGAGGGCGCCTTCCCACGGCGGCATTTGCAGTCAAGGTGTCGGTGATGATTTCAATGGAGACAAGCGGACACACGTAGGTTGACAGACAGACAGATGACAGATGATAGAGGATAGACACATGGATAGATAGATAAGATAGGTAGACAGACTGACAGATGACAGATGACAGACAGATGAGAGAGGGAGGCGGGGTGGGGAGGGGAGGCCGGAGCCCGGTGCACGAGCCCCGGAGACTGCACGGGACTCCCAGGGATGTCCCGGTTCACGGACGGGCAGCCGCACTGCGACCCGCTGCTCCCGCAGAGGCCGGAGGAGTTAGAGGGGAGCACCATGCAGAGAAGATCTGCAGCGAGGTCCCGTCGGAGAAGAAGTCCCGCGGCCGACACGTCCGTGAGAGCGATGTCGCCAGCAACAGGCACTGAAGAAAGCGACGGGGCCCCCGGCCCCGCGGACACGACCGAGGGCGATTCTTCTACTGGTCGTGGCGTTCGTTTTTCTTGTCCTTAATTCACATCCTTTATGTGCTAAAAATTTGGGTCCTTGAGCAAGTGGCTCTGCACGGATGTCATCGACGTAATCTACTAGCATGTGTACGCTCTGGTTGAACATCGAATTGTGTATTTGAAGACGCGCTTCGTGCCGATAGTCACCCGACAGCCATGTGAAGAAGAAGGGAGCATTCCCGGTAAAAAATGGACGAAAGTTGTAAAAAAAAAAAAACTGAGGAAACGAGATGAAAAAGTCCCAGGGACAGGAAAATGAAGGGTGCGAGGGAGGAGCCGGAAGAGGCGTGGCCGCGGCCTGGGCGTGGGCGTGGCCTGGGCGTGGCCTGGGCGTGACGAGGACGGGAGCTTCGCGGGGGGCAGGGGAGGGCACCGCATGGCCCGCGCCATCAGGGACGCTGCTCGCGCCTTAGTCTTCGGCACTGGCCACCCTGCTGGCGCTTTGGAAGCAGTGGAAGTTGTTGAGAAGCATCAGATCAGCCATCAAAATATTTGCAAATAGAAAGTTTTAGAAGCTCGAAAATCTGACGCAAAGCAGGACTTTTTCCCTCTCTTAGCTAAGTGGCAGAAATGCCATACAGCGTGACAAAAAGCCAGGGGAAGATTTCCAACGTCCTATTTCTTGTGTTAAAAAAAAAAAGTTCAACTGAGTAAATTTTAAAGATCTTATTGATTTTATTCAACAGTTCATGAATTGGGTGTCATCCCATCTAGCAGTTAGAAGGGAGCTCCAAAGAGCTGTAAAAAATGGAAGGTTTGTTTTGTATTTTTGAAAAGAAATTTTCTATTCAAGGAAAATAGGAATGGGTTAGAAACTAGAGAAGAAAATCTTTCAGAAATTCAATGCCAAAGAAACAGCTCAGTTTAATGCTTGGCTAACTGTCTCGTGAGTGTTTAGCAAAGTAAGTTTTTACTGGCATTTCATATTTATTTTTTATTTTTAAATTACAATTGGCACACAATATTCTATTAGTTTCAGCTTACAACATAGTGATTGGACATTTCCGTAACTAACAAAGTGATCACTTCCATAAATCTTGCACCCATGTGATACCATAGTTATAATATTTCTCATGCTGTACTTTCCATCCCCGTGACCATTGCACGACTACCAATCTGTATTTCTTAATCCCTCCCCTTTTCACCCACCTTGCAACCCCCTCCCATCTGGCAGCCGTCAAAGGGTCTTCTGTATCCGTGAGTTTTTTTCTGTTTGGTTTGTTTATTCTTTTCTTTAGATTCCACATGTAAATGAAATCACACAGCATTTGTCTTTCTGTCTGATTGACTGCACTCATCACAATGCACTCCAGATCCATCCATGTTGCTGCAAACGGCAAGATTTCATTCTTTTTTGTGGCTGAGTGATATTCCGTTGCATACACCTTCTTTATCCATTCATCCGTTGATGGACGCCCAGGCATCCTCCACATCTTGGCTGTCGTAAACAAGGCTGCAGTGAACATATAGATTCACATGTCCCTTCGAAGGAGTGTTTTGGGTTCCTTCGGATAAAAGCCCAGAAGTGGGATTACTGGGTCCTTCTCTGTCTCTTGTGATAACCTTTGTTTTAAAGTCTGTGTTGTCCGGTGTAAGTATAGCTACCCTAGTTTTTTTCCCTTCATTTCCACTAAATGAAAGGCTTCTCTAGGCAGAAGGGGGCAGGAAAAGGAAGTGTCTAACAAGAAGTGGATTGTTTCAGGCAAGGTCACCTTCCTTGGGGGTGGCGGTGGTCTGTCGTGCGGATGGCCTCCCATGTGCTGACCAGGTGGGTCCAGAGTGACTGGTTAAATGTTCCATTTCCAGAAAAGGCTGACGTTGCAATTAGGGTCGGTTTCAAGTTGAAAGGATTTTAGCCACAGCCACGCATTATGAAACAATAAAGCATCCACCGCCCCATTCTGAAGTAAAACAGGATGAGAGAGAAAAGGGAACCTAAAAAAAGATTTTGTGCCATTAAAGAGGTAGGTGTATTTTGCATTTATAATTTAGAGGAAAATATAACAGCATTTTCACAGAGGAAAAGGAAGTATTCAAAAACCCACTTTATGTTCTAAACGCAATTTTCAAAAGTAGGTAAAGACAAAAACGCGCGAACGTGGAGGACGTGAAGTCACAGGTGAGAGGCGTATGTTGACGGGTGAGGCAGGGAAAGCTGCAGGCGGACTGGAGGTGCAGCGGCAGCTCGGTCGGTGACAGAAAGCTGAGCTGGCATCGCAGAAGACGTTGCCACTGAGAGGAGACTGTGAGGAGCTTTCCCAGAACTGGCAGAGAGCACGAAGCAGGGAGGATGGCAATCGAGAAACCGTAGGTAGCCAGGAGTGAGAACGGGCTTCGACCTCAGAGAGTGAGTGTTTCTAGCCTTCAGAAATGGAACAGAAATAGAACTCAAACTCTAAGCAAAGAATGTTTCCCTTAGCTCCTTCTCAAGCTTTCCGACTCAAAACCATCATCAAATATTGGGCTTTAATTAAACCAGGCTGGTATTGACTCAGAGAGATAGATTAAAGGAACAGAAAAGAAGCCTGAAAAACGGGCCCCCCAAATGGAAATTGATTATGTGATAAAGGTGAAAATTCCAGTTCAGCAGAGGGATGGGTTATTGATACAACGGACCATTTATAAAAACTTCGAATGAAAGCTTCCTGTAATGCCACATGTGAAAATGTATAACAGAAAAATAAAAATTTAAAATATGAAATCATGTATCATCTAGTAGGAAATATAAGTGAATATTTGTATCAAATGCTGGAGACATAGCTAAACACAAAAGCAAGAAAATAATTATAAACAAAAGAAGTATGAGATTTGACTACTTTGCAATCAATCTCTCTTTTGACAGCCATGTTTTTAAAAGCTTTGTCTGTATTCCTAGGTTTTACTGCCTTAATAGCCTCTCACCAAGGCCCTAAAACCTGGCTTGCTCCCCGGCGCAGTGGACACGCCTGCTCCCACAAAGGTCGCCCGTCACCTGCCGGTAACTGGCGGAAAACGCCAGAACGCCTTTCTCAGGCCCTTGCACTGCTGGACACTTCGTCGTCCCCTCCGTCTGGAAACGCGCATTGGTTTTGGGGACCTCGCGTCCACCTCGTTTTCTTCCAACTGTCCTAACGCACGGGAGCCGTCCCTGCAGTTGGAGGCAGGCGATGTCACTGTGCCAGGGCCGGCGGCCTGGTCCCCGGCGGGTCTGGGCCCCTCGTCCCCTCACCCCCCGGACAGACGCTCTGTGCACAGCACCCGCCCGGCGCCCGCGGCGACCTCCTGCCCAGCGACCTCCTGCCCGGCAGCCTCCAGCCCGGTGACCTCCTGCCCGGCGGACTCCGTGCTGTTCCCTTCCCCTTGGTCCAGTGCCGCCCACACTCCTGAGGCTGCGGTGACAGAACTTAACGATCAGAGTATTTTAGATTCCGGAGTTTTTTCCTGTCTTTTTCAAGTTAAGCTGGATGTAGAAAATTAATTTTAGTGATAGAACAATTTAAATCAGGTAAGCTTTGAAAACATGAAAAAGAAGACAATGGTAAAACTATCGAAAACGAGGAGGAAGGTGCAAGGCCCAAGTGCTAAGGTCCACTCGCGCCCACGCTGGGCGTCCGCGGCGGGTGCTGGACGCGGTCGCAGCTGGACAGCATCGGGGCCGCTCCGCCAGTGAGGCTCTGACCACGAGCGCAGACGGCGGCGGCGGCGAG
>NW_006434366.1:4799447-4802067 GCF_000325575.1 Pteropus alecto | reverse complement strand
GGGAGGGCAGAGGGCAAGGGGCGGGCTCGGCTTCCTCCCACGTGCTGCTCTGTCCCGTTGAACTTTGTAACCACGCGTGACTTCTGCAGCAAAACAAGGGGCCGCACGCGCTCGGTTCGGATATCGAGAAGAGATGACGAGGGCTGGACCGCGGGCCTCTCCCGTCGCGAGGATCTGGGGGTCGATGGCGGGGCCGGGCCGGGGAGAAGGCGGCATTAGACTGACTCCGAGGTTGCAGGTCAGGATGCGTGTGGCCCAGTGGTGTTGTCAGCGGGGACAGGAGGGTCAGCGGTGCCGCGCTGTTCCGGCAACGAGGCTGGACCGCGTGCGGAGGCTGCGGGGACAGTGGCCCCTGGGCCGGTCACCGCGCTTGTGGCCCTGCTCTCCAGCTGGGGGCACTGGAGGTCACAACAACAACAACAACAACAAAACCCACAGAAAGCAAATTCTGTTAGAGGAAACAAAGCGTATTGGGCATCGCGACAGCTCTTCGGCCCGTTCTTTGGAACCGACCCTGTCGGGCGCAGCTCGAAAATGTCACAGCAATAGTGTCTCACTTAGTCGCTGAACAAATCTCAAAGCTCTCGCCCCTGTCGTGCGTCCGCTGCCATCGGGAAGGTGCTCCTGAGGCAGGGAGATGGTTATCTCAAACTGCAGCTGCGTGGGACGCTGCCCTTCCTCGTCACATGTCACCACGACGGCGGGAGCCGGACTCCCAAACCCCGGAACAAATTCAGCTCTCTCTTGGGCCTCACGGACGCTCAGCCAGCCAGGTATTGGATGTCTCTTTGCATTTATGCCGGCCCTTCCTCGTCAATGGATCTAAGTTAGCGTAAATTTAAGAAATTTAAACATATATCGTTAAAAATTATAGTTAATTCAAAATAAAGAAACGGAGCACGGTCACATCAGCCACTATTACCAATGAAAACCGACGTCTCGGTGGATTAAACGACGAAGTTTGTTTCTCCCTCCAGGGCGGGTCGCTTGGCAGGAGGGGGGATCAGCCCCAGCCAGCCTCTTCCCTGCGAGGTGTCCCAGGGTGCGAGCTCCTGCTGTCGGTCACCCCTGTCACCGCTGCTTCACACAAACACAGTCGCTCCGCCACAGTCAAATGCAGCTGGCCCTGGGTACAAGTCTGGCGCTGTGCCCCGTGAAGAGAAGGCGGGGCGGGTTTGGTCAGTAGCTCGCTGGTCTTGGCCACAGTCGCCCTGCTGACTACGGACACCTGGCTTACTCCAGTCCACGCATAGGACACCCGTCTCCTCCCCTGGTCCCACCCAGCTTCCTCAGCTTGCTGCTTCTAAGGACCCGGTCAGGCTCCTAATAAGTCAGCCACCTATGATCAAAAGGGTAAAGTGTCATCTGCGCCCACCTCAACACACACACACACGCACACACACACACACACACACACACACACACACACACACACACACACACACACACACACTCTGGCAGTTTCCTGGTGGCTCAGGGAAATTTTTCTTGGAGTGCTTCACCCTCTAGCACGTCCGGGTCAGAGCAGTTACAGCCCTTAATTGCAAATGAAGAGCTTTCAGCGTCTGAGTGGGTTCTGAGCAGGGAGTGTTTGCCGGGCGGGCGGGTTCGGGGGCACTGGAGCTGTGGCCTGCGTTGGTCCAGGCCTATTTTCTGTCCCCTGGACGACAGCTGCCGTGTGCAGAAGCTGCTGGGTTTTCTGCGGAAGACCCACTTCCTGGCACACGTAGGCAGCGTTTGCATGTGCCCTGTGAGGCTCCATTTCCACATTTAAATACAGATCACATATGGTGAACGAAAACAGCTTCTTGTATGTAAACCATGGGTCCCGGAAGGAGAGCAGAGAGACTCGGTCTACGGCACCGTCATGCTCCGTATGCTAAAGTTTAACGGAAAATAGTATAACCAGAGCTGCATAAGAAGAAGTCTAGGTTCGTGGTTTCGACTCTCACGATTGGTGACGTGGGTGGAGAATAGATGTGTGCGATGTGTGACACGCTATTGCTCAAAATCCAAGGTAAAGGCCACATAAAATTATAATACGACAAAAGTAACAAGCGTAAACTACAGCATTAGAATACTGAAGTGGCTTCCTAGGTATTTGAATTCAGAACAACTGGAAAATTCAGAAACGCAACATCCCTCCCAAACCCGCAACTCAATTTTCATGAAAAGTAGAATACTTACTAGATAGACGCCCAGTTGATAGATGCTTTGGGTGTGGATTTCAGGGAACTTCGGTCTGGCAGGGTCGCGTGGCTTTTAGACAGGTAACCACAGTGAGGAAGCAAGGGACCCGTCCCTACCGGAGTGTCCGATGCGTCCTCTGGGCGTCACTGACAGGGGCAGGGGCCCAGCCAAGCTCTGCCAGCAGCCGAGTGATTCGGGGCTGGTGACTGCCCCCTCTCTGGCCATGGTTCCCCTTTGTTAAGTTTATGGGCCCTATGGATGAAAGTGTGTCTTCCCGAAATTCACAGATCGAAACCTAACCCCCAATGGGATGGAATCCAGAGACCCGGCCTTTGGGAGGTGAAGTTAAGATGAGGTCGTGATGGTGTCCTTGTAAGAAGAGGAAGAGAGACCACTGTGACATCCCTCTCTCTCTCCACCCTCCGTCTCC
>NW_006434366.1:4794169-4799391 GCF_000325575.1 Pteropus alecto | reverse complement strand
CCCCATTCCCTCTCCTTCCTCTTCTCTCTCCCCCTGTCCCTCTCTCTCCGGTAAAGGCACAGTGAGAAGGTAGCTGTCCGCCAGCCAGGACTTTCCGCCTCCCAAACTGTGAGAAATACGTGCCTGTCTCTTCAGGCTCTGGGACTCGGGGGGCTGTGTGACACAGGCCGAGCTGACTCACACAGCCGGCCGTCCAGGGGCGTGATGTAGGGTCCGTCTCCCAGCCACACTTCTCTGGCGGGCGGCCAGCAGAGTTTTCCATGACAGAGCACCATAAGATTCTAAAAATAAATCTAAATTAAAGTATGTCCTATTCTAGTTTTTTTTTTTAACTGAATTTCATTTTTTTTTTATTTTTCAAATAAAATCGAAGCCATGAATGGTTTATGTGATAACTCTGAGTAAAATGGAATATTTAATTAAACAGAACTCCTTATTCCCCAAGCATTAGGGGATTTACTTGTAATTTAGTTATGTAAATCCTACTTCCATCTTGCAGAAACTTATGAGGTAAAAGCATCTTGTTCTCTCTAGTACTCAAAATTATGAAGCAATGACTAGCTAAGGTTAAATCTCTTTGCTCGAAAAATTTCGAAGCTGCAGTAAATATTTCAAATAAATTGGTACCTGTAAAATAAATACTCTTTAGTGCGCTAGATATTTGAAAGAAGTCTTATTTAAACAGAGCATCCTAAACATAACAAAACAGCCTACACATGAATACTCCTGTATCCCATTATGTGACAGCGAACAGTGCACCTCATAACGAAAACCACGGATGAGTTAGATACCATGAGAACTTGTCACCGAACTTCTGCGTTCTCTTTATAACCTGCCAAGTCATACTTAAATTTTAACAACGTCCCTCAGAATTCAAATTCCTGAGCGTCTGTTTTTGACCGTTAGATACTGTTCCCTTGTATGGATGTACCACACTTCACCGCCACAAGTCCCCGTCCTTGGCCATTTGGCTTCCTTCCATCTTTCTGCCATAAGATGAAGGGCTTAGTTAACACTCTTATACATAAGTCTTTGCTTGTTGGTGTGGGCATACATTTCTCTTGGATATTTTTCTAGTTGGAGATTGTTTGCTGGATCAAATCAGCATGTGATGTTCAAATTTAGAAGAACAACATTGGTCAGACAATGTGTAACTTTATCTTCCGGTAACTGAACTCAACATAGCTTCCGGGTTCCTATCTCAGTGGGTGACTGAAAACAATTGCACTCGTCGACTCAGAGTGTTCCGGTCACCTCTAAGAAAAGAAGCGTTTCCCTTACCATCTGCTGTGTCCCTGTGTGAGGATAACGCCCCAGCTTTGCGCTCGTTGCTTTAGTTGTTTGAGCCACGGGTCCAGAGGAGCTGGTTGTATTTCGTGAAGATGGCCGGGCTTCCCTCTGAGCAGGGAGTGGCCTGAGCAGCCTGGGAAAGTGGTCGCTTTTGTATAAATAATGTGTTCTAATGGCGGACACGATGCTAGGAAAATGCTCTTGCCTCAGACTGTGCCTCCTGGACAGCACAGGTGGGATTTGTGGGTTAAGTATTTAAATATTTATGACGCTCTTTACACATGTTTTATTTATTGCAAAATGTTTATACTATAATTACTTCCAGAATTAAGCTTGCACGTGCTGGGAGAGGCTAAAATGAACATCTAATTCTTCTCAGTCGCGTCCTTCTCCTGCTAGGTCGTGTCCGAATGGGACTGGATGAGAAAAACTCAGTGAGCATTTGCTGCCGTGAACCTATGGATGCATCCATCCGTCAGACGGATAACTGGAAACAGCACGTTCTATGCGATGGTCACTTCACAGAGGCGTCCACACTGACAGCCGCAGGAAACACTGTCCGGGAGCCGGGCGGTCACTCACGTCAGGACCAGGCGACCTCGGCGGGAGGCTCGTCCTCATCCCCATGACACGGATGAGGGAACTTTCGCTCATGCTGTGAACTTGGAGTTAATTCGAAGGCGTAAGTTATTCCCTTACTTACAACCAACAACTTTTGATCAATGACTGAGAATGAGTTCAAGGGAAATGAACGGGATCAGGAAGAGTAAACTACAGAACCGAGCGATTAAAAAGCAGAGAAATCAGACCTCGGCGAAGTCGTCATCAGCCTTCAATGATACAGTCCGTATCCGACACGGAAACAAATTCAACTAACTGCTAACAGCATGGAGTCAGCTTTGTGAAGTGCTCATGATGAGAATCTTGCCCATGAACACCCAGATTTCTGGCTTCTCGTGCAGAAACGACAGTCAGGGAGGTGGGGCCGTGATAAAGTGTCACTTCCCGTTCCCCTGGCCACACGGGCCGGTCTGCGCTCCCACCTCCGGGGAGCGCGTGCCCCCAGCCCGCCCCGAACCCCGGCTCCGTGGACGGCCCTGGGGCCCGCTGCGCCCTCTGGGTTAGCCTTGCCGGTGACGTGCGAGGCTGCCGGGCACGCTTTCCTCATGGGCGGCCGGATGGGAACAAGTTCAGATGACACTCGTCGTCGACGTGACACGGACGTCCTGTTTTAACTGTCTGGGGCTTAAACTTGTCTCAGTGAAAACAACCAGGAGAAGCTCAGGCAAGACGTCCAGTTCTCTCTCTACCCTGCAGGCACGCTCTAATTTTTTAGATATGTTAAGCACTCTATTTGATTATTTTCCCTTTTTCCACAGCAGGGGGTAGGATGCCATCCAGTCAATTTGGAGGCAAATAAATTAAAAAGTTAAAATGTCTTCGATCATATTCATTTTTCTTAAGGAAAAAGTCTTCCAATGCCCATCTTGGACCATTTTCTTTTTTTCTCATAGTCACCAGAGACACCGTTGTGGACACAGACATCAGTACGACCGGCCTTAGACCCGGTCAGCTGGAGCGCTTGGTGCTCTAACCGCGCGAGAGAGACAGAGGCCACCAGCAGACACGGCCCCTTCTCCGCGACAGCCCTGGGCCGAGAAGCTCGGGGATTTTGCACGTCCAGCTTCGTGACCTGGGACGTCCCTGCGGCGTCTCCGTCACGGCACCTGCTGCCACGCGCTTCGTCCCCTCAGTCTCTTTCGGAGACTTTCTCTGTGCGCCGGGCTGTGCCATCCCTCGCTTTGTGCGTCTGGCGTTGGTGGCTCGTTTTCTGCCATCGAGTCAAATGGACGGCAGCGGAGGACGCAGGGGCCTCCCCTTGTCTGGGCCTCTGTGGTCTCACACGCTCTCGGGCCACATTGTCCCTCCTAACTTTTGTTTTTTAACTTGGCGTTAGTTTTTCGCACCGTAAAAGATACCTGACATGCCTTTAAAAGATGCAGCTGCAGGTGAAAACTTTCAGGGGGGAGGAGGCACAGCGCCCAGGGCGACACGGCCGGTTCGGGGGGTGTGAGATGCGTGCTGGGACCGCGTGCCCCCAAACAGGCCGTGGGGACACACCCTCGGGGGTGACAGTGTGGTTTTCGGGGACGTGATGACAGGTTCCACAGGGCACACAGAAACCCCACGGGGAATTCGCTATTCCTTTTATATTTCTCTGCGAACATTAGAAAATTGAAAATAAGACTTTGTCTTAGGAAATAAGAGTGACGTCGACCTTTCATGGTTTTTTGTTTTGTTGTGTTTTGTTTGTTTTTGGTCAAAATCAAGCCTCAGAATCCTCCTGGGAACGGACGTGCTGCTGCAGGGAGCGGGAGCCGTCCTCGGCTGAGTCCGGGAGTCCGGGGCCGGCGGGGTAGGGGGGCCGTCGGCACGCTGGGCCCCGAGGACGGGCGGCGGGTGCTGGCAGGCTCGCCCGGGCCGTGCGGCCATGTGGAGGCCTAGAATCTCGACTCTGGGCCCCCTCGCAGAGGGACCCACGTTGGTGACCTGGGGGACAGCCTGGGCGTTTCTGAGAGCTCCCTAGAGATTCAAGTTTTAACCAAGGTCGTGAAGTACTGGGAAGAGGAACTTATTTCAAATGCAGAAAGGGAGAGGGACGGGGTGACGAAGTACCGGAGGGCAGAAGTAAGACCCCTTTTCTTCGTGGGGTTCGCTCACGCACGCGGGGCCGAGGGAGGAGGAGAGACGCTGGAAAGCGTCCACGCTTTGAAGAATCAGATCCTCGGTACGGAACAAAACCGGCCGCCCGTGGCTGGCCAGCTGCCCGCCAGCTGCCCAGACCTGTCCGCGGCGGCGCGGTGCAGCTGCGTGGACGCTGCTCCGCACGACCAGCCCACGCGCGGTGGCCGCGCAGACGTGCGTCCGCGGCTTCAGAGGGCCGTACTTTCCCGAACAGTTTCGCACACGGCGTCGTATGGAGCTGTCCCAGCGGCTCTGTGTCGGAGAGCGGGAAGTCGCCCTCGCGTCACAGACGAGGTGCCAGGCCAGGGGAGCGACGCGAGCTGTGGGAGGTCAGCCCCGCCGGAGGCTGGGCCCGGAGAGGCTGCCCAGTGTCCTGGGCGTGGCCCCGATCACGAAACCAGCCGTTTCCTGCCTTAGCCCTACTGGCCTTTTGGATGGAACTTGTCCCTGGACGGGGAGGTGATGAGTATTCTAGTGGCAAGTCCCTCGGAAGCGTCCCGAGAATGCCCTGAAGACGGAGATGGCCCAGCCCTCCGTGCCACCAAGATCGTCACTTCAGCGTCCCTTGGAGCAGGAGAAAGGTGACTCCGGGAAAGAGCGAAATGAGCAAGAGTCGCAATGTGTCGGCCCTTGTCCCAGCCTCTGCACGGGCGCTCACGGGCCGGTACCGTCTGATCAACCCGTTTGACGGTGGCAGGGGCCTGTCTCGCTGTGGGGGCCGGGCCCCTTCTCCACCCCCGGAAGACGCCGGGACGGGAGCTTCCTTCAGCGTGGGCAGTCGTGAGTCCTAATCTCGGTTCTGTCCCCGACTGGTTCCGTGAGCCTCGAAAAATACCTTTCACTTCTCAAAAGGTGAGACCTCTCACGTCATTCTGAAGTCGTATTAGCGTGGGACTTCTGGTCCACAATCTAGCTCTGAAGTGCTCAGAATGTGGCCGTTGTGCATTCAACGCCGTAGGCACGTGCTGCCTGCCATTGCCCGTCTCTGCCAGCGATGCCCGCTGCCTGCGTCCCCAACTGCCCTTCAGTGAGGCGCCCCGTTTCCCAGTCTCAGCGCAAGGTTTCCAGGCAGAATCGCCCCTATCTGTGGCCTTCTGAGCGGACCGGACCTCGGCCTGGCTAATCGCTCACCCTGCCCCACAGGGGCCGCTCCGTGGGTGTGAAGTGACCTCATCCTCCTCGGAGCG
>NW_006434366.1:4766089-4794120 GCF_000325575.1 Pteropus alecto | reverse complement strand
GCTTGGAAACAGAATGACACGGGCCCGGAGCTGCTGATGACCACCTGGCCGCTTGGTGGACACTGGGAGATAAACCAACGGGGGCGCAGAGCCAAAGGGTGGAGGCGAAACATGGCCCGTCGATGTTATTCGAACCTCGAGATCAAATGTTTCCTAAAAGTTTTAGCAATTTGAGTAATCCATTTCCCTTTTTTTAAGTTAACTTAGCTTTCTTTTCTGTCACTCAGAAGTGAGGAGTGAGGACATCCTACCCAGCACACACACCCCAGGGCCTCCTTCGCTGGCGAACACAGGGAACGTGGGTGGTTTGGGGACAGCATATTAGAGGACAGAAGAGACACACTTGAGTGATGATCGTGGGGTCAGGCTGTGGGGACCTGCCTGACAAAGGACTCAATTTAAAATGTGTCTCTCACCAGTAATGGAAGCTTTGAGGCCAGTGGGGAGATTAGTTTGGGGTCAGGGCGGATGGGATGGAAGGTTAGCCTTCAAGACTGCTGCTGGGTAAAGTTCACCAGAAAAAAAATCGGGACATAAAATGAGGTGGAGGAGAAAATTTACCAGAGTCTTCGTGAGGAGGAGGTCACGTGAAAAGAGGGCTCGACGAGTCGCAGGAGTTGGGGTGCGACCTCCAAGGACGTCTTCTGGGGCGTCTTCTGGGGACAGCCAGTCTGGCACACGGGGAAGCCGCCCTTCCGTCTGGGGTGTGCAGGTCCGTCGCCACACGGGAACTGTTCAGGAAAATGAGAGAGACTGACAGTCTCCAGCAGCCTGGAATTCCGTCCAGCTTCGGCCCAGCCTCGGACGACCCAGGGGAACAGACGAGACGCTTGCCGCGTGGGGGTCAGAACTCCCGCAGCCTCGACCCCTGGAGACACCGGGCCTGGCGCAGCTCCGGCCAGGCCCGGCCAGGCCCTCAGCCGCCCACCCACCACCCCAGACCCGCTGCCCGTCAGACGCCTGCCGTCCTCGGCGTCGGGGCCCAGGATGCGCACGGACCTGCGAGCGAGCAGCCTGCAGGGCTTCACGTCACCGTCCCCGACCAGAAGAACGCTGAGAGCGAGCCTGACGGACAGTGCAGAGCAGGGCAGCGTGCGGCGGGGGCGGGGGCGCTGTGACTGTGACCGTGACTGTGACCAAAAGTGCCAGCCGTGCCCTGGGACTGGATCCTGGCCCCGTGACCGGTGACGTGTGTGCGGGAAAGGCGAGGCTGAGGGCCCCATCGTAGTTTCTGGGACACGGGCCGGCCCGTAAGTGAGGAGTCGGTATTCACCTTCGGGAAGCGGGGGCAGCCTGAGGTGTGTCGGGGCGCTTTGGGGGCAGTCATGGATACCCGTTATTCTGTTCTGTGCTCAGGCTAACCGGTCATTGCAGAGAAAGGAGTCCTCGGACGCATTTTTTATCTCAAAAGATCTCCTGTGAAATTACCTTCCGGAGACACAGTCTAATGGCCGGGACCGAAGCGGACTCCGTAGCTGATGTGGGTCAGTGGGGTGCGCTGAGGTCTCACACGGGGTTCCTGTAGGGCAGACAAGCACGACCAGGTTCGGTTTGTCTGCTCCGTTTTTAACTTTCAACAAAAGGTTGACATCTATTTTAGATATTACATGTATTCTCATTGGTCCATAAAAGAACTTCATTCTGAGTTGCTTTTAGAAAATCACCTCTCATTAAAAAGTTCAGTCTTTCCCTCCAGAAGGGAGTCAACCTCCAGCCCAGACGATGAGCGGAACTCGGCTGCGGCCTCCGCTGCTGCTTTTCCCCCGAGAAGCGCCTTTACTTATCGCGGGCCTGCTTTTTCCATTTGTGGGATGGAGTTAGCACCCTTTCCAGTTCAATGCGGTCACAGGGAAAATTGAGAGAATAAATTCTCAAGCCGTCCTTCCACTTTTCTAGGAAAGAGGGAGAATTTCTCTTACCGTTTTTAGGATCAGAGAGTAGACTTTGCATCTATCTTTTCTTGATGCCGTTCTGGGCATTGTGTAAACAGCAAGTCCTTGATGAAGACGATTATGATGAAGAAGATAATGGTAATAATCGTGATCATCCACATGGGAATAAGTTAGTACATGGGTAATCGTTTTGTCAACTGGAAAGCCCTATAACACTGTAAGATGCACTGCGGAAATGGGTCTGGATTGTCGTCCCCGATCACAGGTTACCGTGGCAGTCACGTTAACGGTATACGCATGCGTAAGCCACAGTCTGACTCCCGTCACCTTATTTTGCAAATATTTCAAGATAAACGTGTGCCACCCTGAGTTCTTTAGAATAAATGGTAAACGGACAATCACCAGCAATCCAGCATCCTCAGTTATCATTAAAGTTGTTCAAACGATCAAACGCAGGCCTAAAAACAACTAAATCTGCTATATTTGCAAGCCCCACACGCTGCCTCTAAAGCTGCATGCGAGATCGTTTTATTTCCAAGGTCGAAGGAGAGACAGCGTTCGGCCCTGAACGTCGTCAGTCAGAGTTTGGGGAGTACAATGCCTGCAACGTGTCACATGCAGAAGTCGCGTCACTCGAATGTGTGATGTTTGCCCAGGCATCGTCCCCTGGGCTCTCCCTGAATGCCCCAGGCCTGTGCCGCAGTGTGCAGGGGGTGCAGCGTTCTGCCGAGCGGAGCCAGCATGTCTCCAGGCCCTGGATTCGTGACCAGACCGTCTGAGTCGAGGGCTTGAATATGAACACGGACGGAGGGACTCGAGTGTCCCCGCGGGCAGGGCACGTCCGGCCCGAGCGCTGTCTCTGCTGTCGAGCTGCCTGGGGGCCATCATGCCACGGGGCCCCGCGCACACCCTGTGCACACGTGGCTCCTCCGTGCCACAGGCCACGGTGCCACACGCGCACTCCACTAAGTGGACACAGACACGGGTGAACGGGAGCCCGCGACCTGTCCAGAATTCTAGCAGCGGGGCCACCCGGCCACTTCCCTTATGAACAATGTGTGACAAGTCAGTGCAGACGCTGGGGTTTGGCAGTGGCTGCCATTGAGACAGAGGCTGTCAAGTCTGGGGTCTCGGGTGGGAGCTGCACCATGTGCAAACGTGTCTACAGGGACGTGTGAATGGAAGCCCGCTGTGCGTGCTGAGCCGGGCCAGGCCTGCCCACCCCACACAGACTGCTGGGCACGGGGTTCTCCCAGCGCCCTTGGGGCCCCCCAGGCCTGCCCGCGGCCAGCAGTGTCTCCGCACAGCCTGCAGGCACCGCTCAGGGCGGCCAGGCTTCCCAGGGCTGACAGGTTTTATGCCCACGTGTGTGCTGGTCACAGACGCCAGTGAAAACAGCCATTGACGGTCAGCCGCTGGCTCGTCACAGAAGGCAGCACAGGCAGGGAGGGTCGCAGGCGGACGCGGGTGTGACATCGCCTGCCGCACACACAGCCCCGGTCAGACCTCCGGGGTCAAGCGAGACCCAGAGCGTCTCCGTCCGCGGACGTCCTAGGCGTGTCGCAAGGTAGGAAGCGTCAAACAAGGTGACCGGTCTGTGAGGTTCACGCCTGACAGGCGAGCGTCTGACGGAAGCTTTTCAGCCCTCTCCTCCTCTCTGGGACGATGGCGTGTTATTTGAAGACATCGAAAAAGTCTAAATTCGAGCAGCTGCCTGATGGCGCCCGCCAGGATCCACCGTGACTGGGAATTGGACCTGCAGCTTTGCACATGGGGGGGCAGGGGGTGACAGACACTTCATGAGATGTCGTTGCTGAGGGAGGCAAACAGCACAGGGCTGGGCACGGACAGCCAGGGGCAGAGAGGAGGGGGATGTTCGAGTGTTGAGAGCCCAGTATTGGAAAGTGACTTCTCCTCCTCACCGACCCTCCCCCAGGGCACGCGTCACCTTCGGAATGCACGTGGCGGCCGAGGTGACGGGGCCGGGAGCACGTGGACAGCAGGCGCGGCCCCGACCCCCGCCCGGCGGCCCCACGGCCCTGACCCGGGACGTCGGGGCTGGAACATCTTTTCGTGGGGGACGGAATCAGTGAGCATGGCCTGGCTGCGGCGGAGGGGACAGGGGCCGAGGCAGCGTGTGTCACTGCCCGCTCACTCTCCCAGGCTCGGGGACGGTTTGCGCCCCCGCGTGTCCGTCCATGCACCGGGCTCCCGCGCGGACGCCTCTGGGCGGCAGGCTGAGGTTGGGGGCCTCAGGGGCATCGGCGGGCGCGGGCTGAGGTTGGGGGTCCTGCGGTGTTGCGCGCGGCCTCCGCTCGGGTCCGGCGCTGGTCAGCAGGGCTCGGCCTAAGCGCGGTGCACAGATGGCCGGGTGTACGTGTCCTCACGGCCCGCAGGTCGCGGGGGCAGGACGCTCCCCGCACACGGGCTCAGCAGGCTGGGGCTGGTCGGGGTGACTGGTCGGCGTGGCCAGGTCCCCCGGGACGTGGTCCAGGCACAGCCTGCCCCTCGGTCCCGCGCTGAGAGCGGGTGCAGCAGGGGATCTCAGAGTCACACACCTGGCCGGGGGTGGCAGAGCTGGGACCCTGTGGCTCCCTCTGGTTAAGTGGGGCTCTGCTTCCCTCCCACACCGGGGACCCTACAGCTCCGCTCGCCCGAGCCCCCGGACCTCTGATCCTCAGAGCCTTCACGTTTGACCCCGTTCAGTGATCAAATGACCCGTGAAAGGAGGCCGCCCTGTCTTCGTCTGTCCTGAAAAGCCCTTCTGTTCCCACGGGAATATGAGTGGTCTCTGTCACCACGGGGTGCTCAGTGCGGAAGTGGGCTCCGTGTTCCCTAGTCCCTCGGCCACCTACGGCAAGTGCCGGGAAGGACAGACACTGCGCGCTCTGTGCCCTGCGAGGGGTCGTCTGTCAGCGGTCCTGAGACTGACCCCGTGGCCTGGCATTCTCTTAGAGCAGGGGCCGTCGAAATCCGTCACGGGGGCCACGGTGAAGAGGCTTGTTCAGCACAGAACTGGAAGAAGACGGGGCACAGCGATTCACGTCGACTCCAGGGAACAACAGAAATCATCGGCCAGGGAGTTTTGTTTGAAAGCATTTGAGAGGCATTATAGACAGTGAAGAGTCAGGAGAACGATTCTTGGTATGAAAGCGGTAAGTACTTAAAGGCTGATGAACAGCGGACGAGACTTACCCAGGTACCAATGGGCTGCAGCACCGTGGCGGAAACGCGCGGCCCGTCGGCGTGGAGGACAAACGCATCCACGCTCAACCATTAGAGGGATAAATCCACCTGTATATGTCTATCCCTCCTCCAAAAGAATTAAAGGGTGCACTTACTAAGCAAGTTAGGATTTTATCACCCTAAACAGGGTCAAGTTTTTAACAATAAGTCAACTGCTAATGGACACACACAGGCCGGCCCAGCAATAACATTAGTTAAAAATGAAGAATTCTACTGAGCTGGTACCATTTCCCAATAAACACATTCTGCTGAAATTGTATTCAGAGCCGAAATCACCAACACTAAGCTAAGTGCTTCTAGCCAAGGTTGTTTCATGACATCTTGGGTTGCAAGTTCCTAAAAAAGGTTTCTAATATGCTTGTGGGGTGTGTGTGTGTGTGTGTGTGTGTGTGTGTGTGTCCTTTCTCATTGAACTGTAAAAAAAAAAAAAGACATTATTCTTCAATAATTACTTTAAAACCAGCTAAGGAAACATGCTGCTCTTGACTCGCTCGTCGATCTAGATGAGCTTGATAGAAGCGGTTTTAGGACATTCAATTAAAAACTCAGGAGATCATGTTTTTTCCGAAGCCAGTGTCTTGACATAGGATTAGATGCCATGGGCTGTGAAGTTCCCTGGTGCTTCATCATGAGAATCCTTTTCTTTTGGTGGGAGGGGGAGGTAAGAACGTCTTTTTATCTGCGGAGTTCGGCTTACTTGTATGCACTTGGTTCTCCTCCTGTAGGATTTGGTAAGGGAGGTGCTGAAGTCAGAGCATCTGCCCCACAGGTGGTGAATCTGGGTACCGGCTCTAAGCCCAGCTCAGCTGTTTCCTTCCTTCGTTGGTTTTACTGTCTAGTGCCGCGTCGGTGAAGGACACGTTGAAACTCCATCAGAAATCGTCGTTATTTTCATTCTGAACTGTTTCCCAGCTTAGGGAAGGGCTATGACTCTAACGGCCACCCTTCTTTCCTCTTAATTGTGAAATAAACTCCGTGGAGGCCAGTTCCATCTGACTCACTGTGTGAGCACCGCGCTGCAGTCCCTGGCATAGACTGAGCTCGTGATAAATGTTACGAGCTTGAAGAGGCCGGAGAGAAGGCTCACTGCCCTGGTTTTCAAACTGTACCCTTGACTCTAGCAGAAGGGGCGGCCGACGGAGAAGCCCAGCACTTAGAGCGCGTGAAAACGCACCCATATTACAGCGTAAATAGAACGTTTTTAAATAATTGTTATAACTTCATTTTTGAAATTACATGGCTGAGAAACTCTTTTAATTCATCGCCTATGATTTCTCAGCAGCGACAATGCGTATTCAGGGATTCTCGCAAAGTGAGAAGAGTCTAATCCATATAATGTTCTCAGAACCGACGAAATTTTTATATAAAGTTACCAAAATGTGTTGTGTAGGTATCCGTATTCAGTCAAATAGTTATTAATTTATAATTCGAAGGTTTGGGAAGCTAGCCGTGTTTCTCGGTTCTCAACTCTGAAGGAGCAAAGCTTGCAGCCCTGGACCCTGGTGCCCGAGGGCCGAAATGGCTCTGCTTCGGCGGCTAGAACCACAGCGGGTCACTGCCTTGCACACAGGACAGGCCGTCACTAACCATCGGTGTTTGCAGCTGGCACATCGCCAACACCACTTTCTCACCTACCAGATATGGACACGTAATCAGTTAAGTCCCCATTTTGAAATGAGAATTCAGAAAATCAGATATTCAGGACTTTTTAAGGAAGAAACCAGCTCATTTTTAGAAAAAATTATAAAACTATCATTTCGTTTACTCATATGCAATGCGATACACCGCCCTTGATTCAGAAGATGTGGGTTATCTTTGGGATTTGAAGGCCGGCTAGCTAAATTACCGGGGCTATTTTGTAAACACTCGATTCAGACTTCCTCGGCCACCTCTGTCCCTTCTCCCGAGGGCCCGGCCCCCAGGGCGTCCCTCTTGCTGCGCCTCGTAGAGAATAAGCCTTGTGAGATCCAGGTTCAATAGTCGTAGTGGTCACACAGCACCGCGAGTGTGGAGCACAGTAGCAGTTCATAAATGAGCCTGCCGACCATCCCCTCAGATCCACATGATCTCCCAGCGAACATTTCTTCTTTCTTACCTGGAGTTAAGTCCTGTGGCTGACACCCCTTCTAGACACTGTGTGACAACCTGAAATGCGACTTTGGACTTTTTCCCTGATTGTATTAAAATCATGTCCCTGAGCTTTAAACGTCCCTGGAATAAAATGACTCCTCCCTGGAGTAGGACAGAATCATCCACAGACGCTTCAGTTCCTCGTGCCCAACATCTGGCCCTCGAAATCGCCGGACACGTTCAGGGTGACAACCAGATGACCCCGCCCCGGGAGAAGGCCAACCGCAGGGGCAGACGCAGCGTGGCCGAGACGTCGGAGTCGTCAGCCAGGGATCCGTGATACCCACAGTTGGAAAGGGAGGACTCTGCAGCCTTTAGTGGCTGAGCATCTCGCATCAGGGGAGTTTCCTCTCAGAGAACAACAAGTGTGAGAGCAGGGGTCACAGCAGGGGCCTCCGCGTTTACTTGGACGGCCCCCCAAGCACGCACCCCCGTTCACTGTGACAAACGGGAGCAGGTCCAGCATAAAGAGGCAGGCCGAGGAGACAGATGTTGGGGCTTAGGCCTCCCCAAACCGCCTTACACGGAGGGGAAGTGGCCCAAAGCCCCCCACCCCAGGCGGGTGTCCAAAACATGAGGGTGGCCTGAGCTCAGATCCTGGCCGAGCCCTCAGCTGCAAACGCGCACGGTAAAAACATATTTTAAATCCTAAGTCAGCATCTGGGTGCTTAAACACCCAACCATAAATTTGGGTAGTAGCCGATTCTGGGGAGAGAGAGTTTTGAGACAAAGTCTTGTTAATTTAAAGCTGCTTGGTTAACACGTTGAGATTTCCCTAGAAACCCTGAGGAACACGTCCAAGAACAAACAGCATTGCCCTCGAAGTGCTGGCAAACAAGGAAATCTGTCCTAACCAGTTCAAAATTGAGCGTCAATATGATTAAAGCGAATCAACTTCCTTCCAGAAAAAACCTCAACACCCTTTAAAGAAAAAAAAAAATTGAGAATGTCCCAAGTCCACCGTGTAAAGCGCAGAATAAAAATTTCTAGACTTAAAAAGAAGTAGCGAGCGATGGTTCAGATACCAGGCTTTGTCGGGCTCCCCCAGGAGGCTGTGAACGTGCCAAGGTGGCCGCCTTCACCCAGACGTGCCCTCCGTCCAGCCAGGGTCTCCTCAATGGTGACGAGATTTCGTGTCCATGGCATAATTTGCTAGAGGTTTTTAAGAAAATTTGGAGTGCTGATATCATCTGACTTTCACAGATCTTCTTGAGACTGCTGTTTTTTCCAAGTTTGAAACTTTTTTCTGTTTATGTAAGACATTTTTAACAAGTTTTAATAAGGCATTTAAACATCTCTTTTCTAAAATACATGTCTTTAATAACTGGAAAGAAACCATTACTAGCTTTTTTTAAAACCACAGTTTCAAGTTCAGAGCTACGTGATGGAGTTAAACAAGTACGTTCTTCCTTCCAGATTCCTAGGTAGATAATTTCATGGAATGTAAATGTCCATTAAAATGTATTCGCGTCCTTTAAGTGGAAAAGCTTTCGGCGTTCCAGTCACAATTATTGCAACTACAACTGTGGGATACACCGAAAACCTACAAAGTACATTCGTCCTTTAATAAGTGTATTCACTGGACTTCTTCAGAAGCACTTAGAGATCTTGACCATGAAATGCTTACGTAAATAGCTGTTTGATCTGTGTTTGTTTTACAAAAACGTGAATAAGTTGCATGTCTTACATGAATAATAATGGGTGATTCATAATATCATCACTAAATTCTCATTCATCTAAATAATTTTTGTGAAACGATCTCTAGTTGTTAATATACTGAAAGGGAGGTGGCATAGTAAAATGGAGAATGCTTAATGGGAGGTCACCTACTCTGGCTTCCTTTCCTGAGTGTCGCCGACCGGCGAGGTGACTTGCCGGTTTCCCTTTCCCTCTGTGCAGTGAAGGGTTTGGGGTATGTTGTAGCCCCGGTTCTTTCTCATCTGAAACTCCTGATGAGCACCAGGGTCCTTGCATTTTTGACAGTTCGGTCGCCCTCCCTTAAACCTCTCTGTGGTGTCTTTAGAGGAAGTGCCCGGTCTATAAGCAGAGGCTCCCACACTTACATTTGCATGATAACTGCCTGGAGATATTTATTTTAAAAAGATTCCGATTTCGGAAGCTAAGCAGGGTCGGGCCTGGTTAGTACTTGGATGAGAGACCACCTAGGAAGACCAGGTGCTGTAGATGTAAAAAAATAAAAAAAATAAGAGATTGTAAACTGACGAGGTCCTTGCAATCTGTGAGGTCAACCGACGGTTGCCTCGCCTAAAAAAATTTTTTAAAAAAAGATTCTGGCTCCACTTCTATAACTAAATTTAATAAGGATGGGGTAGGGCCCAGGTATATGAATTTTTAACCATTATACCTGATGATTCTAATTCAGCAGTCACAGATATAAGAGCCGTAAAGCTGAGATGTGTGTGTATGTGTGTATGTGTGTGTGTGTGTGTGTGTGTGTGTGTGTGTGTTGATCTGTTTTTAGTAAACTCTATTACTCAGCCAGGAAAAGTCTGGAGCCAGTGCTCTGTGAGTGGACGCGGAAGGAATGGATAGATTTGGGACATACTGATGAAGTCTGCTGACCCAGACTTCTACTTTCGTCAAAATAGTAAATGAATCAATGGAGAAGGGGGGACTCGGGGATAAAGGTTATGCTTTGGCGTGGGCGACTCGACGGACAGCCAGGCATTTCACTCCGAGGGCAGCCAGGGGGCTGCGGATAAACGGGGAGCGAGTGCGAAAAGTCAAGAACGTGGGTGCCTGGGGACCCCCCGTGCTTTGTCCAGAAGGCAAGTGGACATATCGGTCCAGTTCTTGGGCGAAAGGCTTAGATTGAAAAATTGAGATTTGATATTTATCTAAATACAGATGGTAATTGAATTCTGGAGAAAGGGTGAAATGTCCAAGGAAAAAAAATGAATAAGTTATAGGAGCTCTTTGTAAGAGACTTCAAGAACACCCATGCATTTAAGGGGACAGATATCCATATTTAATGCGCATGAAGATCGCGGCTCGCGAGGGCCTTCCCAAAAGACACTCATGTTTTTTTAAAGCGTACTGTGCCCAGGAGTCTGATTTCCAAGAAGCGCCCCCATGCGATTCTCATACAGGGATTCTTAACCACATACGAGGAGGCATCGACTCACAGGCTCGGCAGACAGGCTTCCTCTACACGGGGATAAATGAACAGATGTCTTTGGTGATAAGTATATGTTTATTCTACAGAGTTGGCATTTGAGCCCAAACAGTCACTCTTACATGTCACATGCTAAGTAGAGATAATGACTGTCTGTGTGTATGGATTATCGTAACCTTTTCCAGCCACGAGGCTGAGACCTGAGACAGTTCAGTCTGGGCCGTTCGTGTCAGTATCGTCGCTTCCCGTTGCTTTGTTGGCTGCTCAGCACATAATAATAAGTGCTTAATAGACATTAATTGAACTGAATTATAAGAATAAAGTTTTTGGCAGATGTTGCTTTTTCCTCTTCTTTTTTTTCATAAATATCTGTAATTGCGAAGTAATTGAGCATCACTGATTCGGAAAGCCTAGAACTGTAAACATGTCAGTTTCCCTCAATCTTCCATTTATTAGTGTGTGAACATTGTTAACCAGTAAAACAGGATAATAATAGAAGCTACTGGGACATCGCCTTCTGGCTACGGCAGGCTGGGTAATTCCGAACACCTTCCCAGTGACAACAGATTGAATAAATTCCTTTTTTTTTTTTAATCCGTTTTCAGGTGTCAGAGAGCTAACGAGACGCGATGATCTGTAAGAAGGCGGAAGGCAAGAGGAGGCTCATGGGCCGGGGGCCACTGTTCCCCGAAGTCTGTTCCTAGTCTAGAGGAAGGGGTGACGGATGGGGAAGCCGTCGGCGTTTTAACAGCCTCGCGGGTGAGGGGAGCCTCGTCCCCCAGAAAGCCTTTCGTGCTGTGGGTTAGGGCTGTGCGGGGCCGCCCCCAACATCGGACGCCTGTCAGACACTCGAGGGAGGAACCACATCATCTCAGGCCTCGAATCGTCTTCACGACCTTTTATAGAAAATGTCTCATAGTTACTCAAAAAGAGCCGGGCGCCCGAGGAAGACAGGCCACGTGCACGCAAAGCCGCGAGCGCCTGGACGTGGGGGCTGGTTCGTAAGAGATGGGACAGTGGCTGTTGGAAGCAGACCGCAGAGTCGCCGGATGTGGCCTCCCAGAAGCGCACACCCGGGGAGTCCGCTAGGATACCCGTCAGGTTGGAAAACTCAGCCATCGCAGTGACCACACTCAGTGGGCGAGAATGAAAGCAGGCTCGATACAACTGGAAAGAAAAGTAGCGAACTAAGATACGGATCACAGGAAAACGTCCCGACTGAGCATCACAAGCCACAGAGAAAGGGAAGAGACACAGGCGGGGGCCGGGGTGGCGTTGGGGGGCGATAATTCAGGACGGGAGATCCGATACGTGGGTGTCGGGATGCAAAACGAGGCTTCAGAAAGCCAGGCACAGCAGTACTTGAAAATGCAGTGCCTGGACGTTTTACGGAACTTAAAAAGACAAAGACGTTCGTCGCAGATGCAGAAAGCTCTGCCAGACGGCGGGAAAGGAGAGGTGACAATTTGTTCCCATCGCTGAGCGAAGGCCACGGTGCAGTGTGGCTGTCGGCCCTGCTGACACGAAGCGGAGCGTGGTTTTACTCCGTCAACGCGGGGCTGGGCGGCCGTCGCTCTGATGAGTAGAATGGGAAGAAGGTTTGAGGTGGGATTTCTGAGCTTACACCTCGAGGCCATGGGACTTTGGGGGCCACCCGCTTGCTGCCTGCAGCCTGCCGTGTGCCCAGCCTCCTGGAAGATGACAGACCTTATGAAGAGGCCCAGCGAACAGCCAACACCAATGACCGGACGTGACCGCCCAGCCCCAGGCACAGGGCCCAGTGGCTGCAGCTGCATCAGTCACCCTGGGGGCCTGACAGGAGAACCCCCAGCTAAATGCAGCCCCAGTCGCCGGACGACAGCCCGGAGTGACTGGGAGACCGACTCAATGAATCTGCACCTTACCCGAGGCAGTCCGTCACAGGATGTTAACAATGCAGGTTTGCAAGCAGAAGGTCGAGGATGCAGAGGGCCCAGTATGTTGCAGGTTGGAAAAGAGAAACTTTTCTCATCGCCTGTCCTTCCAGCCAGCAAAGACTCTCAAAGTGAGACTGAGCCTCAGAGTCAAGGTCAAATGACACCTGGACAGGTATGGAAGGTGAGTGGCACCCCCACAGCTCAGCAAAACAGTGCCGAGACCTTCAGTCCTAGCTGCCCGACGTGACCCGTGGAGAGAGAGGCCTGTCTTGAAAATACTGTGTATGTGGCTTTGGAGATTTGGAACATCAGCCCCTAAATTTAAAAGAAACCCTTAAAGTTTTTAAGAGTTGCATTTTTTAAAGAATCAAAAATTACTAGCTTGCACTAAAAAAGGACGGAGCCTGTTCAGGCTGTTTGACATAAAAGGCAGCCTCTCCGGCTGGCACTTTCTGTGGAAGAATGAAGAGAAATGTATTTAGCTACAAAATGGACCATTTCATAGAGAAAAGGAATGGTTATTCATCGGGAGGAGCCGAGAGCCTCGGACGACAATGGACGAAAGAGTCACTGATAGGCAGCAGAAATGGGCCACAATCAAGGAGCATTCTCCGCTCCTGGAGGGGACAGATGAGGCGGCCGCATTTCAAGGCTTCTGCAGACGAGCGACTGTGCTTCCCGGCCCCTCTGTGAACAGGGGTTTCCCCTACAGCTCCCTGTCCCCGCATCCTCTCCACGCCTCCCCCCTCCGTGCTGGGTGTCGGGGGCATGGGACTTGTTCTTTTAGTTAAGCAGAGATGGACACAGAAGGCGCTCTAGGCCAGCACCTCGTCAACACCTGTGCAGGACACAGATCCCAAGATCCAGACCGTGAGCCCAACGCCGTGCTTGGCAAAAGTTTGGGTCGGGCTGAGGTGCACACGAGCGTATTTCACATGTGAGAAGATGGTGAACACCTCGTGACGAGATGGCGTATCGTGGCAAACCACAAAAATTGGCTGCAATGCCTCCCATTCCTACGCACATGACTCTTTGGGGTGTAACTTTCCCATTCCTTCCGTCAAGAGATGACATTGGCTTCACTGCACGCGAGAGAGGAGGAGACAATGGGAAAACAGAAAGAACCAGTGTCTCGCCTCACGCTGGACGTGAGAAGGGACGCACTGTGACAGTGTCCCCCGTCACACTGCCGGTGACTTTGATCACAGCGGTCCGGGCAGGGGACAGGGAACCGGAGCCAAATGAAAGTGTCCTTTTAGCCCTGAAGGTTTGGACTTTTCTTTTTTTAGGGAGCAATGTGTATGCAACTCATACAACCCCAAGGGCAGCCACGATGCCTTTGACAAGCAAAAGAGAAACAAAGGAATTTTCGACACAAACACACACGAGAGAAGGCGTCAGCATCAGACTCCAGAAGAGGAGATCCTAATGGATCCACATGAACCAGCTGCAGGAAAGATCCAGAGGGACTCAAAGGGTGAATCCGCGGGTTCGTGTCGGTGCGCGACGGCTGCATGATGGCGGTCACGGCGCCTCGGAGGTAGGACAGGTGCACGGGCACGTAGGTGGCTCTGAGAGAGAGAAGGAAGAGGGCATTAAAAGCTCCATGCGGGATCTCCGAGGACGGAAAGTGGAATGCGTGTTCCCAGGTCTGCGAATGACCATTAAGGGGCCAAAGTTCCGGGGAGCATTGCATGCGTTAAGTCAAGGGCGCACGCGCAAGCTCGAGGTAACTTCCAAAAGAAACTAGAAGAGACGGTAAATATCAGACCAACAGAGGGGAAGACTGGTTGATAAAAACATTTAATCCATTCGAAGGCAACGGAGGAAGAAAAGAATATAGAGCAGGCAGGACAAATGCCGCCACGGAGGGTCTGAACATAAATGCGCCCCAGATGACGTTTGATTTAAATGAAGAGCTTCTCCACGGAAAAGGTAACGTCGTCAGACTAAGTATAGCAAAACCTCACGACAGCAGTCAGTAGAGTTGTTATATGCTGGGAAAGATCCTCATTAGAAGGGGGTATCGGGAGCTTTTGGGGTGCTGGCAGTGCTCTGCTTCTTGATATATTTATGGGTTGCATGGATGTTCACTTCAATAATTTATGGATCTCAGCATTTATGTTTATGCACTTCCCTATATGCAATTATTTGACAATTTAAAAAGTTAGAACACACAGGCCCTACACCGTAGAGGCATTAAGATAAATCGACATAGGGCCTGTAAGGAGTAAGTTTATTTTTTGGCACATCAAAAGCACTAAATAAATGTCATTGTAGGTGTGATCATCGTAATTCTTTCCACCTGACAAAATCATTCTACTATTTATTCTGTAAAATCAACTAACAGAAATAGCCAAGAAACTACAGTGAAAGAACAAAAATGTTTCCTGGTTCTAACAAATGTTTAAATCTATAACAATAAGAACAATACGGGTGTATGTCTCCAAGAGTATAATGAACAAATCATATACGTATGTCATATGTGGTATATGTAATATGTAATTAATATGCATCGTTAATGTTATATAATACAGATGATATATACATTAATCCTGTATAATTAACACATGTTATATGTCATCAAAGAAATAAACTGGCATTTCAGATTTGTTAAAAAGAGATTTGTTAGGAAAATAGACCGTGCATGATTGGTGTTTCTTTTTTCTTTACACAGCAAATGCTTTATTGCCTGAGCTTCCCGCCCCCCGGCCACCAAGGCCACCAAGGCCACCAGCACGGCCCCTGCCGCTGCTCCATCCGTTTGCCCGCCTGATTTCCCCAAGAGAGCAATTAAACTCTCAACTTGCTGCAAAGAATCTTCTTTTCCAAGGGTTACTCACCTTTTATTTCATACTTATTCTTCCTCAAAGCAAGATCTTTGCGGAAAATGTTTCCAGCCGAGTGCTGTATCTTGAAGATAATATTTTTAGCATCTTAATTGTGTTCTTTTTAATGAGCATTTTTCCCATGTAATTTAGAAGACCACCTCATTTCTTTTACAGAAGTAGCGTTGATAGCTACATACAATGATATTGGAACAACTGTTAATCATCTAATAAGCAAAAACAATAGTTAAAAAGATACACATCGTCTAAGAATTAAAATTAATGCCAGGTATCTGAAGCAAGGACGAATAATTTTTTTTACATAAAGGCACAAATATGGGAGGAGAAAATATAAGTGGGTACCATGTTCCCTTGAGATGAGACTAGAGGAGCCTTTGCTAACAGCTTTGTTGAGACATGATTCACATGCCATATGCATTTGTTTCTAGTATGTTCCCAGGATTGTGCAAATATCACCAGAGTTAATTGCATAACATTTCCACCGCCCCCAGGGGAAATCCAGTATTCGCTGACTGTCGCTCCCCTATGTTCCCCTCCTGACCTCAGCCCTAACCCATCACGCATCGACTTTCTGTCTGTAATTTCCCCGTCCCGGACACTCCTAGGAATGGAATTGTATACTACGTGGTCTTTTGTGACTAGTGTCTTCCTTCAATGAGCATGTTTTCAAAGTTCATTCATTCTGTATCGCAGATCGTTCATTACTTCATCCCTTTTAATGGCTCAATAATATTTAATTGCGTACCACAGTTTGTTTACTTATTCATTATTTGATGGGCATTTGGGCTGTTTCTACTTTTTGGTTATCACAAATAACGGTTCTGTGAACAGTCATGTACAGATTTCATTCGTTATTTTTTTTTCTACTCCAGAAATAATTCCATATGGTTCTTTTTAATATTTCTGTCTCTACTGCTGCCCTCTATTCATGCAATGCTTCCATCGCATCTTCCTCTGCTTCCCTAACCACGCCGTCCTTGGCTTTAGTTCTTTGCGCATGTTTCCAATGACTGCTTTGAAGTCCTTTTCTGTTAAATCTGACAACTGGCCCTTTCTGTTACCCGTTTTGTTTTTTCTGCTGTGTGGGTCGCGTAACTTTTGGTTGTTGTTATTGAAAACTAGGTATTTTAAGTACTAGTGTAGCAAGTCTGGAAGGTCCCCCCTGCCATGGGTATTTGTAATTACTGTCTGCTCGTTCATTTGTTGGTCACTCGCTGGCCTGTCACGGTGCACAGACTCTTGCTCCTTGGGGGGCGCAGGCCTGGCGCGCACACACACGTTGTCACCCCGAGTGGCAGTGGTTCCAGGGGGCTCTCTCCCTCCCCTCTTTCTCGCCTGATCACATCCAGCTGTCAAGCTCCACTAAGTACAGCTTTTAGCAACACTCTGGGGCATAATTGCTCCCGAGACCGAGACTGAGCCAATTAAATTTGGATTTCTCTGCGGAGGGAATCTTTGAGGTCAGTGTTCGAAGCTGGTTCTGATCCAGGGAAGGCTCTTCCTGGCTGCCTTTCTCGGGGGACTTTGCTGGCCCGCGAGTTAGCTAACATTGCTCATGAGGCCACACTCTTAATTGCTTGCCACCCAGACCTTCACTGTTTGGAGAACATCCTTCGAACTTCCTCACCCTCTTTCCGATAAACTCTATGGTTTTTTTTTTTAGTGGTTGTTGTTGATATTGTTGTTGTTTTTCAGATGGTGTCGGGGTGCTCTGTTCTCATGCCTTACTTCTCCCCCAGGGCAAAAAGTCAGTGCTGTGGCTTTGGAACTGGTTGTGGGAACAGTGACATGATTCTCTCCGAGTGATCCCCTAGAATTAGGAGCATTCTGGGTGGGGACAGTGGCCTCTGGTATTAATTAATGGAGATTAATTACATGAAGAAAACTGGAAAATTCACAAATATGTGGAAATGAAATTACATGCTACTGAACAACCAATGGGTCAAAGAAAATATTAAAACAGAAATCGAGAATCCCTCGAGACAAATGAAAACGGAAATGGAACATGCCAAAATTTACGAGACGCAGCAGAATTTCCAAGAGGGAAGTTGACAGCAATAACTGTTTACCGCAGGAAACAAGAAAAGTCTCAAATAAGCGACCTAACTCCACACCTCAGAGAACTAGAAAAATACGGACAAACAAGCCCCAAGTTAGTAGAAGGAAGGAAATAATAAAGATTGGAGCAGAAACAAATGAGATAGAGACTAAAAAGACAGTAGAAAATACCATGGAACTAAGAGACAATTCTTCAAACAGATAAATAAAATCAACAAACCTTCAGCTAGACTCACCAAGAGAAGACTCAAATTTGTAATATCAGAAATGAAAGAGATGTTAAAACTGATTACCACAGAAATATGAAGGATAGTAAGAGACTACTATGAATAATTATATGCCAAGAAATCGGACAACCTAGAAGAAATGGATAAATTCCTAAAAACATACAACCTACCAAGACTGAATCATGATGGGATAGAAAATCTGAACAGAGGAGATTGAAGCAGTCATCAGAAACCTCCCAAAATACAGAATTCCCAGACTAGACGGCTTCATCTGTGAGCACCACCAACATTCAGGCAGCTAACAACCCCGAGGCTCCTCCAAATCAGGGAAGCGGGGGGAAAATCTTCCACACACATTTTACGAGGCCAGCATGACCCTGACACCAAAACCAGACAGAGATGCCACAAAGAAAAAGTGACAGGCCAATATCCCTAACAAACAGAGATGCAAAATCCTCAACAAAATGTTAGCAAACTAAACTCAATAATATATTAAAAGGACCAGACACCACGATCAAGTAGGATCTAACCCGGGAATGCAAGGATAGTTTACCGTGCACAGGTGAGTCGACATGAGACACCACATCCACGAAATGAAGGATAAAAATCATATAATCATCTGAACAGATACAGAAAAGGTGTTTGACAAAATCCAATATTCATTTATGATAAAAACTCTCAACAAAGCCTGTTTAGAGGGATTGTCCTCAACATAATAAAGGCCACCTATGACAAACCCGCAGTGAGCCTCATTTCAAGAGCGAAAGCTGAAAGCTTGTCCTCTGAGGTCAGGAACGAGAGGTGGTTCAACACCTCCATTCAACATGGTATTCGAAGTTCTAGCCAGAGCAGTCAGGCAAGAAAAAGAAACAAAAGGCATCCAAATTGGAAAAAGAAATAAAACCGTTGCTATTTGCAGATAACGTGGTATTATATATAGAACACCCTAAAGACGCCATTAAAAAATCTATTGGAACTAATACATAAATTCAGTAAAATTACAGGATTGCATAATCACTGCCCAAACACTTGCTGACATTCTTTACACTAATAATGAACTATTAGAAAGAGAAATTCAGAAAACAATCCCATTTACGATTGCATCGAAAAGAATAAAACACCTAGGATTAATTTAACCAAGAAGGCGAGAGACCTGTATACTGAAAACTACAAGATGTCAATGAAAGAAATGAAGAAGACACAGATAAATGGAAAACATTTCATGTTCATGGATTGGAAGAATTAATATTGTTAAAATGTTCATATTACTCAAAGCAATATACAGATTTAATGCAATCCTGATCTAAATTCCAATGGCATTTTTCACAGAAGCAGAAGAAACGATTCTAAAATGTGTATGGAACAAGTAGCCAAAGCAATTTTGAGAAAGAAGAACAAAGCTAGAGGCACCATGCGCCCTGATTTCAAAATGTATTGCAGTGCTACAGTAATCAAAACAGATGGTACTGGCATGAAAACAGACACACAGATGGATGGACTGCAATAGAGAGCCCAGAAAGAAACCCATACAGATAGGGTCAATACGCTGATAACGAAGGAGCCAGGAATACACCACAGGGAAGGATAGTCTCTTCAGTAAACCACGGTGGGAAAACTGGACAGCCACATACGAAAGAATGAAACTGGAAGCCTGTTTTACGCCATACACAAAAAATAAATTCAAAATGGATTACAGACTTGAATGTAAGACCTGAAACCGAAAACTCCAAGAAGAAAACAGTATAAAATGATGGAAATGGTGACATCTGACACAGAATGTGTCCAGGGAAGTAAAGGAGTTGAGCTTCTTGTTGTCAGCAGCTTCAAACACACTGTTGTCTGTACGTCTCAGGATTACCGCAAAGCGCGCCCCGCAATATACACAAATGAGGGAGGAGAAGGGACTCAGAGCATGGCACCGCGGACTATCTTCAAGTCGCAAAAGAGACAGAGAGAGAGAAGGGAAGGAACTACAAACGGTCAGGGAACAATCGACGAGATGGCGCTAGCAAGTCCTTAGCTGTCAATGATCACTGTAAATGTAAATGGATCAAATTCTTTACTCGAAAGGCGTGGAGTGGCCGAACAGAGAAGGAACAAGATCACACTGCGGTTTAGGAGCACACGTAGACTCAGAGTGAAGGACTGAAGAACGACACTCTGCACAAACGGAGATTAGACGTGACCGGGGGTGTCCATCCTTCTATCAGACAGAACAGACTTTCAGTCAAAAACTAACACGAGATAAAGTAGGCCATTATGTAACGATGAAGGGGTCAAAACAGCAGGAAGGTAAAACCATTTTAAATGTACACACATTCAACATCAGAGCACCTCAAACATTGAGCAGATCTGAAGCGCGTAAGGTAATAATAGCGGGAAGAGGAACTAGATAGACGTTTTTCCAGAGAAGACCATCGACGGCCGACAGGTACATGAAAAGGAGCTCGCCGTCACTCATCACCTGAAATGCAAATCGAAACTGCCGTGAGAATGGCTGTCATCAAAGACAGGAGGACAAATGCTGGCGAGGAGCGATGGGAGCCCTCGTCGCTGCCGGCGGGATGTGAGCCCCCGTGGGAGCTACAGGAGGAGACAGTCTGAGGAGGTAACAGACGCAGAGGACTGCAGTACGCGGTGCTGTGCCGCACGCTCGAAAGTCGGCCTAAGGGAGTAAATCTTAAATGTTCTTACAGTAACGACAATTTAAAAAATGGTAATTATGGGAAGTGGAGGATGTGTTAATGAACCTTATCGTGGTAAACATTTCATGATGCCTACATCTATCAAATCATCACCTTGTTGAAACATACACGCCATTATGTGTGTCACTTATATCTAAACAAAGCTGGAGAAATACAGAAATCAAAGAAGAAAGTAATCAATTTGATTATATAAGAATGTAGAACATATGTGCGTTTCCAAAATTAGAAAGCAAACAGAAAGAAATATTTGCAACAGATGAAATTTTGTTATCTTAAATATGCCGAAAACTTGGATAAATCTCTAAGATAGAGGTGAACGCTCAGGTAAATGAACAAAGAACAAAGAATATTTGAAATCGCTCCATCGTTGTCAAGTGATGGCGCTAAGGTACAGGGTACGAAAGTTCATGGCCTTTTCCTCATTACTGGTCAGGTTAAACACTTTACACATGTGTATTTGTTATATGCATCATATGTAAAACGTTTAACCTCACTAGTAATAAAGAAAAAATGAGACTATGTGCACAGATCAGGAAAAAAAGGTAAATAAAATTATATTACTCAGTTAGCAAGTATGAAGGAACCGAGAAAATACACTACTGATGAGAAAGTCAATTGACATAAAATTTGGCAAAATGAATAAACACCGCATTAAAAATGTGTATAACTTTGCCACATTGCATTCAGTTTGCCGTAAAATGTTAGCATAGTGATGTACGACTCTGGCTCCGCTGTGTGCGAGTGTGTGTGTGTGTTGGTTTTAACCTACCCTCTTGCCGTGGTTGGTTAATATCTGGAGCTCTTTAACCAGGGAAAGTTTTCCAGTCCCGGGTACTTGACATCCGAAAGCCTCTTGTCAGAACCCACCAGATGCCAGCGACCGCGTTTAAAGTCAGTGATGAAAGCTTTGCCGATTGGCACAGTCGAAGGGACCGGGGAGCACTCACCGGGGGAATTCTGGTGCTCGGGGTGTGGGTCCCCGGGAAACACCGCAGTACGTTCTGCTCTTGGAGAAGGAGGAGTGAGTTCCTGGCCCGTGTTCCCGGGAAGGTGCCCGTGCGCATGATGGCGGTCACCTCTCTGGTCCGCACTTGTCAGGGGACTTTGTTGCCTGATTCCAATGAAAACGTTAACCGAATCCTGGCCTTGCAATATCGCTGTGTTTGTCTGGGATGGATCTCGATCCCGAGGGCCGTTGGCGAGCCCCAGCTGGGACTTCGCCGGGCTTACGGTTTGCGTGGTCCTTACGTCTGCTTGCAGTGCTGGTGCATGTGAGGAATTTTGCCTGGAATCTTCTTTTACTGTAATTTATTACATTATTTTGAGAGTGTTGAGAATTAGATCTAGAGCTGTCGCCTACCTTTAATTATTGGACATCCTGGATATATACCAAAACAAAAAAATCTGATAATTAAGAAGGAGCAAAATCATAATGTTTTTTCACCTGATAGTTCAAATTCTGGGAATTCATTCTAAGGAAACAATTAAGAATGTGTGTAATAACATGGAAAAAGATACACAATTTAAATTTTCGACAATTGAGAATTGACTAATTTGTAGTATCTAAGATGGAATATTAAGCAGCTTTTTAAAATTAGGGCAAATAAAACTACATAGTGATAAGAAAAAATTCAGGACACATTATAAGTGAATAAAATAATATTAAAATTATGTGTATAACATGCAAATGTTTTAGAAAATGTTTAATTGTCCTTCTATGAACATAGTATCTACTGTTTAGGAAACAGTGAAACATACGTGATTTGAGGACTATAATTTCGTGTCTAAATATCAGGGTTTACGAACGGGGCCTGCGAACCACAGGCATCAGATTCCTTTGGTTTCTGAAATGCACTCATCCAAGCCCCGCCCCCAAGTTATCCAGTTGGAATTTCTTGGTGTGTGTGGGGGGGTGGTGTGTGGTACTAGCCATCTGCTGCTACATAACAAATCACCACCAAACATCAGGGCTTAAACTAACAGACATTCATTATTCGGTATTTTCTTGGTCTGGAATCTAGGTCCTCTTAGTGGGGGAGCTTCCGGCTGAAGGTCACATAAGGTCAAGGCCAGGCCATTGGCCAGCGATTCCATCATCTCGAGATGCTCCTGGAGCTGGAGGCTCTGCTTCCAGGCTCGCTCCTACAGCTGTCGGAGGGCCTCACTACATCCATGTCCAAACACGCCCACGAGCGCTGGCGGGCCGTGGTCACTGGCCGTGAGGACCTCAGGTCACCTGAGTCCCTCCACAGCACCGAAGCCAGTGATCTGAGAGAGAACACCCAGTATGGAAGCCACCGCTTCGTGAAGCCTAATCTCGAAAGTGACAGCCATCAGTTCAGTGACTCGGCCATAGTGACTCAGTAAGTCTAGCCCATGGTGGAAAGGCAAGGGATCAAACGCGGGCCTGGGTACAAGCGTGGGTCCCCGCGGACCAGCTTATGGAGCGTCTCACGGGGGCTGAGACCTCAGTTCTGAAGTTTGAACAGTTCTCAAAGGATTCATGTACAGACCATTTACTTTCACAATCCCCTTCAAAGCGTAAAAAAATGGATAGGTGGGGCCCGACGGACTCGTTTCGGCCTTGGCTGGTGCCCTCGGCGGCCCGCCGTCCGCACAGACGGTCGGCCTCATTCCTCCTTAAATAGCAGGTCCCTCCGGGGTCAAGGCCAGAGCTCCAGTTTCCTCAATTCCTAAAAAAGTCACACTTTGCACCTCACTAAGCTTCCTCTTCTTTTACCCCCATCTTTACTTTAGTTATTGAAATGTTCCTCTTTGTGACCAACTGTGTGAGTTGCAACGCTGAACAACAAAATCATCAAAGCACCTGCGGTGTGTATTCCGCAGAAAACCCCTATGTGGCTGTAGAACATAATTTATGTGAGGAAGCTGGCCGAGGAGTCTTTTTACTAGAACAAAATAGACCCTTTTCCTCACAGTAATATGTTCCTAAGACGACTAAGTGTAAAAAGTGAGTTTCTGTAGGTCGAATCACATACTGTGGTTGACCTTAAACATGGAGACAGCCAGATGCTTCTCCAGCTTATTTGGGGACCACGAAGCATTGCCCTTGGGGACATGCGGCCTACTGGCGTTCCATGCACATGTCCCCAGCGACTCAGGGCCCTCCCCGGTCGGGGGAGGTAGGGAGTGGGGGGCCATAGCTCAGGCAGGCCTTCCCTCAGGGCGTGATAGCGCCCCCTTCTGGCTCCCCGACTTCATTTTAAGTGAGGATCCGGCTTGCTGATTTTTACACCTCGTGGACCAGTGTGGCTAGCCACTTACAGGGCGCATTTGGCGCAGTCAGACCCATTGTCCGTAGGTCCCATATGCGCGAACTTTCCTGGTCACTCAGATGGCCAGCAGCCGTGGCGCCTTGGTGGGCGTTTGTGGACACACGCAGAACAGCGCACCAGCGAGTGGCTGGCATTCCCGGTGGAGCCCGAAGGGAGATGCTCCGCCTTAGTGTCCCCTCCATCCTGTGGCGGAGGGGGCTCCTTGTTGCCGTCTTGTTTGTCACCATGTTTTTAAATTTTTGTGGTCTACGGCCACGCCACCCTGAACAAGCCCGATCCCATCTGATCTCGGAAGCTCAGCAGGGCTGGGCCTGGTGAGTACTTGGATGGGAGACCTCCCAGGAAGACCAGGTGCTGTAGGTGTAAAAAATAAAAAATAAGGGATTGTAAGCCAACAAGGTCTTTGAAACCTGTGAGGCTTGTGGTCTACGGCCACGCCACCCTGAACAAGCCCGATCCCATCTGATCTCGGAAGCTCAGCAGGGCTGGGCCTGGTGAGTACTTGGATGGGAGACCTCCCAGGAAGACCAGGTGCTGTAGGTGTAAAAAATAAAAAATAAGGGATTGTAAGCCAACAAGGTCTTTGCAACCTGTGAGGCCAACCAAGGGTTGCCTCACCTAAGAAAATAAAATAAAACTTTTGTGCTTTTGGTTGGCGATCTTGCCATGTAAAATGGCCTAGAGCTTAGTGCTGAGGTGGCGTCCCATGACCCTAAAGGCAGGAGAGAATCGCGTGTCACATAAGCCTTGTGCAGGCGAGTCATGCGCAATGGCTGTGTTTTCAGTGTTCATGAATCAAAGGTATGTGTTCAACGCGGTGTCTTTAAGCAGAAGCACACGTGAAACAAGGCTTTAGTACTGATCAGTGAACGGAAATCATGTCCCCGGAGGCTCACAGGAGCATGGCCCTGGATTTCTCCTAGGAGCAGAGGCTTCAGCACTCACTGACTCAGCGTTCACGGCCACCTCACGGACAAAACTACCGCGAATAGGAAATCAGCCGTGAATACTTTTGCAAAGTAAAGACGTCTGCAACCTGTAATTTTGCATTTTGTATGAAGAATGTAGTGAAATTGGAAAATGTGTGGCTGATCGATTCCTGATGCCGCTTCATTATGCTGAGTTTGGGGTGTCTCACATTCGTGTTTATAAAGGAGGTTTGGCTGGGTGTCAGGCTTCTGCTTTATTCGGACTCCAGCTGTCAGCCTGTGTCACTGCCTTCATGGCAATTAACTGTGCTTTTGTGTGCTAATTATCATTATCCCGCTATGCGGCCACAGGATTCTGATGTCCTTAGTTTGAAGCTCCAGTGACAGTCACCCCACACAATTGCAGAGGGAGCTTAGGAAGGCTGCTCTGAAGGTCCCTGCTCGAGCCGGTCACGTGATACTGTTTCAGCCCTGAACACAATGCTCTTCATGACACACGTCTTAAAAATACAGTGCTTTATCCACTTGGTGAAAGTGAATTTGAAGTTAGTTTAGAAACGGAGATAGGATACAAGTGGTACTTTATACCTGAAGATGGATCAGGCCCCCAATACACTGAAAATAAGCAGTTATCATAAAACTAAGATGGGTACATCTGACTGCCACATCCTGCCATTTGATGCTCTTATTCAAGTCCTTTAGAACAAAGAGGGTGGTCCCGGCACATCCGTTTGGATCCCACTGACGCCAGGTTTAGGGAGAAATTGGAACCAAGTCAGACGTGGCCAGAAGAGAGATTTCTGCCCCCGTGATGCTCTTCCCCCTTCCTCCCCCTGCATCCCAGCCACGCCCCCCAAACCCCCAGGACACGCGGAGGAGGAAGGGGAGTGGCCAGCAGGGCATCTTTCCTGGAGTCTGCAGGACTGTTACACAGAGTCTGAGCTGATGGTGTGTTCCACCTAGGTCTTCAAAACGTCAAAAGCATTTTCAGCCATGATTTCCCTTTAGAATTATCAGCCTTCGCTCAGATTGATTTAATCAGCGTACGAGGTGACCTCGTGTCCACAAAGACTCTCCTGTACTAAAAGACGTGAAAGTAAGCCTCCACATATGTGTGTACACAGTTATTTGGGGTGGGGGGTTGCAGGGAGGGGGGATCGCAGCTCTCTGCTTGCAGGCTACCTAAGCTAAAGCACAGGAAAGATTTCTCACTGCTTTATGATGCTGACGGTTTGCAAATTGCAGGGGGACCAGTGTGCATCCAGGCACTGGTGCAGAGCAGGGGGCTCGGGGCAGAGGCATGGAACTTGCTGCTGGCAATGTTGCCGTTGCCTAGTTCCTTTGGAACGTTCACCCCAGAGAATCCCAATTACGGATTCCCAGCGCAAGAAACTGACATCCGGCCAGGTCCCTGGATACGCGGGAACACACGTGTGAGAACGCCGCTGGCATCTCCAGCAGGGGCTGGCTCTCCTGGGGACACCCTCAGTCCTGGGGGCTTCAGAACAGGCTGGCTCTGGGCAGGGTGACAGCTCAGCTTCCCTCTCCCAGTGGGATGGAAAAAAGGGACTGGATTACTGGTTGCATGGTAAACAGCTGCTGATCTCCTGGAACTGGAGTGTTGTGTGTGTGTGGTGGGGGGGGCTGGGAGTTGCTGATCCAGTTGAGCCGTGGGTCTCTGTGGCTCTGTTGGTGAGGAGAATCACCTGCCAGTCATCACGATGTGTAACACACTCAGGTCTGTCTCTGCTGATGCTGAATGCCGTTTGCCGGCCTCCACGCTGACCCGGGAAGCAGACTCTAAGTTTTGGTGCTAGTTCCCCAGCACCTACCAGAATACAAAGCCTAATATATACGGACACAGGACAAGGGCAAAGGGAATACAAACAAAGTACTTAAATCAGACATTTAGAAGCACTGTTGAGAGACTTGGGCCGAAATCTTCATGACCCTTTGAAAATTGCTTCAGTATATCGTCTCCTTGGGATGATGCGACAGCCTACTTTATCCTTTTTTGATTTGAAATTTTGTTTCGAGTCTGAAATATCACTTTTTCCCTGAATATGTTGAGTATGCATGCATAAGAATGAATCTTTTTCGGGAGATTTCCCGGCCAGATTTTGTTGCTGTTAAGTATTTTTACTGAAAATCATATGTATTTTTATTTTTCATTGGCTAGGAACCTAAAGACATTACATGGTGAGTCGTGGTTCTGGCAGGAACACCAACGCCTTGGGTCAGTGGAGACAATCATCTTATCTGGTTATTTGCCGTGGACAATAGTTGTTTTACCAACATCCGGGTTTTGTGAAAGTGCCTCTTAGAGAAACACCCCACACAAGGGAAAAGAGAGGCTTAAAACCTCTCTCCAAGTTTAATCTATCAAGAATCTCAGGAAAAACAGCAACAAAAACTTTTTCCTTAGCATTGATCTCGGCAACAAGGGAAGCCACGGAATATCAAGTGGTAAAAATTTTGACCACACCACCACCTACCACCGAGTCTGAATTGGCCGGCTTCCTGGACAGGAATTAAAAACAAACAAACAAACAAACAAACAAAAACAAACAAAACCCGAAAAAACATTGTGCGAACTAACAAGGCAGCTGTTTGTATCTGTAGGAGTCGGGTGTGTTTGCTTACTACATCAGTTTAAAAATAGTTTTCAGATGAGCATCTTTTCCACATAATGAAGACATCAGGGTGGGCTTTCGTGGAGGAGGCAGTTTACGGAGCCCTGAAACGCGGAGCGCGGCGCGGGCAGCGGGGTGCGGCGAGGCCTCCGCTTCTCCCTGCGAGGGGACCGCTGCTCTGGGGTGCGGGAAACGCAGGGCAGGTGCGTTCCGCCGCTGCCGGCCTCGTGCACCAGGCTGGTGAGGGCTGCGCGGCCCCGGGCCCTACTCTGCGGCTACCCCGCGGTTGGAGTTGGGGGTGACGCGAGCCATTTCTGCGGGAGAACAGTAGACCTACGCTGTACAATGCCCGCCCTGGAGTCCCTGGCCAAAACACATGCTTTTGAACAACAAAGCTTTCAGTACGTCCCACGCACCGCAAACTGACCACCCCCCACTATCCCCCCAATTCCTGCCCGGAAGCGCTCTATACGGGGGAGGCTCCAGGCCGGGAACGCTGCCGGTTCGGCCAGTGTCCTCCGCCTAAGGACAGGTAGGTAAAACCTTCCCCAAACCCCTTTGCGGGTTCCCAAGAGTGTCGCCCCCTCACCCCCAGTCCCCTGGATTCGACAGTTCTCAGCCCCGAAGCCGAGGTGGCTGTTTCGCCGGCCAGGGCGCCTTAAAGATTCCCCAAATCCCGCGCCTGCCTGAGGCCCGAGGTCTGGGAACCCTGGCAGGTCGCGCCTCCTTGCGCCCTGATACGAGGGTTGCAAAGGATGGCGGCGGCGCTTCGGCGTCTCCCTGTCGCTAAGCAGCACGTGTCTCCACCCGGCTCGGGAACCCCGCAGGTGGTCCTCGGGTACCTGGGGCTCGGGCGAGGAGCCTCTCCCGGGTTTTGCGCGCAGGGCCTGGAGGGGGCCTCCCTCCGCGCAGTGCCCGCAGGTGCGCGGGGGCCTCACCTCCTCCCGGCGCCGCGCACCGAGCATGCTCTGCTGCCGGCGCGGCCCCCTCTCCGCGCGCCCCCTCCTCGCCCCT
>NW_006434366.1:4759373-4764959 GCF_000325575.1 Pteropus alecto | reverse complement strand
CGGCGCCGTGGGGAAGCAGCCCTGTCGCAGCAGAGGCTGGTTTGGGGGCGCCCCCTGTGTGCCAGGCTCAGCGGCGAGCCACAGCGACCCGGTCCCCGCTCCGTGGCACGTCCCCTCACCTCCGGCTCTGCTGAGGGAGCTCGTCGCGGGGGTGGGGCGCGTTCATTTCCAGCAACTTCGGGGGCCTTTGCAGTTCTCCCCAAAGGCCGAGGCCGCCTGGTCCCGCCGGACCCGACTCCGCGGGCGCGCGGGGCTCCCGCAGACGCCGACCCGCGCGCGCTCCAGGCGCGGAGGGGGCGCACCCCGCGTTCCCTTTGTGCTTCGAGTTCTGTGGTGACAGGTGTGCGGGGAAGGGTCGCAGGACGTGGGCGCCCGGGTCTCCCTGAGCCTCTCGGGGTGTCCGATGCGTGAAAGCCTGGGCGGCTCAGCGGAGCCCGCGCGCGGAGGCGACTTCACGCGACAGGAGGCTTTGGTGGCGGCTGCTGGCGGGGCGTCCAGGTAGCGGGGGCGAGTCGGGGTGCGGGGCTCCTTGGTGGGGGGCCTGCGTACCGGCCTGAGCTGAGGGGCTCGTTTGCAAAGAGGGGTCCCCTGGAGTAGGAATGCGCCCAACTTTTTTCTGGTATCTCTGCTGCACCCACACCGGGCGGAACGAGGGTGTCACCAAACCCGTCTCCCCGTGTCGTGGGGAGCGCCTGCAGTTCGCTGTGGCGGGGAGCGGATGTTTCGAGCAGGGATTCCACCACCGGTTCGTTTGGACGCTCACAGGACAAATTTGGGAGATGCCTTTGTTTCTGTACTTTGAGGTTCATGGTCATGTCCTTTGGGGAGGGGGCGGGGCCAGAAGACAGGCGCTGGGCGCGCAAGCGGCCCCCGCAGTGGCTTGATCCGCAACTTTGTTCTCTGTCTCTGCCTGAGCCGGTGGAAAAGCACATGGTGTCGTGGGGGCAGACACTTGCAGGTGGTTTTCGGCATTCGTGAGAAAATACACATTTCGCCCGGAGCTGGTGTCCTCATCTTGCTTTTATTCAGGACTGTGTGCCTCCCCTTGGGGGTCCTGGGAGGTCAGACGACCAAGGAACAGAAACAGGTCCTGTGGCGATGTTATTTTTGCCACCTTGTCAGATGCTGTTGATTTGTGTTTGTAGAAGCGGGGCCATCCAGGTGGGATCATGATGATGAACCTGGGCCAGGCTGGACCCTGCCAAGGGACTGGCAAGCTGGGAAAGCCGGCCTTCTATAATTAAGGGCTCTGATGGGAAGAGAGACCCCTTTGGGGGGAGGTGTGGCGCAGGTCACAGCCACCTGGACGTTTCGACAGAGGGCGGAGTTGCTTTTTTGCAGCCTTTATACAAACACTTTCTGGCTGCTTTAGCTCGGGGACGTTGGCTCCTGGAGTCCGGTCAGCGCCTCTTTGCAGGGCCGCTTCCCGTTGCTAGGTCTTCGGGAGTGAATCCAGAGCTCGCCTTTCAAGCGAGTCATCTCCTTATTTTACCTCCTTCTTTTTATTTAGAAGTAGGTCTTCTCATTTTCTTCCCTCAACACACTCAATCTTTTGGCTAGAATTTTTTTCCTGAAAGGTGCACAGGACGTCTGTGCCTTTAATTTAAAAAATAAAGGTAGCCTGAATAATTAAGCTTCTCAGCAGAAACTCCCTCTTTTCTGCCACGTTTGTCTGACACTGGTTTTAGCTTGTCGGGTTCTGCTCTGTTGTATTCGAAGACATAGATATAATATCCATCGGCTTCAATTGCTCTTTTTATCCAGAAATTTAATCTTTTGTGAAGACATGCTTTTGTGTGACTTTAATTGAATTAGGCTAGTTCACATGTCGAGCAGAGAGATGGCTGTATACATAGACATGAGAGCTTTGTTTACGTTTTCCAACTCACAGCGTTTTAAGTCTGGTGAGCGAGACCAGATTTATTACCTGGACTTACTGGTTTTCATATCTTTTTCTGATTATATACCATCAGAAGAAAGCTTGACCATGTATCACTGAAACATATTTATAAATTATAGACACGTACTGTTACGTTGATAGACTGCTTACGCTATGAAACACACAGGGGAAGAAACCAAAGTATAAATAAAGGAAAAATGATAAAGCGGGAGCTCAAGACTGTTTTTCTGCGTTCCACTGGATTCGTTGGCACAGCCCCCGGATGTCCACCCCGCTTTGGAGATGGCCGACGGTTTGGGACTTCTCACCTTCCTCCCTTCTCCCTGCCTCTGCCGGTCATCACCCCTGACACTGCAGCCGGGGTCAGAAGTGTTGGGGTCTGTGTCTGTCACGGGTGGCCATGAGCACCTGCTCCCTGTCATGGATGGAAAGGGAGTAAGAGATGAGTGTGACCCAGGGGTCTTCCTAGATTGAATGTACAGACAAAAAAATGAGGTTTTAATTTAAAGGCTGAAGCTCCAGTGGTCAGAAAGAACGGATCCCATGCGGAAAGCGAGGGCTTTGTCCACTGGTTGTGCTGTGTGTGGGGAGAGGGGGCGCCATCCGCCTGGACCCAGGGTGGCCCTGCCCACGCATGCTGTGGGACAGCCAGGCACTGTGGTGGGGACCGAAAGCGACGGGACAGGTGCAGAGCTGGGTTAGATCGGGTGGGTTATCAGCTCTAGTGAACGAACCCCAAAAATGCCCCATGTCGGATGTGACATCAGTTTGTTCCTCATTCACGGGAATCCCAGAAGGGGTGTCCCTGGCAGCTCCCCTGCAAGGCGTCATTCAGAGACCCAGCCTGCACCTGTCCGGTGCCCCCGAGTCCCCAGCGGAGTCACCGTGTTCACCCACCTCAAGCCAGTGGAGGCCAAACCCCTTGAGTGTGTTCACTGCCCAGACCTGGAAGTCATAGGTGTCACTCGCGTTGGCTGGGTGCGGGTGGCTCTTACTGGAGGGGAGGCTGGGAAATGTAGTCTGTCTGCGTTTCCAGGGAGGAGAGGGAACAGTTGGAGGAACAGGCGGCATTCTCTGACGTTCTGTTACTCTGGGCGATATTTCTTCCACGTTCAGTAAGTGTTACTTCCTTTCCTTCCTCCGACCATGAGCACCGGGACAGAGAGAAGGAAGAAACAAAATGCCGCGAATCCGTACAGAGCGCTCGCCGCTTTTGACATCCTTTGCCAAGCGCTTTGCCCTCCTAGGCGGAGATGAGCATCCCAGCTGCACAGATGGGGAAAACCAGGCTGAGAGAAATGAAGCCATTTGCTCGGCACGGCCAGCAAGTGGCAGAGCTGGGATTCGAACCAGGCTCTCTGGCTCTCGGATTGATTTTTCCTAACAGCGTCACTGTACCATTTTTTGTTCTCGATTCAGTCCTTGTCATGTTGTAGCCGTTGGTCCATCTTTTTCTGGTCTATATAAACACGTTGGAGGAGAATTTAAAAATCCCCTAGAAGAACAAAAACTGCGCCAAATCCGAAACGGGCCACGGTAGAACCTGACGTGATTCGAGTTTGTCTCGCCTACCTCGCAGGACCAGGGGCAGACACGCAGAGCAAGACCCTCCACCACAGGGCTTCTCCGCTTCCCGTGAACGATTGTGAGGGTCTGCGCCCTGATGCGACCTCATCGTGCAGAGCCTGCCACCGTCAGCCGCAGCACGGGACGCGATCTCCTGTTCTCCTCGCGGCCTGAGCAGACATCCTCCCCAGTAAGTGAGCAGCTGACGTGTTCCCCCCTCACCGGCCCGCTGACCGGCCCCCCGGCCCCACAGGAGCAAAGGGCTTTCCTCGCCCTCCCACCTTTGCAAGGTGTTTGCAGGGTTTCCTGCGTGAGCGGAGGGGCCTCTGGACAAAAGCGGCCCCTCGCACCCTCACCCTGCTGTCTCATCCCCCTGATGGGGGGGGACTTGGCCTCATGACCCCTTCCCTGGGTGTTTGTCTTCTACAGGGGTGCTGGAGTGGTTTGGGCTCCCCGTGGCCACCGAGGGGGCACCAGGTGGTCGGCCGTGAGACGGTGCTCTTGCCAAGACAGCCCCTGTTCCAACATCATGGAGTCATTCCTTCCTGTTGTCCAGCACGGGCTGCGGCAGCGTCCCTATGTGTTAACGACACGTGTCTTCTCACCGTGTAGTCAGCACGTGTGCTGCACACTCATCGGTCGCCGCTTTCTAAAAAGCCCCTGGTCATTTCCGCCTAAATTTCTCTGAACTTTTCGTCCTATGAAATCTTCCGTGATTAGTTCTTCTGAAGGCCTCTCCCTTCCACTTTTCCTCATGTCCGTGCCACTCGTGCGTGCATGCTTGTGCACGTCTGTGCATATGTGTGTGCACACGTGTGTATCTGTGTGCATACACGTGTGTGCATGTGTGTGTGTGTGTACATGTGTGTGCGCACAGGTGTGCGTTTTGAAGCCCCTTCCTGTGGTTCAGTGTGGAGCGACGCGTGGGGTCACCCCGCTTCCTGTCGTGCGCACAGGCTCCCAGGCCCCTGTGGGGCCTCGTGCGGGGACTCTGTCCGGCTGCTGTCACAGACGAGCTCTCTGCTCTCAGTGATGTGTCACGACTCTGTATTTCTGGCTCGCGTAGGGGCGCCCAGCGCTCACGGCATAGTTCCTGGCTGAGCGGCTGTCCGTGGGGGCGTTGGAGGGATCTGGTCCCCTCCCCTCTCGTGGCTTCGTCCCCTCCTGTGTCCCCAGAGTCATCTTTGCTCAGACGAGGTGTATGGGGTGTGAGGACAGAAACGTCGTGACAGGTGTCACGGACAGCAGTGGCCCGGCCTGGGCGTGGCGACGTGGCCTCTGCCCGCGTCTGCCTGGCGCTTCCCGCTGCAGGGGCGGCTGGGAAGTGGCGGGAAACGGGCTTGGCGGGAAAGGACCGGTCACTCCCAGGTCTGCAGCGCGGCCGTGCGGCACGACCAGCCAGTTGTCCGCGTACCTCCCTCCGGCTTCGCAGAGCGGAGCGTGTGACTCCTGCTCATTTGCCTGACGGGTGTGTTTTCTTCCTCGCCACGGCGGCCTCTGTTACTGCCCCATCCTTGTGTGTTAAGGCCTAAGTTTTTAGAGCGGTTTCGGGTTCACGATGAAGTGGAGAGGGATGGGGCGAGTCCCTGCACGCCCCCGCCCTCCACCGCCTCCCCGAGGACGGGCCTGACCTGCAGCGACGGACGCCTGTTATCACCTCCTTGCCGCCCGTCCTCAGGAATGGCGCTGGTCTTCACCCTGTGGGCCTGGGGAGTGTGTCAGCAACACGTCCACCGTTACGGAGTGTTCTCAGTGCCCTAGAAATCGCCGTGCTCTGCCCATTCCCCGCCCCGGGAGACACCGGTTGGCTCCCCGACCTGCTCTCACCCAGTGAGGACCACCGCTGGGCGAGATGCGTCGCCGCCTCTCGGTGGCCCCGGCTGGGCCCCGTGCACGCCCTGCACCGATGCCCATGGACGAGGAGTCCGCCAGGAGGACGCGGGCCTGCCCCTGCTCCAGCTGGCTCGCCTCCGGGCGGAGGCTCTGTGTCCTGGGTCACCACCCACGCTGGACAGTGCAGGCCAGAGGCCAGACGGGGAGAAAGCTGGCCGTCTCCAGGGCTCGAGCCCCTTCGCCTAGCTGTGCCCGGAGCGAGTTCACCTCCAGCTCCTCCCGCGCCT
>NW_006434366.1:4746946-4757678 GCF_000325575.1 Pteropus alecto | reverse complement strand
CGCCTTGGACTTGTAATGACCCTTTGGCTTCAGCCGGTTTGGGTTGAGTTTCTGTCACAGGCCATCAGTGCTGCTGTACCGGGTCAAGGAGACGAGGGGACAATTCAGGCAGCGTGGTGGGGACATCTAGGGGCGTGGTTTTCTGTTGCTGTTCGTTTTTCCCGCGAACTCGTCTGACGTGTCGGTCGGTGGTGTCCCCGACAGTTCCGCTGCCCCGTGATGACGCAGACTTCCCGGCACGAGCCGTCTGGCCGCCCCCCAGCATGTGCGGCCACCGAGTCAGGCAGGAGCTCTCCCTGTGGGGTCGGGCTGTGAAGGGGTGGAGGTGAACCCTGCCGCTCGTTCCCTCTCCCGAGGTCGGCCCTGGTGGCGGTCCCCTCTCCCCACCAAGTCCCCCTGCTCAGGCCGCAGCCCCGCTCTGCCGGCTGGTCAGCATCCGGACCCGCCCCTCCCTCGCATCCTTTATGTCACCTGTCTGGTCCGCTCTCGTGTCTCTCCATTGTGTTTGTCACAGTTTGCACAGAGCTCTGCTCGGAGGTCACGCCGTGGAGCCTCTTTCGACACGGCTGAGGCACCGAGATGGCCCGTCTCTGGTTCTGCTCCCACTGTATTTCTTCCCATGGCACTGACATAACACCTGCCGTGAAGGTCACCATCTTCTTAGTCTTCCCAAGACCGAGGGGTCCCCGGGGTGCCGGACGTTCCGCGTTAAAAGCAAACTGGGACAAACCGGGACGAGAGCGTTCTCCTCCGTGGCATCGTAATAGACCTTCCACACGGCGCTCGGGACCCCGCGAGTTCCTTGGACAGTGGGTTGGACCTTGAAACTGGGAGTCACACAGATGCCCGGCCAGTGCCGAGTCCATCCTGAGCTGGCAGGGCGCCCGCTTCCTCCGGCTTTCGGGGCCGTCAGCGGTGTGGTAGGGTGACCTGCATTTTGTAGGCTGTTCAGATCATTAAAAGACGTAATAAGTCACGTAGCTGATCGATGGGCCTGTCAGTAAAGTTGGGAACCACCTAAGGCTGGTGAGGACTCGGGTGCCACGAGCAGACCACCCAGTACGGTGCCTGGATGGACTGAGCGTCCGGTTGACCCATGTTACTGCTATTTGAGCATCTCTACCTAGAACATGGTAGGTGCCAGACATACATTCAAACCCAGAAAACACGTGTTCGTGCAGCATTAATGATGTCACTCGGAGTGTGATAAGTGGGACAAGCAAGTCAGTGAGAGTGATAGCAAATAGTCCAGAAAGGTTTTTCTTCTTGTTTAAAACTTGGAAAAGCAGGAGTTGGCTGCAAGATTGCTTCCTTTTTAGACAAGGTTTTATTTTTCTTGCTTTCTAAAAAGCCAGAGTCAACAGTTTTCATGGTTTGGAAAAAGAAAATATTTTCCACATGCAGGCAGGGTCAGTTTCGGCTCATAACCCCTAAAATACCCATTTTTCACGACTGATGAAATAAAAGCATTTCCGGAGAAGGGAGGTAGCTTCCCGAGGAAGTGGGGCTCGGGTCGCAGAAGCACGCGGTTCTGTGACGATCGGGAGGTCTTAAGGGAACGCGCACACAGTCTCGTTTGCCGTCGCCACAGTGAAACGTCCTCTCCACCGGTGTGTCTAAAACTTGTACCCAGCACACTGTGCAGATGAAAACCTCCATCGTTCCCGTCGCCTCCGCCTCTCAGGCTTGTCACGGAAGTGTCCAGGGAGGCCCGGTGTCACAAGCGTGCTCACGCCGAGGCGGGTCCTGTGCCACGGTGGGGAAAACGGGCCAGAGGGTGGCGTGGCTCAGGGGCCCGGAGGGCTGTCCAGGGCCAGCCGGATGGCTTCCAGCACGTTGCTGCTGTGTGAAGTGCACACACGTGTCTGGGCGTCAGTGTTCGGGTAGCTCTTCAAGTATCAAATGTGCATGTGGGTATTTTTGTCTTTCGCGATTCCTTTGATTAGCTATTAGCTAGCTATTGATTCCAGGCTCCGTGCAGATTAGCAGACTAATCAGGAGTCTAACCATTGCTTTTAAAACCCTGTTGAGTTAGGTGGATGGTGCTCTTAAAGACATAGCTTTTAGTTAAGTCACATTTCTAATTCCAGGCAAAAACTGTAGTACCAACGTGGTCATCTCAGATTCTTAGAACTCAGTAATTGTAAGCAGAGGTTTGCCTTTAACTTAACAATAGTGTGGGTTTTTTTGTTTGTTTGTTTTTTTAGTGTAGAATATATTACTTTTCTCTTGAAACAGGTGGCTAACTCTGACTTGCTTCCTGTGACAAAGGGCCACGTGACGGACACAGGGTGGTTGTGTAGAGTGCGGCCGACGGGCCTGGGCCTGTTCTGCCTCTGACCAGCTGTGCGGTCTGGACCATGCTCAGCCCTTCCCAGGGCGGAGTTTGAGACCTCGCAGGTGTAGTCGACTGCACCTACCTGTGGCAATGCCTTGAGTGTGAAACGCTGGGTTTAAGGCTGGCCGGTGAGTGTGGCATCTTCTAAGCACCCAGTGAATTCACCCCCCGACACCATCTTTGCGACGCACACAGACCAGGTTTGATGAAGCAGTGACCATTATGCTGGACCGTTGACAGAACCCCGCCCCGTGTACTGAGTGACCCACCTTCCCTCTGCCACCTTTCACAGGGGTCACGTGAGCTCTGTGTTTTGGCGAGCCGGCTGCGTACTGTTTGCGAAAAGTCAGATGTGGAAGTCATTCCAACCACCTGTGCCAGTCCGGGCGGATTCCAGAGGGAGCTCTGAAGGGCGCCGTCCGCTTTGTGGTTTAGGGACAGTGGCACAGATGTTCCACGCTCGTCTTCACCGTCCTCAGTCTCTCTCCCCCTGCTTCTGAGCGGAGGTCCCAAGCGCTGAAATGTGACCGTCCTGCAGCAGAGAGAGGAAACGCCGGCGTCGGTGACAGCGTGACGCGTGTGTGTGGCATGCTCCGCGGCAGGCGCGTTCGCGAGGCTTCCTGTGTGACCGCCGTGGACAGCTGGCGTCCTGCCTGCAGGACACAGCCCTTCAGACGTGTCTGCTCCCTGCACCCGTGGTCTTCACTTAGGAAAAAGGTCCTTTTCCTTTCCTTGGGCTCATCTCGAGGGGTCACCCGCCAGTTACCAGCATCTACCTTAAAGTTCCTAGTACGTTGCCCCCTGTTGTTATTTTATTTTTGAAGGTAATGGTCAGATCCCTGTAACAACGGTAGATGCTGTAAAAGTAACGCGCGCGCGCGCGCGTGTGTGTGTGTGAGAGCGTGCGTATTAGGCTCTCGTTAATTCACAGTTCCATTAACCCCACTCAATTTTTTTTTTATTAGTAGCAATTTACCAGTCTATTGTAGTTTATATTATGGGCTGTAGCTGAAATGAATACTTAAAAAAAAAAAATTACTGTTATTCAAAGCAGTAGTCTTTTGTTCTTCCACATTAATGAGCTTTTACAGATTTTAGTAATTTTCTCTTAATGTGGCTCCTTAAATCAATATATTAAGGTTAACTCTTACGGAACATAATAAATATATACGTAGCTCTCCCCAACATGGTGCATCCCACGTTTTAGGCTAGGATTCAGTTTCTACAGATGGAAAATACCGTTTTATGTGATGTAGGAGAAAGACTGTGGGCAGACGTGATGTGGTGATTCAAAGTCTGGCTCTACCACTTGGATGTTTGTAAGATTAGAGCAGGTCCCTTAACCTGTCTCAGCCTTCCTTTCCTGATCCCTGTGGTGGGGGTTCTTGTAGGGTCATAAAGACTAAGATGAGTCAGTTATGGCTCCAGGCACACAGTTAGGCCATGCCTAAAACAGCTGAGTTTATTATGATGACCTTATTTTTCTGATATTTATTCAGTATGATACCGATGCTGTTGATGACGTATGTGCAAGTTGTCATTTAAACTTGAAATGTCATTCTTTTAACATACTCGATGGAGTGACGGAGTCTCCCCCCATGTCCTGTCTGGGTGGACGGCGTGAGGAAGGTGTGTCTCCTCCATGCCTTGTCCATGGGTGACCTCTTGAGAGAGCCGCCGTGTCAGAACCGCTTGGCACCGTCCCAGATCTCATTCTGGAGAAACGGTTTTGGCTGCGGTCAAGGGTCTTGGTCCTGGGTAGACTGTCATCTGTGTTCTTCCTGCATCGGCTGGAGCCCGTCGGCCATGCAGCAGGAGGAGATGAGGACACGTGACAAAGCAGCAACATAAAATGTGTTTTCCCATTTAGCAGTCTCTCGATGGGTGCTTCGAATTTCAGAACTCAGCAAGCGAAACAGTAGCAAGTGACACATCTCTAACATGCATGCAAAGAAAGTTTTATATATTTGAAGAGAAACAAGTTAATGTTGCTTTACTGCCCATGTGTTTGTCTAACCTTTAAAGAATGAAACATTGTTGATAAGTTTGTTCGGAATACTTCTCTACTTCCTCCTTGGAGTTTATGGAATTCGGATAATACTTCTATCACTGTTGTTTTGCTGATGATCACTTAATCTCATGAGTTAGATGTCTTAATTACGTCTGTGCTTCTTTCTGTATTTCTGACACACACACTGAGAACTTATTTGCTGGTTTCCTCTGCGGTTTACGTTTTCCTCCTTCCTGCTTCCTGCTAAGCCAGCTACATCAGAATCTTAATTTGTTGAGAACCCTCTATCCATTTACTTATATCTTACAGAATCTCAGCCGTGGCTTTGTGATGGAAATGCGGATCATTAATGCTCAGTATTCTCTGCCGTCAGATTACTCCCAGGATGCGCGGCGTGCTGGTTTCTCAGCGAGCCTGACCACCAGACCAAGGACTCAGGAGAGCCCCGGAGCACACAGTTTCAGTGCAGAGGGCGGGAGACATCCTACGTCTTAGGCCCATAGATGTAGAAAGAGCAGCAGGAACAGTTACCCAGGTGGATTCCACCACCCCAACCGGTCACCAAAGGTGGGCGGGCTGCTCCCCCACATCTGAAGCCGGTCTAATGAACTGTCATTAGGGGTTATTTGAGTTTCCTGTTGATCCGTGCTGTCCCCACTTCTCATTGACTAAAAGCATCCCTTCTGGCGGGGCCCACACACACAGTGTAAGGGTACAGTCTCGGTATAGCCGAGAACAGAAGATTGATGATCTGGGAAGTTTGCCTGAGACGTTGATGTCACTGCTGTCCCTGGCCTGGCATTTTCTGGGAGTTTATGAGAAATGCACAACTTTGTCCCCCACCCCAGACCTGTCAGAATCTTCATCTCAAGTGATTTGTGTTCACTTTAAAGATGGATGGGCATTGATTTACACCGTATTTTTAATGAAATGGACCAACTGGTCACCTGTGACTAGGAATAAGTATGAAGCATATACTCAAATTGTCCGTTAGGGGTGGACTGCTTACTACAGGGTTACAGACAGGTGCAGTAGAGTTTGGCCGAAGGCTGTGAGACTCTCGTGGAGTAGGGTGTGTGTGTGAGAGAGATTTTCAGAAATTCAGGTAGAACACAGCCGCATGAGTGAAATAGATGATGCTTTAGAATCATTGTGGGGAAGTGCTTTCATTTCCCGGGGTCATGTCCTCGTCATGTTCTTGAAGCCCTTGGCGGCAGACCGTCTTCAGCCAGCATCCCGCCCACGCTGAGGTCAGGGCGTCCAGCGCAGTGCCCCCCACGCCCCCCAGCAGTGTAATCGCTCAGCCTTTAGTGAGCTGCCCCGAGCCGGTTTCGAGAGGAGACATGGGTCTGTGACAAGTCGGTCGAATGTGCGTTCGGGGGCCCTTGGTGTGGCGTGAGCAGGAAACGCACGCTGACAGCGTGACCTGGGCTGTTATGGGGCAGCTGCCTGCAGATGACGGGGAAGGGTCGGTCGTCGAGATGATGTGGGAAGAGGGGCGGGGTTTGTAGGTTGGGTTCGGCATGGACACGTAAGGAAAACCGTGCGTGGCAGCCTGCACTCATGAGAGTGGCCTCTCAGGGCGGGCGGAGCGCTGAGTGTTCTTGGCCGGCCTTGGGGACGTGGGAGGGTGGCCCGGGTCTGTGAATTACACAGCCTCATAGACGAGAAAGTGAATAATGCTGCAAGAGCTGGGCAGGGGACAGTCAAAGCCTGTGATCAGAGCATCGCAGAGTCGCACTAAGCGTCTCCAGTGCGTGAGGCGAGCTGGGGCACGGGAGGGACCGAGGCCGTATCCTGCAGGTCGTCAGAAGCCCTTGCGAGGTTTTAAAGGACCAAGATGACGGCAGGTGGTTGAAGTCAGTGCGGAGAGCTGAGTGATGGCGGGCGGTGCGTGGGGTCACCCCACGGCCCGTCCCAGCTTTCCGGGGGGTGCCTGACCTACCGTTCTCATTTCCTGTTCGGACTCACGTTAATTATGTAAGATAACAGTAAATGGGTAAAAAATGCATTTGCATTTTATTTATATAAAATATTTATACTTGTCTAATGCAGTTCATATTCAAATCCAATATACATAGAGATTAATAAGTAATTGGGGGCTTAAATTAGAAAACTAAGAAAGTGAGCAAACAGCAAGGTTCTTATGCATATAATGAAAAAAAGCATCTCATCGGGTAATTAAGTGCTTTGGTATCGTAGGACGAGAAGGCTTCTCTCGTGCTGCAGCCTTCCAAATGCACCGTTTCAGTTGACCTCAAGACCCCCTTTTAAAGCACTTTATTTGAAACGTCCAAGGTTCTCATGGGGGGGGGACCAGGTGCCCGCGGGCTGTCCCCTCGGTTGTCTGCTCCCTGTGACCTGGAGCGTCGCTCTGCCAACACATTCGCCGTCCTTGGTGGTGTTGAAGGAAAGCGGATGCTGTTTGACTGCATTTTGGGGGGAACCGGTGACCCAGCGCTGGACAGATCACCTTCACGCACAGGAAGAGTCCCCTGCCCCAACCACAGAAGGTCGCCCACTGCCCATGGTGGTGTGGCAGTCAGTCTGAGGCCATCGCCCACTAGGAAGTCTCTGGCGACGTCAGCCAGGCGCTTCCTCTGCCCCATGTCACCTGCACCTGAGTGCCTGGGCCATCAGACCCTCTCTGTTCATAGCTGCCCGTGGGGCCGTGAGCTCGGTGACACGAGGGTTCAGTGCCGGCCAGTGGGTGTATTCTTCCTGCCGTGTCAGCACCCTGACCGGATTGCCCAGTGGCATCTGCTGCTGGCGTTTGGGAGCTGCTCGGTGTCCTGGTTCTCGGTCCCGTGACCCCCACGAGGCTGCCAGCGTTGGCCGTCCTCGCCCGCAGCCGCGGGAGGTTCTGCCGCATTCACGCCGGCTTGGGGACACTGCCCACTCGCCACGTGCCTTGCAGAGCCATCCCTGCTCTGTCCCCGAGGGACTTCCGTGGCACAGACCACAGCTTACTCTCTCGGGGTGCGTCCCTCCTGCGTTTGAGGCCCCCCCAGGAGTCGGGAAAGTCACCCCCTTGGACAGCCGGAGGCATTTTCCTGAGTTGACAGTGAGTCCTCGCGTCCCCTGCACAATGAGCGGTGGGGCGGCTGGAAATTCACTGTCACTCCCCTGCGTCCCCCTGGCTTCCAGGTTTGGCTTGATTCACAAGGGGTCCGGGGACTCCAAGGTCAAGGTGCCAGCAGGCCCGGTGTCCAGTGGGCTGACTCTCTGGTTCGTAAACAGCTGGCTTGTCCTTGCTGAGTCTCCCGTGGAGGAAGGAGTGACCCAGCCCCGGGCCTTTGCCACGAAGGTGCTGGTCTGGTTCCTGGGGCTCCTCCTCCTGGCCTCAGACCCCGGCACCCTGCGGATTAGGCTGCTGCGTATGAATTTCAGGGCACACAAACCTGCCCTCTGTAGCAACCAAGACGCAACCCACACCCCCGGGCCAGGACCGCCCACTGACACCTCGTGCTGGCCCCCAGCCCTGCTGCCCCAACACCTCGTGCTGGCCCTCAGCCCTGCTGCCCCGACACCTCGTGCTGGCCCTCAGCCCTGGCTGCCCCTGGGGCTCATTAGGCTTAGTGGGTCCAGCGTCAGGATGGTTCTGGAAAACGGAGATTTTTTTTTTTTAAGCTGTCAGATGGTTTTATCAAATGCAGCAGGGTTTAAGACCTTGGATGGAGCGGTATGTTCTTCTGAACACATCTTAGGAAATTTCGTCCTAGTGTTACCCAGTATTTTACCGTGTCATATCGGGTGGTTTTACTCAATTTATATGTGTTTCACGTCGTAATTTTTAGAATACGTTTTTAAATATCTTTTTTTTTTTCTGATTATAATAGAAAGTTTTTAAGGAAGAAATACCTCCAATCTTTGGAGATAATGTATGAGAAAATAACATATATATTCATATATATATATATACACATATGAATATATATATGTGGGTTTTCTAAGTACATTTTAGTCACAGCGAGTAACATTAAAGGAACACTTCCAGTGTGCCAGGCAATTTGGTAAACACCTTTGTTACGTTTCTCGTTTAAACCCGCGGTCATCCTATGGGGTACGTGCTGGGGACACCGCTGGGTCCTAGAGGAGATAAGTGAGTCTCTGGGGCGCTAAATGCCCTGACTCCGGCCGCACAGCTGGTGGCTGGTGGCACCGACACCGGTCCCTGGCCTGCCTGCCGTGAGCTGGACTTCCCACCAGGCGGGCGTTGTTATGTTTCGTGATCACCGCGTGGTTCCAAGACCTCAGCTTGTCCACACGGCTCCCAGAACCGCATCCCATTGCAAGGACTGCAGATCTCTGGGGACTGCAGGGTTTGGGAGGGGACTGCAGGGTTTGGGAGGGCACTGCGAACGTTAAGAGCCATTTCGAAACAGGAAACATCTCAAGCCAACATTGGTATATGAATGAAAACAGGATTTTATACTTACAGTAGGTTGGTAATTTGTATATGTAAATTCTATAAGTTATGTTCATCATTCCGAATGTATTCGACTGCTCGGAATTCACAGTATAAATCTATTTTTCATGTAGATGGGCTTCCAAGTATTGCTAAGCATGTAGAAAACATTGAGATTGATCGTTTTTGTCACTGTGGCCGCGAATTTAAACACAGGGAGAAGCATGGTTTTGACTGCGGGCAAACTCAGGGAAGGGAGTTTGCGTGTCGGTCCAAACGCACGTTAGTGCTCATTCAGAGCGTGATGTTTCGTTTTAAAAGGACCAGCTTTTGCATCTTGTTATGACATTTAGAGAAAGATTTCAGTTGCACGTCTTCCATTTTGACCGAGAAGATAAACTGAGTGACTTGTAAATGACCACACAGGGTCTTTTACTTCAAGGGGAGTGGTTAATCTTTAGTGTCGCCTGGCTGGGCTTGGTATTTGGCCAGACCATACACTGGATGGTGTTGTGTCTGGACGATGCTCTGAAGGTATTGAGATGAGGTGGACGCTTAAGTCAGGAGACTGTGAATAGAGCAGGTCTGTGCTGTGGGTGGGCCACGGTCTGTCCTGTGCGTGGGCCACGGTCTGTCCTGTGCGTGGGCCACGGTCTGTCCTGTGCGTGGGCCACGGTCTGTCCTGTGGGTGGGCCACGGGCAGTCAGCTGACGGCCTTGAGAGGAAGAGGGAATCCTGCCGGCAGCTCGGCCTTCCCAGTCGAGCCTCTTCCCTGGGTCCCCTGCGCGTGGGTCCCTGGCTCACTCTGCAGATGTCACGCCGGCCAGGTCCTCAGCCACACTGGCCAGTTGCTAAGGGCAAATCTCTCTCTTTCTCTCCTATATCTATCATTTGTTCCCTGCAGAGCCCTGACTGCAGCACCAAGATTCCTCAGTCGCCTTGTTTCTAGAAGGTTCCCCCATCGTTTCCCAGAGGATTTTACTCGGCCGCCCTTGTGCCCAGGGTCGCCAGCCCACTCCTGTAGGATGAAGGGCGGCGGGTGGTGTCCAGCTCCGCCACCGCCAGTGCGGGCGATGCTTCCTCACGAAGGGCAGTCTTGCCGGTGCCGTGAAGACTGTCGGGAGCGCAGAGCGCGCGAGCGGGCTGGGGTGCTCCCTGCAGACTCGCGGCGTCACAGGTTTCCTGGGGGGCTTTGCTCTTCCCACAAGTCGAGGTCCTTTAGAAAAACGTGAGTGGAACGTCCTTCTAGAATTCACTCTACGCTTCCGTTGAGCTTACGGGTGACGGGTGCAGCCAAGTGCTGGGGCCACGTTCGGTGCGGGGGGAGGAAGGAGACATCAGACGGGGACCCAGCCTCCGTGGCACTTCCTGTCCGCTGGCGGAAATGAGGGAGAAGTAAAGCAGTCGATGCGTAATGTGAAAAGACGGCCGGACGGAAGCAGACGCTTGGGAGGAGAGGAGCCGGCCAGGTGGGGCTCGAGCAGGGAGGGCCTGCTCTGGACCTGGACGGCCGGCGACGCGGGGTTCGGGGCGAGGGAGCACCCCGAGACCGGAAACGTGGGGAGAAGCCAGGGAGGATCCGGGCAAAGAAAGTCACGTGCGAAGGGCAAAGAGGCGAGAAGGGGCTTGAGGCCCCTGGATGGAAGTCGCTGTGTATGGGGTGCTCAGGCGTCCGCCACGGGGACCCCTCGGGCTGAGCCCAGCGGGGCGGCCGTGGGGGCCGAGGCTGCGGCCGGCAGGGTGGGGGGGGGGCGGACGGGGACGCAGCGCTGGTGTCGGTGGCTTCGCGTTCGAGAGCATTAAAGGGGGCCCCTCAGTTTCACACCTTACCAGCCTTTCCTGCGTTTCGCCTCCGTGCTGTTTAAGCCACGCAGGGGGCAGTGAGGCCATCAATCGATGCACGTTCTCAGTGTGCGCACGGCGGGCACACGTGCGGGTCCCTCGCTGTCTCCGGCCGGAGGGTGGGTGCCGGTCT
>NW_006434366.1:4745300-4746710 GCF_000325575.1 Pteropus alecto | reverse complement strand
GACTGTGTCGCTCCAGCCGCGGGATGTGGGAGGCCAGGACACCCGGGGCGGCCGGTCCCGCAGGGCCGTGGACGCGGACGCGACCCACTCACGCCTCTCGCCCAAGCGTTTCGGCGGACGCCACGCTCGCGCCCCGGCTGTTTCCGTTTGGCAGCCGCCGTCGGCGCCGTGGGCAGTCGAGGTCACTATCCACATTATCGGAGAGGAAAAGCAGCCTGCAGCTGGAGGGGCCGTCTGAGCCCTCGGCTGACCGGGGCTGGCCGTCGTGCTGTGTCATTGCCCTGGGTAACGCGCGAACTTTCCCTTCCAGTTTGCCTTTGTAACCCTTTGTGGTTTTAATTATTTTCCCGTAAAGGTTATATGTCTGCGTGTGTGCATTTTAATCGTACAAAAGGGTAAGTGGTCAAAACTAAGCAACCTTTCCATCACCTGCCAGCTCTTCTCCGAGGGGCGGGGTTAGTACGTATCTTTCCTGAGATACGTCTTGTGCGTGAGCACGTGTATGTTAAGATACTTCTTCAATTAGGAAAAAAAAAAAGCCTGAACGTTGACTATAAAGATGGCGGCTTGGCGTGTCCTCGTCCCCTTAGAGAGGCGTCCTGGCAGTGGGCCCACATCGGCCCGCGCACAGCCGTCTCTCGCTCGCAGTGACTTGTCCCCAGGCCACACGCCAGAACCCCGCTCGCGGTCATCGGGCTCTTTACAGGCCTTTGCCTCTGTGGGCACGGTTTTTGTGGATGTTTGTGAGTCTGTAGACTAAGAGGAACTGGAGCTTCTCGAAGAGCAGTGTATTTGTGACTTTTGTAGTTCGATTGCCCTCCAGGGAAGGGCTCAGAGTTTACATTCTCCAAACCCCGAGTGTCTTCATAAGCTTTGAATTGATTAACAGCCCCTCGTGATTAGCAGAGGCCATTCGCGTAATCTCTGTCCACGTGAGTGACTTTCACACAGCTGCCCCTGAGGGCATCCCCAGGCCTGGCCGCTCATGGGCCTTCTGTTCAGGTCGCCCTGGGCTGTGGCCCCCGCTGTCCGCGGCTGTGGGAGCCCAGCAGGACCCCAGTCACAAGGTCGCCGTGTCACCCCAGGGGGTGTGGGCGCCGTCTGTGTGGCTGGGGTGTGACAGGGCAGCCCACCTGAAGGTGTAGTGGAGGAAACTCAGGGTGGGTGTCCGTGCTGCGGGCAGCCTCAGGGTGTGGTGCCCCAGGGATGACCCAGCTGGACGTTGGGAGCTTGGGATCTGGTCGTAGGTCGGCAGCATGAATGGCTCTGCGTGTGGGTAGCCTGGAGCTTCGCGTGTGCCGTGTCTGACCCTCATACAGCCCCCAAGGGGGCCATTACCGTCTGCTCCTTACAGCTGTGGAAACTGAAGTTCAGAGACGCCGAGAGCCCCCCAGGTTCGAGTAATGGGCA
>NW_006434366.1:4739323-4745039 GCF_000325575.1 Pteropus alecto | reverse complement strand
CGAGGGACGGCGCGCTGTCCCTGCCCGTCCCGAGGCAGCCGCGCCGCGTGCTTCACCGCGCCCGTGACCTCGTGTCTGCGCTGACCCCGCGCGAGACGGACTGCGGTTTTCTCACGTCCGGCGACTGTAATCAGTCGCTGAGTGATGATCTGCTGTTGGGTCTCCTCAGGAACCTGCTTTGCGTTTTAGGGCTGAGAGGTGAGTGTTAAATTCCAGGGTCGTAGCTTCCCCCTCACCACTTACGGCGTCCGAGCCGCCCGCGGGTCACCGGGCAGCCTGACGCCCGCGCACGGGTCCCCCTGCTCTGCGTGGCTCGGTGATGCCGGGACGGGTGGCAGTTAAGAGAGTGAAGAAGGAACGTGGCCAAATTCATCCTTCCCGATTAGACCCCGCCGAGGTCTTCACTATGTAAACAAAGCGAAGGGCTGGGAGGCGTGGGCTACGCAGAGCCACGGACGCAGGAAAGTTCCGCTGGGAAGCCGGAGGGCAGAACCCTGGGCCCCCACCCCCCAGGACACCCCCACCTTGGCCAGGCCTCACGGCGCGTGATGACTGGAGTGAGGCCAGGGACGGTGGCACATCCTGCCCGGGAGCGTGCGGGGGAAGCGGCGGGTGTCGGAGGAACACGTGGGGCAGGGCTGGCCTCTGCGTCACCTGCCGCTGCACGGCGACCAGTCCGGGTGTCCTGGCGTGCGGTCAGTGACCAGTCTGGGTGTCCCGGCGTGCGGTCAGTGACTAGTCCGGGTGTCCCGGCGTGCGGGCGGCGACCAGTCCGGGTGTGGGCGCGCGGAGGCGTTGTTAGGTGACAGAGACTCTGCCGGCAAACGGGAGTCACGCAGTCTCAAGCCTTTGTCCGCGGGGTGTCTGTGGAGACTTTTGGGCCCCTCTGGTTTTGTTTTTGTTTTGTGTGTGTTTTAACTTCTTAAATCCCGTCAGACGTAGGGTCCCCCGATAGCGGGTTTACCGTGGATTGAGGCTCCTTGTGTCACAAGCTCTTTCCTCAGTGTGCCTTACGGCCGTGTGACCCTGGACGGTGGCCCCGTGGGAGTGGCCGTTGGGATGTGCGAGTCTGAGGCCGCTCCCCGTCCTCACAGAGTGGCCGCCAAGGCCCGTGTGGCCCCTTGGCCAGTGGTCTCTGTCACGTGGGGCCCGTGGGCTCCTCCGTGGGAGGACGGAAGAGGGAAATCATGGCCGTCTGCCGTGTGGGCGGCTGTCTCGTCCCCTCCTGCCTCACGCTGTGACAGAGGTGGCCATTTTCCCCTGGTCTGCGCCCGCGGGCCACACACGCCTCGTGTCATGCGCTCAGTGAGCCTGAGCGAGTTCTCCGGTTCCTCGACCTGCCAGCTGGTCTGAGGCCTCGAGGGCTGGGTGTCCAGCGGATGTGCAAACACCTCGACGCTGAGAAACAGCGACTGGACGCATTTTCCCCGTGGACTCTTCTGTCATTGGTGGGGTGCGGCCCCCCCCGCAGTCGTCTCTGGAGCATGTGACTGGCTTGAACGAGCGTGTGGGACATAGGGACGCTCGTAGAGCATGAGCAGCGGAGGCGCAGCTCCTGGAATGTGACTGCACTCAGCGTCCAGTGTCGGGGCAGCTGTCCTCCCATGTGCAGAGGGGCCGGTCACTCTCTTTCCCCTGCGAACCCAGAAAGGGAGCCACCGGAAGGCAGCCGGGCGGAACGGTCCAGCGGTGACAGGCAGGCTCCGCGTGGGGTGAGACCCGTCGCCAGAGCCGTTCGGACGTAGGCTCGGTGTCGCTTTCACAGGGATCCTAGATCGATGGATTGATTATGATGCATGACTCGTGGAGCTTCGAAAAAGTACAAACCATCATTTCCCGTGCATAAATATTTGGTAAATGTCACCTTTGTGAATTCGTTTTCGGTGCTAGGACATTAAAGGCCAAAGAACTTTTTCGGGAAAACGAGATAAAACAAAAGTCCACAAACTGTTGATTCCACCCCGAATTTCCCCAGATTCTAAGTGTGTTTATTACCTTTTATTATTTCTAAGTGCCACGACCTCCTTCTTTCTTGTGGCAGCAGTGAAGAGCCCCGGGAACATCGTTTGCAGATGCCGGTCTGAACCCGCAGAAAGCGGCCTCGGCTGCAGAGGCCCCGGCGGGCTCCGGCGGGGGCCGCGGGAAGACCCTGGCTTCCTTCGTGGACTTTCGAGCAGCAAGGAGTAGGTGTGCGAGGTGCAGGGGCGGGTGAGGACAGCTGTTTCAGACCCGCTTGTGCATTCTCAGAAGTTCTCACAAGTTCTCAGAAGCAGTCGAAGGCCGACGGCGTTCTGCAGCTTTTGGCCCCCACGTGCATGTGGAGAGCATGGCGGGCTTTGATTTAATTTCTCACGCAGGCCTCATCTTCCCTGGGTGTGTGTCTAGTTACCGAAAACAGATGCTCTCTGAAAAATGCATGAAAACTGAAAATGTGCCGGAAACTTTAGAGAGACACTCTTCACCCTGATTTAAAGTGACCTTTTTTTTTTTTTGAGATTTTAACGAATCGTCTTTTGCATCATCTCCTTGGCAGTTAACTTCGTGAGCTTGATCAGACTTCTGGTTTTATGTCCCCCAGCTTCTTCGCTGACCGACTTACGCACCGGACTGTATCACAAAACGACACTCCAGCCAACAGTGTTTCCATGAACACACAGGTTCTTTCAAACACGTTTACAGTGGTGACTTCGTGAGTGAATCTGGAAGTTTTGGCAGATAACATGTTTTCTAAAATGACAGTTTTTTTCAAAGCCGGCATTATACGTAAATTTCACCTGCTATCATTCGGGAAACCCCAGAACCATTTACGCTGTGACTCAGACTCCACCTGAAGGGGGAATTTTGAAAAGGACGAAAAGAGCTGGCATGGGGTCGAGACCGCGTCATAACGCGATGTGTCCGCGGAAGCATTCGGGCTCCGCATGTGCCATTCTGGTCGGATGACAGTTTTCGTTTTTGTCGCATGGAGATTTGCACCTTTATCCTCAGCTTTCCATTTTAATTTTTTAAAAAACAGAGCCCTAGAATCTTTCTTCCCAAGTGAAGCTTTTGCTCTAGGGAGACGCCTCTGTGGTTTAGCCTGTTCCCTTTGTTTTTTTTTTTTCCTGGAATCTGAACCACTGAGCCAAGAGGACCAGCAAAGTGGCCGTCCCAGGGCGGGATCATAACCCAGCCTCTGGTCTGCCCAACTCGGTGGGAGTCATGGGGCCCGGGACCAGGTGACAGCCAGAGAGAGCAGCAGGTGTGGAGCCCCCGGCATGGCATTCGGGTAATAAAATACGTTCTTCAACACGCACTAAATTGAGCAGCCAGAAGATCCGGTTCTGATTACAAGCCTTACCTGGAAATGTGGTATTTGTAGAGTAGCCGAGCCAGTTCCATGAAGATCTGCTCCTTGGGCATAGTTCGCTACGTGAGCCGTATTAGTTGAGCGTAGAATGTTCGTTTGTTCCTAGAATGGGCTCTAGTGTAATTTCTGGGGTTCGATAAGTAGTTCCGGTTTTTAGGGTCACCCACAGTCCCCCTTCGCCGTGTCCTCGCTGTGTGTGTCTTATTGCACGTTTTTTGAGTAAATAATAACTTACAGGTCTGCAGTCTTTTTTGATCTGGAACCCGTGGGGTCAGAGTGTTTTAGGATTTCACATTTCAGAGGGCAGCGCGCTGCCTGTGCTAACTGCCCTGTGACCCTACGCATCTCGACATTTCCCCAGAGAAACACGAGCATAGTCACTGCCACGGACGAAGTCAGCTCGGGTTCCGCTGACGGTGGTTTGGTTTCCAGCACTTTCTGGACGTGAGGACCGCAGGTCGGTCGAGGATGTGGAGCAGTGAGCAGCGCTGGCCGTGACGGACCTTGCCACGAGCCGGACACTGGGCTTTGCTCGTGTGATCTACCTCAGCCCCTCTTTGCAGCTGTTTGAGGGCGATGCTGTTCCTTTCACGTCACAGAGAACATCTTCAGGGAAGCTGAGGAGTCGGCCTTGGCTGCCACGCCTAAGGAAGGGGCAGGGTCGTAGTTAAACTAGGTGGAGTCAGAAGCTGGCGTGCACAGCCCCCCGGTATGCTTCCTGTGCCAGCGAGGACACGCCATGGGGTCCGACCGGCAGGCCACAGACCCTGGTCTACAGCAGCCCAGGTGGCCGGAGTCTCAGGCCCAGGGGCAGACAGGGATGAGATGGGTCTCATCGGCAGCCACAGTTTGGCAGTCTGTCCAGGACGTTGTCGCCAGAATAAATGTGTCAAACGCTGCAGTTCCCTTTGTACTCTGTTGCAGATTCAGATCACAGAGAGGGAGGGAGGGAGGGAGGGAGGGAGGGAGAGAGAGAGAGAGGGAGGGAACACTCGCTGGCCTGAGGCCCTTGGCTGGGTACAGCAGGTGTGGGGCGTCCAGCGCGGGCAGAGTGGCGTTCCTGAAGCTGGTGGCAAAGGCTGTGATTAATGTGGGTAGCAGCCCACCCTGAACGTCCACTCTACGGACGATTAATTAACTGCAGGTGGAATTAACATTTGGGCGAAAACTTTGTTTACCTTTTAATTGTAATACGTTTTAACTTTGAAACCTTAGAATCTGAAAACTTGGATTCCTGTCCCACTTTGGACAATTTCTAGATTCTTGGCTTTCAGAACTAGAGTCGAAGAGTCTCCTTGTTCTCTGTGAGCCGAGAGAAACAGGACACCTCCCCTTTATCCAGCAGGCTCCGTGGCAGAGAAGGCAGCCCCAAGGGCCTCTGGCCTTCCGCCCTGGGTGCTCACCTCCCACGCCGAGCCTGGGCTGGCGCAGTCACTTCATGCAGCGGAGGCGACGCCCCATGACTCGGTCACTCCGGGGGGCACCACTGCCCCGTGAGAAGTCTGAGCCATGTGCCGGGAGGGTGCCCGAGCTGGCCACGTGGAGAAAGGGAGACTCCGGCCACCAGCCTCTGCTCCAGGGTCCCGGCCTCTGTGCTAGGCGTACAGTGACCTTGCCCAGCCGCTCCATCCGATGGCGCCAGTGCCGTCTGCCCACACCCGCGAGAGAGGGGACAGCGGCCCCGCTGAGCCGGCACGTCCACGGGCTCGGGAGAAACAGCCCCCAGTGGCAGGAAGCCCTGGAGTTTCTGGGCGGTTGTCTGCCCGGCAGGCTCGCTGTGAGGCGCGGGGGCTCGTGCGTTGGATCCTCACGGGAAGCCGAGCGGCTCTCCTGGTCCCCCGTGTGGACTGTCCTGCAGCCGAGGCCCTTCTCTCTGCCTCCTCGGTGCCTCCTCCGAGGCACGCCGTGGTGACGAGGACGGCGGCCTCTGGGCTCCCCGGCGCGGACGGCCAGCAGGGTCCCCCTTTCCCTTACGGCAGCAGCTTTACAGCTTCTGCCCCTTTTCCACTCACTCGATGTTTCTTCATGAGCAGAGTTTTCTACAGCGATAGATCGTTCGTGCCGTGACAGCGCTTAGAACGTCCGGCGGTCCTCGTTCTGGGTGGCAGGGCCAGGTTCTCCGGTTTTGTAGACGCTTCGTCCGTCTGGACACTGTCGGGGACGTGAGACGGGGCGGATTCTGAACAAGTGGCAGTGACGGTCGAGAGCACTGGCCGAGCAGCTTCCCAGCAGTCAGGAGAGGCCGCGGCGCGTGTCGGGGAGAAGCCGGTCCTCAGTGGCGTTGCGAGCACACGGCCACGAAGCCGGCAGGATGGCAGGAGGGACACGGGAGGAAGCGGGGGTGGCGTGGGGACAGCGGGGGTGGCG
>NW_006434366.1:4728194-4739111 GCF_000325575.1 Pteropus alecto | reverse complement strand
ACAGCGCCAGCACTGTCCGCAGTGGGTCGGGGCGCGGTGGGGACGAGGGGCCCGTCCGGGTGGTTGGGGTGTCACCACCCAAGGGGGTCACGCCCCTCCGCCTGTGCCTGTAACTAATTCCGCTTTATTTCGTTCTCTCCCGTGGGACCTGGCTTGTCGTCTTTGCGTTACAGTCCTTTGGAAGCGAAGGGCGTTTTCTGCGGCCGGTTCCCCTGGTCTCTTCCGTGTTCCTGAGTGTCACCCTCTCGTAGCGTTTGGTCTCTGTGCGTCCGTGACTGTCGCCTACGGCCGGGGCTGGGAGAAGGTGCTTCGCAAAGTGTCACGAGGAGCAGATTACACATCCCAGTGCTGCCTCGTCCTCGAAAGAGAATAACTCAGCACTTCTCCAGTGTTTTTACGTCTCCGATTTCTGTATTTTTCCTAGCCGCACATAGATACGTACCGCGAGGATCATTTTGTGTGGTTACATCATCCTCGGCATTTACCGATCTCCCGTGGGGTTACAGTGGGAAATGCAGGCCCTCGAGGAAGAGCAGCGTGTCTGCCGGTGGGGGCCAGGGAATGCTCGTGTGTTGGGGGCTGCAGGAAATTACTGCGTGCCCGAGTTCGTGAATTACTCCATTTAGAGTTACTGTCCTTTTTACATTTATCACCGGCGAGGTCCTTTAATAATCTTTTGATTTATTAAAAGTCACTTGCCAGAATGAGATTTAAAGCCTTACTGTTTTCTTACGATTTTCCTCTGAAAATCGAGTAAGTGTCGTGTAAAGCGTGCATTTCTTTGCTGGGGTGGTGCCTGTTCCTCTGGGGTGAAAGCTGATCCTCTGAGAGCCGATGGAGTTAGAAACGTCCGACCTCGTCTGAAGAGCTGTTGGCAGGACAGAGACGTGTCGACCCTGCTTCTCTCGCAGGAAGGGGCGCTGCGTGGGGGCGCCTGCCCTGACGTCCGAGAGGAGGCCGAGGGCTCGCTTGCGTCCAGAGGCGGCCGGTGTCCTGGGCGTCCTGTGGCCGTCAGTCCTTCCTGTGCGTTTGGAGACGCGATGCCTGTACTCGGGCTGTGTGTGTATCAGAGCCAGCTGTGGAGCTGGTTACTCATGGGGACCCCCGGCCCCCCACACCAGGCTCAGGAGGTCAGAGTCTCCACGGCCCTGACGTGGACAGCCAGCCCGATGGGGGTTTGAATTCCGAGCCAGTCTGGGTCCGAGAGCCACCGCTCTGTGGACAGGGCGTCTGGTCCGAGCCCGTCCCTAATGTGGAAACTTTCAGCGGCTGTGTGAGTGCTGAGGTTTGTGATGTTTCTGAGGCGCCCCTGGGTCCCCAGCATGTCCTCATGCTGTTTCCATGTAACGTCTAGGGCGATTTTCGTCCCCAGGGACATTTGGCAATGTCTGGAGACATTTCAGTTATACAAGCAGGGGGCTGCTTCTGACATCTTCTGGGTGGAGGCCTGGAACGCTGCCTGACACCCTCCAGGGCAGGGGACAGCTCCCGCCTCCCACCTCAGCCAGGGCCTCCGGAGCCACCAGGAGCCATGCGTCTGGACTGACACCCTCCAGGGCAGGGGACAGCTCCCGCCTCAGCCAGGGCCTCCAGAGCCACCAGGAGCCATGCGTCTGGCTGCGGGGCTCGGTCTCTCCATCTTTCTCCGTCTTGATCTCTCTCTCCCTCTCTTTCTCTCTGTCCCCAGCCCCGGCCCCGGCTCCGTCTCTCTGTGTAAAGAGCTTGGTTGTAGGAACATGGCTGACGTGGCAGAGAGGCTGAGAAGTCCCCAGACCTGCGGCTGGCAGGCCGGAGACCGGGAGCGAGCCGTGGAGTCGGTTTCCGTCCGGCGGGTCCCTCCTGCTCGGCGTTTCCGTTCTGTTCGCATCTTCATTTGATCGGATGGTTTGGGGGGCGGGGGGCAGTCCGCTTTACTCAGCCTTTTAATTCCGTGTCATCTGAGGCATCTCGGTGGACGCACTCCGAATAATGTCTGAGCAAATGTCTAGAAACCCTCTGGCCCAGCCAGGTGGACACATAAAATTAACCGTCACCCCCCTCCCCCCATAATAAAGCACTGTCTGGCCCCAAAGGTCAAGCGCGAAGGTCCAAAATCCCTGACCTGGTGAAGCGTAGTGAACCCCTCCATTCTGAGAAAGCATTCTGGGGACCGTCGTCGAAAAGAGGGTAACGGGCCAGGCAGGACAGCACCGGGAGTGGCCTGTGTGGACCGTGAGGAAGTCGGGAGTTGAGGAGGCCGAGGACGGGGCTGGGCCGAAGGCCTGGGGCAGGAGCAGGAGGGGTCCCCACAATGGTCGAGACCGCGGCTTGGTCACTGGAGTGTTATTTTTTTCTGAGAGCGAAACACAAAGTATGAATACCAGGTACCTTATAATCCTTGAAGAAAAGAAAAGGCAGATTCGAGATTAGCTTTGGGAGAGCAAAGCAGCTCTGTAAGAATGGCCGTCCTTGAGCCCTGAAAGTCGGGACCACGCAGCGGTGGCGGGCAGTGAGCTGGGCGAATTTGATGGCAGGGTTTGGCTGTCACCCAGGGGGAGCATCAGGCACAGACGGGTGGCGGGCGTCCGTTGCTGGCTCCCAGGGCTGGTCACAGGGTGGCCGTGTGGGCAGGGCCTTTGGGGAGGTGGGGCTGGTCAGTCCAGATGGAGGGAGCTGTGAGGACCATGTGACTCTGCGAGCGCGTCTCTAATCGCCTGACCTGGGTATTCATAAGTCTGGAAATGGGTTCTGGCGTCTGGGAACTTAGGTCCAGCTGGAGAGAAGGCAGTAACCCGTCCGAGATCAGGTTCCATCACCCTGCGGGGGTACTTCCTGAATTTCTCTCGGGGATCCCTTTCCCCACGTTTGGTCTGAGAGGCGTCAGCTTCATTCCGGGCCCCAGGGTTGGGTTTGGGACACAGGCGTGGAGTCCTAGAAGCACCTGGACGTAAGTCTCGTTCTGGCGAGGCGGCGACCTCAGGTGGCCCCGTTTCATCGATTCTCATTCTAAGACTCTCTTCTTCCTTTACCTCTGTGTTTGGGGGTGTGAAGATGTCACCCCAAGTTCCCGGCCGTCGTCCTGGCGTCTTGGCACTGCCGAAAACTTCGCTCCGGCCAAAGGAGAACGTGGCCAGAGGCAGGACACTGTTCGTGAGCCTGGACGAAGCTGCGTCTGAGGCCGCTGAGTCCCAGAGCTCAGCATGTAAACCAGCAAATGTCCGGGTCGACGATGCCAGTTCGTGCTGCATTTTCTTTCACCGGCGACTAAAAGAAAATGTCCGAAAGATACGCCGACTTATTAGGAGAATCCGTACAGTGAGGATGCTGTAGCCCGTGAGGGCGGTGTGTTAGCTTTCACATTCCGTGACCAAGCTCTGCAAACGCATTTATAACATTCTTCTTTTCTTGTGCATTGGTATTTTGTCAAGTTTAACAAAAGGCACAGGTTCTCTCAGTGAATGCTTTATTTAAGACATTTTTCATATTTTAGAGAGATGTATTTAAGAAGAGAGATGAGAGAAGTTAGCGAGAGTATAATTCTTAGACATTTAAAGGGTAGCGATGCTTTCTTGGTGAAAAAAGGGAAAAAAACCAGAACTTTTCCGTTGCCATAGATATGTAAACTGAGGCAGTGTGTGCTGGTATTGTGATTACAGATGCCACTCAACAGAACTGGCTGTGTTCGCTGTTTTATTAGTGTGCCGTAGGAATCAGTTAATTTTAAAATCTGTTCTCATCCAATAATGTGGAATGAGCAAAGACAGAAATATGCAGGTCATTGGTTTGGAGAACCTGTTGTTCGTCATCCTGTTTCATATGAGTGCCGAAACACACGAAAAAATAAAAAATGAACAAGGTCTTAAATAGCACATCTGTGACATAACAAATTAGAATCTGGGAGAGGGAAATATTTTCATAGTATCTAAAGCCATTGAATCAAAATAATCGTGTAGATCATACTTGAGTTCAGATATAACCTAGATAAATCCTCTGGCTGCGGCACCCGTGTGTCAAAAAATAAAGCTCTGGCTCATTTAAAACGGCTCTTTTAGACTGAGGTCATCTCGCTGTATCTAAAACGGACCTGAAATGTCGGTTTCATACGTTATAGTGGCACATTTCATATTGCCATGCTTAAGGTTATGTCAGCCTTACCCATAAAAGGCGAATGATTTAGGTCTCGTTGAACGGGCTCAGCCCAGGAGTTCGGGAGACGCCTCACCCCTGCGGGCAGGGCGTGGAGGCCGTGGGGACCACAGCCCTGTCCTGGAGCTGGACCCCAGCAGTGTCCACGGGCGGGGGTGCTTTCTGAGTTTTTCCATGTTTTCATTCCCTGTACATAACCATTTTGGGGCGATTTTGGGGACGATGCTTGGTTCAAAGGGAGTTTGGTTGCCTGCAGGCGATGGCACGTGAGCTTTCAGCTGGTGAGCTGTCATCTTTCGACCCGACTACGTGGGGGACGGGTGGGCAGCGAGGAGCTGTGCTGGTCAGGCGTTGCTCATGGTGATGGGGCGTGAAGGAGAAGGGGAGGTCTGGGGAGCATCTGAGCCCGGCGGGGGCGCTGGGGAGTCTGCGAAGGGGATCCGGTTGGGCAGCTGGTCCCGCAGCCGGACCGGCAGCCTGTCCGCACCCGGCCCGCGCTTGTCTCGGACACACCTGTGGCCGCCCTGGTGCCCCGCACCCATGCGCAGTCGGTCTCCCGAGGGTGCAGCGGGCTACGCCTGGTTCCCACAGGCCGAGGGGGCCGGGAGGGTGGGCGCCTACTCTCCTGGCCTCCGCGGTGGGAATCCGATTGCCACCCACGGTTGTACGGTGGGGACTTGCCACACCGGAGGAGGCTTCAGACGCAGGAGGCCAAAGAGAGGTCACTGTCAAGGGCACGGTTTGTGGGGAGACGAGAGGAGCAGGTTTCCGGGGAGCAGGGGAGGGTTTTCCGGGGGGTCCAGCCCATCGTTCCGTCTGCAGGTGGAGGTGTGGCCTTCGGGGCCGGTTTGGTCCAGGAAGCCGGGAAGGGCCCTGGAGGAAGCCGGCTGAGCTGCCCGGTGTCCTCGTCCGCGGACGCCGAGTCAGCACCGTCAGATGCTCCTCCCCCCCGTGAGTTTTCACACGCCCTTTCTTTTCTCTGCTCACCTTACGGGACAAATACAGTTTATAATACGCGTCACGTACAAAATATGTGTTAAACCGATGGTCGTCATCGCGAGGCTTCTGGTCGATGGCAGGCTGGCAGTAGGGGAGTTTTGGGGAGTCAGGTGTTACGTGTGGCTTTTGGACGGTGTGGGGGTGGGGTGACCCCAAACATTGTTCAGGGGTCAGCTGGAAGCACCTGCATCCAGGGTGCCCCCAAACTTTCCTCATGAACCGCTGGTCCCGTGTCCTTGGCCTCCCAGCCATGTTTTCCTGGTGCCCGTGGGCCAAGACAGATCGTCAGCAGTTTCCTTTATAAAGTCATCGGGTCAAAACCGATTAATAAGTATTTATGTCCTAACGTACTTTGAAAAGAATTTACGTCATCTGGAAAGCCACACGCAACGTGGAAGAGCACTGTGTCGTTACAGCCTGAACCGCGATTGCTCTGGAGCAGGGTCTGTGCCCGCGGTGGGCGCCGAGCACACGCGGCCACCCCGTTTCCTGTCACCGCGGCGGGACGTGCCCAGCTTTGCGGGGAGCCCTGGAAATAAATGGCCAGTGGCGTTCCAACGCGGGGACACTGGGGATTCGAGCTCAAGGGCGTCCTTGCCAGGCGGCTCGGCCGGCGAGTGTCACAGTGGCTGGGCGGTGAGACACCAGGCCCCAGGGCGGGGAAGCCACGCGGAGGTGCACAGCGGGGGCCCCTCTGCCGCGCGTGTCTCCCCTCCCCCCGGATCGAGCAGGCACCGATCACGGATGTGTGCTGCCTTTTCCTTCGGTCCTCAGAGCTCACCTCAGAATGTGCAGCTTTTAAGGCATCTGAGTCCTGGCTCAGGGGAGAAGCCGTCCTCCTTCTGCGATGAGCAGCGGGCGCGTGTGTCCGCGGCACCGTCAGGCCTGGGGGGACGTCGCTGTGTCTGGACACGTGGCTTCCTGGTTTTTGTCCTGCGAGTGTCGGCCCAAAGCTGGGTGGCCGCCAGCTTTATAGGACGGATTTGGGGCGGGACAGCCATCCTTCCCTCCCTGCCCCCCGAGCCGTGTGTCACCTGACCCCCACACGCCCAGGCCCGTGACGCGTGTGAGTCGGCGGGGGCAGCAGGACCCTCCAGCTCAGCGGAGCATCCCAGCTCGCTTTCTTCCAAAGTCCCCGCCGGTGGCCTCCCCGCCCCACCCAGCCGGGTCCCCAGCCTGGAAGGAAAGGAGGTCCCGGAGCCCTCGAGACGGACTTGCCGGCGCCATTCAGTGGAGCTCTGGCTCTGGGGAGGCGGGGCTCCTCCAGTGCGGGGCCTCAGCATCATAAGTGCCCGGCACGGCAGGCTGCTTTCCGCACGGTCGCCTCGTGGGGCGTGGTGGCAGGCGGAACACTGGCCCCCAAATGTGCCCATGCCCTGATCCCTGGGAGGAGGGTGGCAGGAAGCTGAGTCGGAGGAACAGATGTGACAGCGGAAGCCAAGGTCCCGTGACGTGACCACTGGCTTCAAAGACAGGAGGGGCCGTGAGCCAAGGAATGAGCGCCCCTCGCCCCCAGAAACTGGAAAAGGCAGGAAACTGGATTCTCTTCCAGAACGCCCCCAAAGGACCATGGCCCGCTGGCACTCAGCCTCAGCCCGGTGACACCCCGTTCGGAGCTCTGAGCTCCAGAGCTGCAAGATCACACGGGCAGCTTGTCGTCGTGTGCTGACTGGTCACGTCGGTGACAGGATGTGAGGACGAGGGTGCAGTCAGAAACCGTGGACAGTTCACCAGGCCCTTTGAAGTTAACCTCGGGCTCCTGCCCCGGAGCGGCCTGGCCCTCGGTGTCCAGCTGGAGCTCTGCGGGCACAGTGCATGGTGCAGACCGGCTGCGTCCAGGTGGGCGCCCTCCCCGGGCAGAGCTGCTGACACCAGGATGGACCCGAGGGGCGGTGCCTCCCCTGGAGGGGTCCAGCTCCCCGACCCAGCTGCCCTGCTCCCTGCCGGCCACCGGCGTGGTCACGGCCCGGGGCGGCCTGCAGGAGGAGCTGCCGGCCACGGGCCTCGCTCCTGGCGGCACGTGCATCTTTGTGCTGATCAGCTCACGTTCATCCCTGACACGCGGCGGTTCCTGTCACGGGCGCGTGAGCTGTCTCCACGCGGACCCGCAGGACGCCGGCTCTTCCCTGGGGCTGTGTTGGCTGGTGCTACAGCCGGGGGGTGAGGAGTGGGAAGCACGGGATGGCCCGTGGGGGGCACATGGCTTGTCCCAGGGTGTGTGGGAGCATCCACGTCCGCTGGGGACGGCCACCATGACTCCTTTTCATGACAATATCCCTCACATCTCTCCGCAAGGCACCAGCTCTGCTTCCCTTGCCGCGTGGGCCTCGGCCGCGTGCTGTTGGCTACTCACTCATTTCTCGCTCCAGTTTCGTGAACCATCCCTCCTTCCCCAGCTCAGAATCCAGTTCGCAGGGGGAGAAAAGGATGAGATGGGCCAGGGACGGAGCGGGGAGGAGGCACCTTCTTAGAAGCCGGGACCTGATCTCGGCTCCTGAGGCCTGACCTGACGGAGAACGGGGCTGGTCGGCATGTGGCCTCCCGTCTCCCTCCCCACGAGCCACCGCGTCCCTCCTGGGCCAGGCAGAGAAACCACTGTGGATCTTTTCTGAAGAAACCAACGTGCTCCGAGGCTTCATCTTCTCTTCGCCTTAACTGGATTCAGAGGTGAGCCCGCTCTGTGCCGTTAACCGCGCCGGCGACAGGTGCGAAGGTCGCAGGGAGCACAGGGCGCCCCCGCCGGGTCCTCCACCGACCACAGAACGGCCATGCGCTTGCTGACCGCGTCTTTGTGCTGCGTCTTCGTTCACCGTGTCGGCCGGGGTTCCGTTCTGCCGTGTTTTTTTAAGGGTTCCCCTTTTCTTCGTGACTTGGAGTGGACTGGGGCTCAATTAATAATCCGCCTGGATACATGTTTTCTCTCTTTATTTGTAGATTTGCACCCCAGTTGCCTTTATAAGAGTTTTGGTTGCTAATAAGGTGAACCCAGAGTTTGTCCGTTCGTTTTCTGTGAACTGTGGTTTAATGATGTTCGCGTTTGTTTGTTGGGTCTTCAGAGACCCTGTCAGGAGGAAGTGTCAGGAGGAAGTGACCCCTTCAGCGGTGAGGAGCCTGAGCCCCAGAGTCTGCAGCAGAGTGTGATTCGGAGCCTGGGTGAGGCGCCTGTGGTCCCGCCTGTTTGCTGCGTGTCACGTGCACGCGTGTGCCAGGCACTGCGCTCGCTCCTGGCTGCCACGCCCACCCCTCAGGCCCCGGCTCAGGAGCCGCCACTCGGTCTGAGTCACGTGACGGGGCAGCGAGTCCTTGCACGTGGCTCCCGAGGCTCCGTCCCCAGGACGTGCGAGTCGGACATGGAGCCGACCTGTGTGTCGCGGGTTGTGACGAACTGTTCCAGGTGCCAGCTAAAGGCAGCATGACACATTTCACTGGGGAACACACGCTAATTTGTGCCTTAATTTTGGTGCTTTTTTTTCCGAGGTATATCCACGGTTGAACCGTATCAGCCAATGGCGTGAGGTCCTGGGACGTGGGGTTTCTGAATCCGCTTTTGTGAGTGACAACAGTCCTTCGGGCCAAGACGGTAGATTGGAATTACACAGGAGCCACGCTCAGTGGCCCCCGTACCGAACCCCAGGATTCTTCTGGACTCAGGAGGCGGCGGCCTCCAGCCTTGAAATGTCCTCCTGCCCGGGGCAGATGAGACGTGAGTCCCTGTCACCGGCAGACGCGCGTGCGGGCGGGTCCCACGGTGATCCGCTCATGCCGACGGCATCCGTCGACGTCTGCCTTATGGGCTTTCACAAGCACTTGGCCAAGGTGAGTTCCACTGTAGGGGGGTCGTCAGCCGGGGCTGGACACCAGACCGGGGGGTCAAGGGCAGGGCGGTCGACGGTGGCCGTGAGGGGTGTGTGGCACTTGGGGATTCAGCTCTGCCCTCAGGCGACGTGGCTCGTCGGGTCCTGGGCTATATCGTGTCCATCCTCTGGCTCCGGCGCCTAAGCCGAGGTCTGGCTGGTGTGGGGCTCACCTGTTATGGGGATCAGCCTGAGAGCTCCCCAGAGACAGGCTGGGCTCCCGAGTCACCTCGTTCACACGGAGTTACGTTGCGCGTGTGACCGGGAGTACGTGGGCAGGGAGGGCGCGGTGTCACCGTAGGCTTTTGGGCCGTGACACATCGGCCTTCCTCCCCAGGAACGCTCTCCTGGTGAACGGTTTCAGGGGGTCTCGTGAGGGCAGACGGGTGGGTGGAGCTCATCTCTCAGGCCCTGGGCTTTTATTATTATTTTTTTAAATAACATTCTCCCCAAAGAGAGTGGTTTGTGACCTCACGTTTCCTCTGCTCGCTTGCAAACCCAGCAGCAGGAGGTGAAGAGAGTCTGTGACCAACACCTGGAATCTGAGGTCTCCCGTGACCTTGTCAAATTCGTTCTGGTATCGTTCCGTCCTCCCGGAAATCAGTCACTGCTAGCGTTTCTTTACGAGGCAGCCCGCACATTCGCCACCCCGCAAGGGCGATCAGAACGCGTCTGGGGACTTGTAAGGTCCGGCCGGTCGTGTCGCTGGCCTGGCAGCTCCGGCCTCTCTCGTGGCAGCTCGCCGTCCCCTGTGCCACCGTCAGTCCTCCGGAGTGGGGACAGCAGGCTGCGCCCCAGGGGCTTGGGACGAAGCCCACGAAGCATGGCAGTGGAGAGAGATGGGGCTTTTACTTTTTCCGGGTTAACGGGGAGGGGGAAGGCCGATCGATGGGGAAGGGCCGCGGGGTCGGGGGAAGATCAGGCGTGACGCCGAAGCAGCCTCACGCTCACGTTTTAGGAAACGCACCGAAAGCGAGAACTGGCTTTCGCCTGAGTCGACCGCGGCAGCCGTTACCCGCGCCGTGGAGCTCGGTCGGTCTCGCGTTGAGCGTGTTTCGAGAGCTTGGCGATCCTGCCGTTTGCGGGCAGCGTCCCCTCAGGGAGTGGTGGCGTCAGCCCCGCTTTCAACGTGGGTGTTCGGGGAGTAGGAAATTTAAATATTTTGACCGAGTTCGTACAGCATGGTATATACAGTATATATAGTAGGCCGGGACGCAAACCCAGGATGTTGTAACTACTATGCTAGAATAATTATTATTAAAAAAAAAAGTTTTGATATTAGTTTTAAAAAAAAACATTTAAACAGTTTTGAGAACAACCATTTAAAAAAGTTATGTAAGTTTAACATCAGGAAAACAGGTAAGCCTGCGACATTATTTATTTAAGATGTTTATTTAAAAAAATGAATGGTAACTTCTGTTTATATTCGAGGGGCGTCTAGGGATGTGAGACTACCATATAGTAATATTAATTATTAATTTTGTTTACTGTGATTTGGGGGAATAATTTAATAGAACAGTGTGTTAATTCAGGCATCGTATGCAAAACTTAGAGTAATTTCTGTTATAATTTTAGATTAAAAATTTACATATTCCCAAATGTAAACGGAGTAGCATCTGCCTTCGCTGTCTGGAGATCTGGTCACAGGGCGGTCGCTTTCGAATGAACTTTGCTGTGACACCAGCAAACTGTCCCTTTAAGCACACACGGAAATGCACATATATGAAACTAAGCTTCATGAAGTATTGGTCACCCTCGTCATGGTCAGTGCTAAGTGGGTTTGTTGTTTTATCCCATTGAAGTGCGTGCTGGCCCTGACCGGTCACCTTTCAGCCATTAGTCATCGGGACAGGGCATGATAGAATGTGTCCAGTTGGTTGGTTAGTCTACCTCTTGGTTGGATTTTATACTATTTGTGATTTTAACTACGTCTATTCTT
>NW_006434366.1:4723682-4727835 GCF_000325575.1 Pteropus alecto | reverse complement strand
GCTCCCCGCCCCCCAGCCTCGCTGGGCCCTGCGGGCCCCTCAGCCTCCGTGAGGCCTTCGCGGGGCCGTCCTGCCACCTTGGGGGCCCCCTCTCCTTTCAGTCTCCGGTCCGTGCTGAGATGGGGCTCCCTCTCTACCCGTTAGGCTCAGGGCTCCCTGTCTCATCGTGACTCGAATCCGTTCTGCCTTCTCTCCCACGTCACCTCCGTCCACACTGGGTCTTCTGACGCTCCCTCCGGGGCCACCTTCCCTCCTCCCACCTTCCCTCCTCCCTCCCTCCTCCCTCCCTCCCTCCTGTCCTCCCACCTCCCCTCTTCCCCTTCTCTCCTCCCTCCCTCTTTCTGTTCCTTATTTTCTAATCTTTTTATTTCAGATTTTCTTCCTGCAGACGTTTGCCTTTGGTCGCTTACGATAGCATCTCCACACTGCAAACACGTGAAATAGACGAAATAGCCACATTCCCAGAAGAATATAATCGGGCAGTGTTTAGTTTTCTTTCCAGCTGTGCCGTGACGACGTTGACATGTAGTTACGTAAGTCCGCGGTGTGCAGTGCGGCGCGTTGGTGTGACCGCTGTGACGCGATCGCCTCCGCCACGTGGGCTGACACCGCCATCGTGTCGCAGAGTGGCCATTTCTTTTCCGTGATGAGAAGATTTAAGATCTACGCTTCGCGAGTTTCAAGGACATGATAGAGCATTGTCGACTGTAACGGAGTGATGCGCGGGGACCCCGGACCTCATGACTCTCACGGCTAGGGCTTTGACGCGTCTCCCCGTTTCCCAGCCCCCTCCCCACCCCCTCCCTGGTAACCACCATTCGACTTTCTGTTTCTATGAGTTTTTTCCCGATCCCACAGGTAAGGGAGATGGCACAGTCTTCGTCTTCCTCTGTCTGACGTACTCCGCTCAGCGTAAGGCCGAGCGCCCTCTGTCATCCTCCTCAAGGCACGGACAGTCTGTCTCAAGCCGGAAGTCATCCGTGGTTCCCATGCCGCTGATCAGTGGTGGGGCTTCGTCGCCAAGATAATTCAGTGGAGGGATGGTGGGGCTCGCGCAGTTCTGCGACCTGGGCTTTAGGCCTGCGCTGCGCCTGGGCCGTGTCAGGAGGGTAGGAGTACCCGGTCCATGTAAAGCTTTTGAGCTTGATCAGTGCGCTTAGTAATTACCACACGATGGTGAAGTGAAATGAGCTGTGAATGCTCATGTCTCTCTTTCCACATGACTAGGTGCCAGGGGACGATTCCATCGTGTGGCGTTTCTATCGTATCATGACGTGTCAAAAGCGTATGGATCAGAGAGAAGCAAACGTCGAAGACGACAGTAATTTTCTGTGAAATAGATATTCAATACCTTTCACTGATTTAATACCATTTCGCTGACGACCTGTGCCAGGTGAACGCTACACCTTCTCCCTCTGGTCCATTTTCCTCATGTCTGTAGAGTGAATCTGTTGACTCTCTGGGTTTAGTCTCAGACACTAAAGCAGTATGGATTTCCCTTAATTAGACTGAGTTTGGTCTATTTTATCGATTCTGCTCTAAACCGAGAGGTTCGTTTTCGCAATTTGGAGCCAACTGGGCAGGTTTCGCGTTGCGTTAGGCTTTTGGGTCAGCTCTTGCTCTGACATGTCGTTCAGACCTGTTCCGTCTGCCTTTCGCTGGCCTTCGAGTTCGGTCAGGTGGCGGTGGGTGTGCAGAGCACCCGATGCTCCCAGGGCGATGGCCGCGTCCTCGGCTGTTTTCGGCAGAGCGGGCAGTGCCGGCGAGGGCCGCGTCCACGGCAGCCTTTGGTTTGAGGAGGGACACATTGGCAAGTGTGTCACCTGACTGAAAGCAGTCAAGTTGGGGTTACTGCACACTCCGGGCCCCACTGGCTCACAGTCATGGCCGTGGCCTGAAAGCACCTGCAGGTGTACAGGCCGACACGGTGACATTCGGGCGGAGGGCACCGTGGCCACACGGCACAGGGAAAGCTGCTTGAAATTCTGTGACTCTGACGTCTTTAAAACAGCAGGCTGTGCAGACGGCCCTCTGGGCTGCGTGGGTTTTTCGTCTATCCTCGCAGATGCGGTTAAGCTCATGGCTTTTTAGAACAGCAGTGCTTATTTGACCTAAGTCGGTGCAGTGACTTTTTAAATAATCTGTGAAATTATTTTAGTGTGCGGTAAAGTGCCAAGCACCCGTCGCCTTGTGTTTTCACTCTGTCACCCCGATGCCACACCCAGGCGCCGGCCCGGGCTCACCCAGCGACTGCACAGGGTCCCAGCGGGCTGCCAGGCCGAGCTTTCTGTCTCGATGCTCACGTGTGGGGCGTGGAGTGCGGACGGCCTTTTATTTATTTTTTATGTTGCAGAATAAGTGGACACGGGCAGGATTAGGGTGAAGAAACTAATGAATTAGTTGCCTTTCCTACATCTGTAAGCTGGTATCACAAAGGACACACGGAAGAGCTCGGCCCGCTGGCCTTGCTCCGTCAGCGTTCACCTCAGAGGCTGACACAGACACCGGAGCAAGAGGTCACTTAAGCTGAGTGACCTCAGGCAAGTGGCTTCAACTGCATGTGCCTTGTTTCTTCAGCTCCAAATCGGGACAGAAACATTCACCGCGTGGGGTTGTTTAGGGAAATAAAGGGGACCAGTGCATTTAAAGCATTTATAACTGTGTTTTAATAAGAAGGAGGATAATAATAAAAATGCCAGCTAAATCGTAGTTGTTATTTTAATGTATTCTAAAACTGATTCTTAACATAACCTGACGTCTTAATATTTTTGGAAAGTTAGTACCGCTTCTTTGCTTTGCCTTTTTTGGAAATTTGAAAGTGGACGTGTGTCTGCCCAGGTGTAGGACGTATATTTTTCTATTTTTTTTTCTCCCCTTGTTGGAGAAATTTATTTCCATGGGATGGTCTGGTTATTTGTCTGAGGATCCTCCCCTGTGGATTATGTATCAGCGGCTTCGGAGCTATCTCAGCTCACACTTACTCATGTGAAACATCAAATCATGGGAAGCATCATTCTGTGCACGTTTTCTCGGTGAAGGAATCCGTGAACCTAATGAACACCAGAAGCTGATTTTTCTTGGTTTTCCACGTGAGGTAGTTCTCGCGTGTCTCTATCTCGGAAAAGCAGGGCGTCTCGCGTACTTGAACTTGGGAACACTGTCTAGCCACACACATCATGCCCCTTCTGCTTAGTCCCCTAGAGCTGGCCCTCCCTTCAGCGCCATTTCTGTCCTTCTTGGCCACGGCAGGGGCCCATGCATTCCCCCTCGTCACAGAGCGGGGACCTTATTTATTAAGCCAATGTCTTCTGAGTCCTGCCTGGCCCACAAGGCACTTCCCGGGGGTGTCAGGAGACAGCGACGGCCAGGACCCGCGGTCAGCCACGTCCCGCTTGTCACGGAGCTTTGAGTCTCACAGGAGAAGACACGATGACGGGCAAGCGAATAAGAGAAGTGTTTGAAGGAGGGAAAGCGTGATGAAGAAAAGGCAGCAGAAGGGAGAGAGGGGTGTGCTGGAGGCCAGGTGACCGGGGGCCTCTGTGAGGAAGCAGTCGCTGGGCCGAGGTCTGAATGACGAGACGAGGCGCCACCTGGACAAAGAAGGGCCCAGGCGGGGAGTCATCCGCCAGCTCGGGGTCACGGCTCGGGGTCACGGCTCGGGGCCAGCAGGAGCTCAGTCTGGGCGAGCAGGGGAAGGAACGGCTGAGTTCCTTTCTGAAGATTTTTAGTTTCCAGGTGCTGTTTGGGGTGCTCGGGAAACATGCCAGTGAACAAAATAAAATATACATTTTTTTCCTTCCGGCACTGACATGGTCATGCTCGTGGCTTAGATGGTGTTGGGAGAAACAGACAGTAAACAAGTGTGATAAGTAAGTAAATCATGCAGACCATTAACTAATCAGTGACATGGGGGGTGGGGAGCGAGGGGCGGGCGGGCTGCGGCTTGAAGGACTGAAGTCATGGGAAGTCTCCTAGAGCAGGTGGCATTTAAGTAAAACACCGAGGGGGCTGGGAGTCAGCCATGCCGGTTCCGGGGGACGAACGGCCAGGTGGAGATGAGAGCTAGTGCCAGAGCCATAGGTGGCATTCACCTGGTCTGTTCCAGAAGTCTCAGGGAAGCTCTAGGACTGGGGCTGGGGGTGGGAGGGGGAGA
>NW_006434366.1:4714269-4723584 GCF_000325575.1 Pteropus alecto | reverse complement strand
TGGGGGTGGGAGGTGGGTTTGCAGAGGTGAAAAGACATGATGTCTCGTGGGTTCTTGTCAACCACTGCCGGACCTCACTTGGACCTTGAACGAAGTGTGTCATCTCGGGGAATACGCTAAGGGACATGGACTGGTTGGAGGCTGGAAGCAGAGAGACCTGTCGGCAGAGTTTGGGTCAAGCCAGCAGACACCACGGGGGCGTGGTGGAGACTGCGACACTGTCAGATTCTGGGTGTGTTGGGAAGGTTTCTGGGGGTGGAGCGTCGGGCAGAGAGGGCTCCAGGATGACGAGTGGTCGGTCCTGAGGAAAGAGGAGATTCGGATGGGAAACGGGGGCCGCGGCAGGTTCCCCCGGGTGAGTTTTGGGGAGTAAGGTGGGGGACTCCTGTTACGCATGGCGGTCCCCGTCCCTCGTGTCCCCTGCTGACTGGCTTGGCTGTGTGCCTGGCTTTGGCCACCGGACCATGAGAGGTGAGGCAGATGGGATTGAATTGTGCTCATAGGGTTGGCTCAGCCTTGTGCACTTGTCTTCGTCACGAGGAGGACGGGGGGACAGCCGCTGTCCTCCGACCTGGGCCCCCAGTGAGTGCACGTGAGCACAGCTGCCCCAGCCACGTGCGGCTCGGACCAGGGCTGCTCCCTGAGCCCCCCTTCGGTCCTCAGGCCCTCGCCGCCCTACAGGCCCATCGCAGTGGCCGCTGTGAGAGGTCACTGATGTTGAGGTGACCTGTTATGCAGAAATTTTATGCCAGAGTAACTCGCCAACCGCATCTAAGCAGTGGAGGGACACAGGGGCCATAAGAGTCACGTTCAGAAGAAGTCTGGGCTGGAGTTAGCGGCACGTGGCTGGTGTTTACAACCGCGGGGTGAAGTGAGGTCACACGGGAGGGTGCAGTAGGGAGGGTGACTGCGGCCGGCACGCTGCGTCTCCACAGGACTCTAGAGGAGGGTCGACCACACGGAACACCGAAGGGGGGCGTCCGGTGAGAGAGAAGGGAACCCGACTTCCTGAAACGTAGGTGGACAGCAACCGTAGCGGAGGAGGAGGAGGCGATCCTTGGGTCCAAGGCGGCCACCGAGAATCGGTCACCGGAGTCGGTGACCTGGGGGCATCGCCGGCCTCGCTCAGTGAGCCACGCGGCCGTGGCGGAGTTTCAGCGGGAGCAGAGCGAGTGGATGAGGTCACCGCCTGGCGAGGGAGGTTCCACGGTGGCCTTGCCCCAGGGGGTCCGGGGCCCGGTGGCAGAGGCATTGGGTTTGCTCCTGCGTGAGGTGGGAGGGCGCTGTCTAAATGGTGACCAGTTTGCCCGGGCTGCTGTGCAGAGGGGGCTCTGCAGAGAAAGTGGGGGGCCGCAGCGGGGCATCCGCGTTTCTTTGGTGACAGATGGGGTCGGCTTTGCCGCGGCGTGGCAGGCGGGCGGGGGGTCCCCGTAGGCTTGCTCACACGGCGGTGATGCTTTTAGGACAGAGGTGCGGGGTGTGTAGCTTCCAGAATTAGAAACGGTTTCTGAGATTGAATGGAAACCAGCAATGCACCGAGAAGTGTTTTTATCATTTATTTCCAGCTGTACCTAACCTTAAGTGAGTAATGTGTGTTTGAGGCAACAGGATGTCATGTTGGTTAATTTATTAAAATTTACATTCTGCCATTCTCAAAGTGATAGTTTCTGTTTTCCGTGGGGAAAATAGATAAGATCTTTTTTCTCGCCTTCAAATTCCATTCCATGCAGAACCATCCAGCAACTCTGGCCAGTTTCTTTTTAGTGACGTGACAGACGGTTTCTGGTATAATGTCCTTGTCTGAGTTTGGGCGTAAAATAACTTATTTTCGAATAGAAAAAAGTTCCATGACCTTCCCTTGGGATGAGAATGAAGCGGCACGAAACTTCACGCCCTTCGACCTCGGGTCTCTGCGTGCTGGGGAGTCGCCCGGCAGAGAAGCGGGGTGAAGCCCTTCCCCGGAGACCGACCTGGCTGCTTTGCTCTCGCCCCACGTCCGGGGTTCCCACGGGAAACACCCCCAGTCGCGGGAAGACTCAGATTTAACAGAAAATACAGAAACGCCATGTGCTCATCCTCAGGTGAGCTCTGAAAGAGCCCGGGATACGGCGGCTGTGGAAGCAGTAGCAGCTCTTTCCGTGGGTCGGGGCCTGCACCGGGGGGCACGCTGGCTCCTGCTAAGTGGGGGTGGCGGTCGGCAGGAAGCCAGAGTCCTGGGCAACAGGGTGCAGCCTCCCCCGTCGCCCCCTCTCAGCCCAGACGCCTTTTCGGAATGTATGTGTCCTGGTGTCGTAGATGTGGGCACTTTGCCAGGCATTTTTATTTTACTGTTTTTACCCCCGAAAGATTTGCTTCTAGAAAAGGCGGGGATTGTAGTGCAGTGAGCCTCATCCATGCTCCTCTCGTTACGTTCAGAGCTGATTTTAACTTCGCTTTCCCCGTCCCCTGCCATTCCAGTGCTCACCTGCTGCCTTAATCACTTCCTGCGTAGCCGGGGAGGTTCATGGCAGGTGCCATCAGCCACTGAGGACTCAGAGTCTGTGCTGGGAAAGCGGGTACCTAGTGACACAGGATGTGCACACAGATTGTACCTGGGGGGGACTTTGTGACGGCAGAGACCTCGAGGTCCCCCAGGACTTGCGATGAGAACAGAGGACACCCCTGTGACATTATTATAGGACTCAGCTCTTTCTCTTTTCCCTGACTTGAATGAAACTGCTGCTATTTTTTGATTATTATTTTTTAAGACATTAGTTAATAAAATTAGATGGGTTTCAAGTGCACAGTTCTATAACACATCGCGTGTATCCTGCATCGTGTGATCACCACGCAAAGTCAGATCTCCTGCCGTCACCGTGTATGTGACGCTCTGGACCCGTCTGCTGCCCCCTCCCCCTTCCCACTGGTCACCACCGAACTGTCGTCTGTGTCCATGAGTCTGTTTGTTTGTCTTGTTTGTTGGTTGCTTTCAGTTTTATACCCCACATACGAGTGAAATCATTCGGTTCTCAGCTTCTTCCGACTTCTTTCACTTAGCATGATCATCTCGAGGGCCATCCATGTTGTCGCAAATGGCAGGATCTCATCTTTTCTTACGGCTGAGTGATGTTCCACTGTGCACGTGCGCCACAGCTTCTTTGCCCAGGCATCTATCAGAGGACACTCTGGTTGTCTCTGTGTCTTGGCCACCGTGAATCATGCTGCAGCGAACGTCGCGATGCCTGTATCTTTAGGGATAAGTGTTTTCAGTTTTTGGGGGTAGATGCCCGGAAGAGGGATCGCTGGGTCATCTGGCGTTTTCAGTTTTAGTTTTTTGAGGAAACTTCACTGTCTTCCACAGCGGTTGTACCCGTGTACATTCCCATCAGTGGTGCATGAGGGTTTTTCCCCCCACAGCCTCTCAGCACCTGTTATCATGGACTCAGAAAAGATCCCAAATAGCCAAAGCAACCCTGAGAAAATAGGAGAAGGCCGGAGGTGTCGCACTGTCTGACTTCAAATTATGCTGCAAAGCAACAGTAATCAAAACAGCACGGTATTTGCAGAAAAACAATCACACAGTCCAGTGGACCAGAACTTAGAGTCCAGAAATAAACCCCCGATATCATGGGCAAATAATTTTTGACAAAGGAGCTGAAAACATACAGTGGAGCAAGGAAAGCCTCTTCCATAAATGGTGCTGGGAAAAATAGAAAGCCACATGCAGAAGAATGAACTAGACTGCTGTCACCACTCATGAAAATTAACTGAAAAAGTCAAAGACCTAAATATAAGCTTTGAAACGATAAACTGCATAGAAGAAAATCTGGGTACTAAACTCGTGGACCTTGGATTGAGAGATTTTATGAATTTGACCTCAAAGGCAAGAGAAGTAAAAGCTAAAATAAATGAACGGGACCCTATCAGACTGAAAAGCCCCTGAAAGAAAGAATCATCCTCAAAACAAAGAGGCAGCAACCGAATGGGAAAGGTATTTGCAAGCAACACCTCCGAGAAGGGGCTAACGGCCAAAATATATAAAGAACTCATACAGCTCAACAACAGCAAAACAATCTAATTAAAAAATGAGCCAAGGACCCAGACAGACACTTCTTCCCAGAAGACATACAGACAGCCAGCAGACGTGTGAAAAGATGCTCGGCCTCACCAGCTATTAGGGAAATGCAAATCCAACCCACAGTGAGATGCCACCTCACACCCGTTAGAACAGCTGTCATCAACAGGGCAAGAAAACGGCTTTTAAACGACTTTGCTTCTGCTCGGCCGTGACGGGCATTGAGCGCTCAAGGTGGTGTGTGGACGGGTCTCGGGGACCCCGTCGTCCGAGGCTCCACGCACGAGGACCTGGCTCCCTGCCCGGGTCCCCATTCTCTCTCGCTGCTTCTCTGTCACCTGTCCCTCGGGCACACCTCGCCCTCCTCTCCCAGAGCCCTTGCACGGGCGGCTTAGTTTTCCCGAAACACCGTGGGAAGTTCCGGTTCTCTAAGACCTCAGGTTGTCCAAGGTCACCGCCAGGCGCCTGACGTGCGCACCGGCTGGCCTGTTGCTTCTCCGTGAACCGGCTCACGTCCTCCGTAGCTGCAGTTTGTGGGGCAGGTCCCACGAGGGGCGTGTTTGCCATGGATTTGCGTTTTCTCCAGTGACTGTTTCCAGAATCCTCCCCTTAGCAGCTTGAGCGGTTTCTCCCCAAAGGGCAGGCTGGGAGCGAGTACCCGGGGCCTAAAAGCAGCCTCACGCTCGGATGTCTGCAGGGAACACCGGGGACTTTGGAGAGACGGTTGATGCCAGCGCCACACTTGCCCAGTGCGTCCCTGACCGGCCAGGGACTCGGGAGGTGGCTGTGGGTGGGGACTTAAGGTCTGAGCCGCGAGATCTTGGGAGCCCAGACGGGGCTGCGGACGAGCTCGGTGCTCAGGTGTGAACTTGTCCTCTGGGGCACTGGGGGGGACCGGGGTCTGCACTCGCAGGAGCCGTGTGCAGGGGTGCTGCCCCTTCAACGGCGTGGCCACGTGCCTGCAGTCTGCAGTGACCGCGCTCAGAGCCCAGCCCCTGGTGCGCAGGCCCTGGGGGTCCTTCCTGCCCGTGACGCACGTGGCACAGGCAGACGTCAGGCGGGAGCGTGAGGTGCCCGCGAGCCCTGACTGGGAGATGCGTTCGTGTCCCCTGGTTTGTGGGGTTCGTCGTCGACCCCCCATACGTGACCGTTTCATAAAACGAGAGCAGGACGCTGAGAGAAGCCAGTGACTCATCACGGGATCGCAGCTTCCCGTGGGGGCGGAGTTAGGACGAGCCCCCCAGGCTGGCTGGGCTTCGGCGGCTCTGCGCTTCCATGGCGGGCGTCAGGGGGCCGCCGCCCCGCTCCCTCCTATGACAGTGGAACTGCAGTTCCACGCGTTCCTGGCTGTTCTGGAATCGCTAGGTCTGCGTCCGTGGGGGCCAGTGTTCCGTCGGCCCGTCTTTGTGGGGTCTCTAGTTGCCAGCCTCCCCGATAACCGCCCTCCTCCTCTTTTTGTTCGTGTCCTTGAGATGTTTTTCTGTCATTAATTTCCCAAACAAATTTCTGAAATCAGAACAGTTCTGCTTTCTGACCTGAAATAACTCTTTCACACATGCAGAAACGGGGAAGAAATAGTTTAAAAGTGAAACGGGCGAGGTGAGCACAGGCGAACCTGAGGGAGCGGCGGCCGAGGGCCCGGCGGTGTCGGTGCCCGTGCAGCAGACACGTGTGGCGGCCGAGGGGAGGGCGAGGCTTTTAAGAGGAAACTCGAAACTCTGGGGAGGGGACATGCACCCCGGGGGCCGGCGAGACGGGGGCGCAGGAAGCCGCCGCGGCCTTTGCCGGGGTTGGGAGAAGAGTAGGTGACCTCTGTGGGGTCACTCGGAGCCAGCTGAGCACGGTGGCTGGGAGGGCGCCCCTGGACTCGGTGGGACCTCACGGTGCTGGCCGACCATGCGGCAGGTCACTCACGGAGCCTGGAAAATGCAGACCCACGGGAAAGGAGCCTTCACGGGCTTGGCGTGCGTGCGTCAGGACATCACCGCTACGGAGAGTAAGTCAGAATGTCCCCCGCTGGCGTGATCTCCAGCTTCGAGGTCTGACGCCATTGCTTATGCTGTGGGTGATTTCGGGTAAACCTTTAAAGATATAAGTCTATCTCCTCATCTATAAAAATGAGTTTTTGCAATGATAAATTGAAATATCCAATGAGACGTTCCAGGATGATGCTGGCTTAGTGAAGGTGTCCCGAAAATGTTAGTTTTATATATTAAAATGTACTCGCTGCACATCGTGACAGCCGACGTAGCCGCACTTTTGAATGAATGCTTTCCGTTGATCCTGCATGATTGAGTCCTGACTTCTAGACTTTGCCCCTTGGGCTTTCTCAGAGATTCATAGTCTTTCACAAGCGATGCAGAAGAAATCACTGTTTTCCTTCCAGAAACGTGGCTGAATAAGCACACATTTGCATAAAATCACTCTCAAGCATCTATCAACGTGAATGAAAAGAACCCCAAATTATGGAAGATTTCAGTCACACTAAAATTAGAGCCTCAGCCTCACATCCTACGTGACGAGGACTCGCGTTCGGGTTCACGTTAGGACAAGTTGCCAGGATTCAACCCACGGGACCTTTCGCCTCGGACGTGCTGCTCCGGCTGGGACCAGAAGCTGTTCGAAGGGCTCTTCAGTCAGGCCCGCCTGCCAAGTTGCACGTCCACGTTCACGCTCCGGAAAATGCCGCTCACGACGTCACCACCGGCAGAGGGCGGCGGCGGCCCGTCACGTCGCGGTGGGAGCCGGCGAGGTGCGTCGCAGACCCTCCCGTCCTTCCTTGCTCTCCGGCGCACACGGACTCAACATCTCCCAACATGCGCTTCGTCAATGATGGAGGAAGCAAAGCCGTTCCTCGACGGTTTCCGTCCGTACACACGTGGGCGTGGGCTCCGCGGCCGCTGACGGAGGCCAGGCCGAGCTGTTGCACCCAAGCCGAGCTCCGTGCACGCTGGGCCCTGGGAGGACGATGGCCAGGCGGCGACCACACCGTTTCTCCTGCTTCACGTTGGAAAAGACTTAGGCTCCTGATGGAGGGGAGCCCCGTGGACGGGGGAGGTGGACGTCCACGCCAGCGGTGACATGCTCCTGTGGGGCGGGCCGGGCCACGCCGGTCTCGGGGTGTAGGGACCTGAGCCCCTCGTCTCCAGATCTGCAGGTTTTCGAGAGGAGCAAGGTGTGTGTGAGGTTTTGCTTGTCTGGGGCTTTTGCTGTAGTTTCTGCAGGGATTCAGTCTGCAGACTTAAAAATGTGGGGAGCTACCCAGCATGTGCTGTAAGGTGTGTCACGTGGGAGGCCTGTGCGAGGTGGCAGATGTCGCCCCCTCCCCTCGAGCCACCTTACCCTGCTGTGTGACATGGGGACCCAGATCACGGTCAGCCCTGGTTCTTCCTTAGGGACCTTCTTAACGGTCAGGACAAAATGCAGAGGCCTGGGCCACTTTGTCCCCTCGGCCTGGCCCGTCTCAGCTTCTTCGCCGAGCTCTTAGGGGGTGATGCGCGTGGGGTCTGTCCAGCCTTGGGGGACAACTGCAGGGGCCTGACCTTGGGTGGGTGCGGAGGGCATCGACCCGTTGGTTGTGGACCAGCCTCACGGCAGGCCCCCCATCTCCCTGCCAGCTCGTGTCATGGCAGATGGATCGTCTGTCGGGTGCTTGGGGTCTCCCCGTTAGCGGCCTTCCCCGAGGACCCCGGGAGCGGTCTGCCTGCACGGTGAGCCGTTTTTCTTTTCTGCAGGCGACGTGTGGAGTGTGAGATCTGCCATGACGGATTCCCTGCTAGATTTTAAAGCAGGTTTAATGGGTTATGTTTGTCCCACTGTGATCTTTCTCTGAACAATAAGGCCCTTTGACAGCTTTTAAAGGGTTGTTCACATTTTTTGTTAACATTTAGTCTGATCCTTTGACACACCTGGCCCCCCCCCTCTGACCTTGGACCACCCTCCTCCGCTGCTTTTCTGATTTGCATATTAGGAAACGCCCCTCTTTCTCCTTGTCCTGGGCCTCCAGGGCCCGCCCACTCTCTGCTTCGCTTTCCCCTCTGTCCCCTTAATTCTTCGTGCTCCTATTAATGACATTGCTTGAAAAACAATACTCTAGGCAAATGCATAGTTACCTAATTCGACTGTGGAAAAACTCAAGGCGGGTGGGAAGAACATGCTACTAAATCGCAGTTTTAAACATTTTATCCTTCTCTGCCTGTGGGCGTGCATTCCGCTCCTTGTCAGAGATGGCCGTCATTGGGTCGAAACCCGTGGTTTCACGGAAAGGCCGCCATGGACCAAGTGGGCGAGGGGGGGCGGGTCGTGGTGGCCAAGGTCGTGCTGTGCTGGTGGGGCCTCGGGGGACGGTGTCTCACGGGGTCAGGAGCACAGGGTCTGAAGTCAGACGGGACTCAGTGTGCTGACCGGCGGCCATGTGTGTGTTGTCTCGCCATGGCTGCTGGCCGGCCGGACACCTCCTGAGCCCAGCGTCTCCAGTTCCACACTGGGGATGACTCTGGCGCCCGCGTGCCGAGGATGACGCTGGAACCCGGGCCGGCCGTGTGGCGCAGGGCCGGGCACACAGCCCGTTCCATCATCAAAACGGCCATCGGCCTCGCGACCAGTGCTCCAAACGCCAGCCTGGGTTCCTGGGTCACGCGGCTGTCACACGGCTATCGGAAGGCTTCCTCGGGGCCTGGCGGACCCCTCTGCGGGCTCAGGTGTGTGGTCGTCGCCCAGGTGACCCCGCGGTGACGTGGTACCCCTGGTTTCCACTCCACGTGGTCCTGTAATTTCTGTACGTCGGTGGCAGTGAGCGTCCTTCTGCGTGTGCAGTGGTGACGAGAGGCAGAGCCCCCTCCTCATGGAGCCCAGGCCCAGGGCTGGGGGACAGATGCCAGACGCTGGAGGACTCTGGGTGGTTCGCGGTCGCCAGGCGTAAAGTGAGTCGTGTGCTCTGAGTGAGTCAGCACAGGAGGCCCGTGCTGGGCAGGAGGGGAGCACAGCCTCCTGCACGGAGGGACGGTCTGTGCAGAAGGAATCGCGATCCTGGGAGTCGCTACAAAGTCACTGTGGCTGAAGCACCTGGATGCTGGAGGGCGAGGTGGCGGGGAGGGGCTAGCTCATGCATTTTTAGGCCATGTGAAGTTTTCTGGGATTTATCGTGAGAGAGCGCAAGGATTTTGGAAGGTTGCACGCAGAAAGGATCGTGGGCAGGTTTAGAAAGAGCGTCTCGGCACGCGTGAAGAATGGGGCGTGGGACGATCGGAAGCGCCAGCTGC
>NW_006434366.1:4683532-4714255 GCF_000325575.1 Pteropus alecto | reverse complement strand
GCTGGGCAGGGGGCGAAGAGACAGCAGAGGGACACTGGGGACCGGAAGGAGCCCGGTGTGTGATCGGGGTGCCCCAGGGGTGGAAGGAGGCGTCGGGGATGACTCCACTTCCTCTCCAGCTCCCGGTGTCAGGCCTGCTGGCGTAAGGGCGCCACGGGGCCAGCGTGTTTCCAGATGCAGCCGAGGCCCCGGGACTTCCGGTTCCGGCCGAAGACCAGCGTCCTGGTGGCCCCCAGGGGCAGCAGGCCACGCCCTCCCCGCCACCGTCCTCACTCCTGACACCGAACACGCTCCAGGAAATTCCCGCGACCCAGCCCCAGGTGCTGCGGTTCAGTTCAGTTCTGACACGAATCACAGCATGGACCCTGCCGGTTAAGGGGTCAGTGCCCGAGACGGGCCCCCCCGGTGTCATCAGCCACAGGCACACGTCCCCGGTTACCCGCCACGGCCGTCCGTTGTTTCCCGGGATCCCCTCCTCCGACCCGGTCATTTTTGCTAGAACAGTTCACAGAACTCGGGGAGGCGCTCACCGACATTTACCTGTCTATGATCTAAGATGGAGGACTCAGGAACAGCCAGGCGAGGAGGCCTGCGGGCTGGGGTCCAGGAGGGTCGGCCCGCAGGAGCTTCTGTCCCAGGCGGGCTTGGGATGCTCCCCCTCCTGGTACGTGGCTGGTGCTCGCCAGCCGGGAAGCTCCCTGGACCCCGACCTTCTGGGTTTCATGGAGGCTTCACCAGGCAGGCGTGATCGATGGCACTCACTGCCTCCAGCCCCGGGCCCCTGCCCAGAGCATGGGGGCGGGCCCAGGCCTAAGTCCCTGTCACGCTTGTCCTTCGTGGTGGCCGGTCCCCTTCCAGGAGCGAGTGGGGAGCCTATCAAGAACTGCCTCCTGAACAAAGACGCTCCTGTCACCCAGGAAATTGCCAGGGTTTGGGAGCTCTCTGTGCCGGGAGCGGGGGGTGAAGACCAGATATGTCTTTATTCCTTGTCATAAATTACAGCATGTCATGGGGTCAGGGGAACAAGGACTCGAAGTCACAGTGGGGATGGAAGACATTCGTGCTTCAGACAGCACGAGCCAGGACTTGGCACAGGTGAGTTGCGGTGAGGTTCCCGCGTGTTAGAATTGAGGAATTCTCGCGTCTGGCAGTTTGATAGGCACAGTGTTCTTCAGTGACAGTAACTGGATAAACTACTCAGGTCAACTAAATTCATCATCTTCTAATAGGAAGCTGAGATATTCTGTCTCAGTTCTTTGGTGCAAATTGATTGATTAGAATGTTTGCATTGAAATTAAGCTGAAACCACTGCCATCTGTACACGAGGTATTGATCTCGTACCTTTTAAACATGCCTCGAGTGGTTTATTTCCTGTTGAGTTTCATTCTGTAAGAAGAACCTCTGCTTCCGACTAAATGGAGTGTAGGAGTGAATGAGTGTGAAACAAAGTAGCCCATAACTTAGTGCTTTTTTCTCATCCACGCTCATTTCGGTGTGTTGATTCCGACTTGATTTGCATCGAATGACTCATTGTTACACATCGCCCCGAGGTTCCCATCTGATCGCAAACTGTTTCGTGTCCAGAGTTCCGTTCACGGTATTGAGAAACGTTCCTTGCCAGCGCTCAGAACTGTTAGGCGTGCACGTGCGTTTGCGTTTTACAGACTTAGGAGAGTGGCAGATGGAGGACATGGGAGAGGAAGACCGGGGTGGCGGCTGAAGCGGCTTCGTTTGCTTGTTTGTTTTGCTTTGGGCCTTCTTTCTTTCCCATGTGAGCAGGAAGCTGCCCCTCACAACGAGGAAATCGTAAGGGTCTCGTCTGGGTACTGAAGGGTTCAAGCGTCGGAGCCACCCGCTGCTCACGCAGAACGAGCTGCGTGTGCCCTCCGGGACCCGCGTGTGCCTCTGCCCTGTCTGTCAGACTTCGGGGGAGAGACGCTCTCGCCGTCTGCTGGCACGTGGCCTGTCAAAGCCCAGGGCCACCGTTGTGCAGAGCTGGACATAACGATAGATGAATCGAAGTTTTCAGTCAGACACAGAGGATGTTACACTTATCAAACAAAAGCAACCATGGGCAAAAAGAGAAAGATTGAAATTCAGAGCGAAAAACAAACACAAAAATGAGATTGTTAGGAAATCAAAAAGGACCCTAATGGAAACCGATTTAGTTCCCCGGGCGCTGGTCGCGGGCCAGACGTACAGACGGTTTGTCAGGGAAGACGCAGCAGGCGGGGTGGGGCCTGGGCTCAGCACACAGCGGACACGGGGCTCCTGAGCCGCGAGCAGCGGGGGAGATACCAGCTTCCCGCTTCCCCTTACGCCCCGCTAATTCTCGAAGCCGCCACGTTGAGTAAACGTGCCATGGGCTGGTGAAAGTTAATGAAAATGAAAATTTTTATGCACATCGTGGCAAAATTTTTGAATTCCTAGGATGGAGAGAAAAGTCACACAACAATTGACACAGAACAGAAATGGGTTACTTGCAAAGACGCGGGAATTTGACACCAGATTTCTCGACAGCCCAGGATACTTGAGGATGGTGCAGCTTTCTTTGCAGAGTTTTGAGTGACAGGGTCGCAGCCCTGAGGTTCTGTAGCCAGGCACGTGTGGCTCAGGAAAGGACTCAAATGTTCTACGAATGTGTTTTTTCTTAAAATAAAAAAGAGGGGAGAGGTCACTTAAGTATTATAGCGCAACCGCAAACGAGTCCGATTGTATCACAAATGAGGAGGACGGGGTGTGATCGTCACAGACGCTGCCGCGGGGCCGGCTATGGGCGGACCGCACTAGAGTCACCTGCGGAGACATTAAATGGAGATGCTCAGTGTCCGCAGGGAGGGACGGAGTCCACAGGCCTGAGGTAAGCCTGGCGGTCTGTGTTTTAATTCCCAAAGTGATCTGACAGCGGACAGAATGGACTGTCTGAGCGACGAGGCCCCTAACACGTGTATTAAATGACTGTTGACAACGTAGTCACGCAACGTTAGCGCGGTAGCTTAGATTCAGCTGGAAGGATCACAGTGTTAGTGACTTCTTTCTAACACGAAAGGACTAGCGTTTGCTTTCTAAGAAACTAAGCGATGTGTGTGTGTGTCGCAGTGCAAAGGACATGTAGGGTAGGGTCAGCGAAGGGCAGGGTGTAAGGGGTCTTGTTCTCGGCGGGGGAGGTCTCGGAGAGGGTTGAATTATTGAGACTGGTGGAGAGAGATGTTGTTTGCTTATATGCATGTGTTTAATATAAGGAGCAGAATAAATAGAAATGAGATGAAGATCTCATAAAGGCTGGAGAATGGAAAGTTATAAGCCAGGAGGGAAAGAAAGCTTCAGTAACAGAGGGGAAAATTCGAGGAAGGAAACAACAAGGTAATGTAATCAAACAAGAATTAAAATGAAGTGGTGGAGCATATCCAAGCGATAACTCAGGTGGATGAGTTAAATCTTAATTATAAAAGACACATTCTTAAATTAGATGAAAGTTCTTACATACAGATAGTTGCATGCTGTTGAAAAGAAGATGCAAAAAATAAATAAACAAATAAAAGAAGATGCGTTTAGACAAAGGGGTAAAAAATAACCAGAAGTTTGTTCATAATTATGTCAGCAGCACTTGGCATGGCTGTGCATATAGTTCAGAAATGGTCAACTCATGAAATAAATGAATGTGTAAAGATACAACAGAGCCTCCCCCACCACTAAACACACACACACACACACACACACACACGCATACGCACACACACACGCGCACACACACACATATACTTCAGGGTACATACCAGTATCCAAGTACAATTCAAAGCAGTAAAGTATTAAATAGCATACAGGACTGTTTTTATGGATGAAAACTCAACCATCCGACAAGATGTAGAAGCATTAAACCTTTATGCACGAAAAAGCATGCATTGAAGGCATGACGAATTAGAAACTTAAAAATCTGAGTGCAAGTTTGCACGCTGCTACCAGGCTGGGGGATTTTAACACATCTAGAATTAGACTAGTGAAAGAAATCCAAAATAAATAATGTAGTTATTGTTTTCTGCAATTTTAAGCCCATACCTCTTCTTAGAAAGCATAAACGTCTGCCTTCTCCTTGAATGACATTCCAATTTTAAAATAAAACCAATTTGGTAATGGAAAAAAACAGAAAGCATTGGAACAAAACGCTTTTTTGCTCACACACCCTCCTTTGCCAGTTTTGAATGGTTTTTTTTTTTTTTTTTGGTTATTGTGCGACGCGCTGTTTCCCTTCATTTGAGAATCACTGATTCGAATGCTACGGTTCAATTAAGTTTTACTTCTAGATATAGTTTGAAAGTTTTACCCTACAAATGTGGACTCTGCCTTCTTTAAAAAGTGTGGAATATTTATGAAATTGATCATATAATAATAGATCTAAAGGAAGAGCCACATTTAAAAATTTTTAAATCTGACAGGTTAATTCTCTAAATCAGAGAGCAGTGGAACTATAACAAGGAGCAAAAGTGAAATGACTTGGATGTTAAAAAAAAGACAACCTCTGAAAGGCTCTTGGGTCAAAGACAAAATCCTACCTAAATTTTGGAGTATGTTAAAATTTCAATAAAAATACTTATTTAATATTCTGGTATACTTCAGGCTTTTACAAACATTAGTGCTTTCTTTTTTAAACATGAAAAAATAAAATTAAATAAAATAAACATTTAACTCAAGAGGGTAGGGAACACATTACAAATCAAAAGACACTCGTGAAAAGTAATGAGTAATTTTAAAAACAGAAGTCAGTGAATTGTGTACAGAGAAAATACATACAATTAAAAATAGCCCATGTTTTGAAAAGACTGATTAAATCAACAAAGCTTTGTCACATTTGGTTCAGAAAAATGAGAAGTCTACAAATAAATAATATTAAAATATAAAAGAGGCAGGAACATAGTTATGTAATACATTTTCAAAATCGCCAATGATTTTTATGAATATATACATATAAACAAAATTGATAATTTTTTTTTTTTTGGAAAAAATAGCAATTTCTTTTTCAGGAAAAGCAAAATTCCTGATTAAATGAATTAAATGATTACCAAAGGGGGTGGAAATGAAAATAGTGTCTTAGATTTACCTTCAGTTCTATACAATGCACAGATTCGTGACATTAGTTAAGTGCTAGAAAAAATAAAGAACTCATTACTAAGTGATTTAAAATGTTTCAGAATTTTCAAACTAGAAGAGGGAACAATTTCTATCTCGTTTAAAGTTCCTGTTTTGAGGCTCACAAGTATCTTTTCAAATTTGAGAAAGGCTGCAGCCACATAATAACAAAAATAGTACACGATGCAATATACATATAGTATAATATCGAATTGTAACTTGAAACCTATATGCTTTTATTAACCAATGTCACCCGATTAAATTTAATTAAAAAAATTGTAGACCAGTTTTCCTATGATTCTGATGTGAATATTAGTAAATCAAAGTCATTCTCTCATTAAAAGAATGGTATTTACTTTTCAAATACATTTATTCTAAGAATGTCAGGGGTTCATGTTAACATAGTTTTTACAACATATTAAAAAGGATAAATAAGAAAACTCCTAGTACTATCTTGATGGCTATTTAAAGCCTTTTGATAACATCGAATCGATGTTCCCCAATAAAACTCTTAGCAAATGCGGAAAAATAGAAGAGAATTTCTCAGTATAATTACAATTGAGGGTATCTGTTACAGAGAGCAACAAACATAATTCACTATGAACAGTGAAAGCGCTTCTGTTCAAAGTCAGACAGAAACGCCCCTATTGGTGCCTAGTCAGCCTGCTCTGAAGGGTGTGGATATAGAAACGGACTTTTGTGCGAGTGGGCTCGGGGACTTTATTAGATAAAAAAGTGAGTTAAGTTCTTTTGAAGTACTGTACAGTAAAAATTTGCAGATATAGATAGCTCAATAGAAACAATGAATTATAGTTGGAAATTTAATTGTATATTAAATGTGTCATAAAATGAACGGTACTGTGGATTGATAACAAATACTGCAATAAAAAACGCTCGTTTGTTAATAGTGAATACTTCAAAAAAATTTACAGTAGCTTCAAATTTAAAAGTAATCACACACTACAAGATGAAAATATAGAATTTTTTTTTTTTTAGTCTTTGGGGGTAGGACCTTGTCAACATGTTTCAAGCCCTAGATCTATAAAGGTAGAGAAAGATAGATGAGGCTTCCTGAAAAACAAGTTCTATCGGAAATTCTCCATAAGCACAAAGGTTCATGTAAATGAACGTTCATAGCAGTAGTTTTGATTACATCAAGAATTAGACACCTAAATGTCCACCGGGAAATGAGTAGTTAGATAGAAACAGTACAGTATTGCAAAGAATGTGTAAATGATTCTAAGTAGCGACGAGCTGGGTTTATATGTATCGACTTGGTCAGTGTAAAATGCAATATAATCTATTATCTCATTTTCGTAATCCGGTGTTTGTGTGTCTGTGTCCTCCACCTATAGAAAAAGCAAAGATGCATAAATAAATACCAAACTCTTAGGAACACGGGCTGACACGAGAGAGTATGGATTTTTAACTTTCTATATTTCTATATTTCTAAATTATTTGAATGTTTCTGGTGAGCGGTCTCTGCTTTAATAATTGTTAAAAGTGGAACTATTTCCATTTTCGGTAAGGAATTCAGTGGGAAGTTACAGTCTGTAGTCTACGTGTATGTTGAGGAAAACCCGAGGCCGAATGATGGTTCTCGGAGGTGTTCCGAGTGACGGCTCTCAGAGCACAGGTGGCCGTGCTCACTGTCTGCGTCTGTTCACGGTCGTTAGTGAAACGTCTCACACTCCGTGAAGGATGGAACGGGTCACGCGTATCGTGGATTCACTCGCGTGACTCACCGCGTCGTAAGCGTCAGGTTCTTTGTGTTGATGGTCTTCTTGTCTGTGATACTCTAGTCAGGACAAGTGGTTTCTAAGAGGTGGTCTGGGACCAGCAGCGACGGAAACTGGTTAGAAGCGCAGATTCTCAGGCTCCACCAGACCCACTGAACCAGCAGCCACCGCCGAATCTGGGTTTTAACTAGCGCTCCAGAGGGCGTCAAAGCTCCAGAGGGTGTCAAAGCTCCAGAGGGTGTCAAAGGTTGGGGGGACCGCTGCTCTGGAGCATTCAGGGCAAAGCTTTTCGCTAGGCACGGTTTATAAGTTGCTTCCCCCTGAGAGAGCCAGAGGATTCGCTGGCAGTGAGCAGAACGCGGGTCGCTGAGTGAGTTGGCCTGCTTTGGTAGATGGCAGGAAAGAAACTCTAAACGCCTCTGGGTCTGGGCGGGACGGGACGAGGGCTGTCCGCGGGGCCAGCAGCCCCAGCGGTAGGGGATAGTGGATCAGAGGGGGCTCACCCTGGAGGTAGACAAGTCAGGAGGCTATTAAACAGACGGAGCAAGAGATAATAACAACCTGAACTGGAGGAGAGAAAACGGAATTCGCAAAGAAGAAGCCAACGAGAGAGCTTGAGAAACGGAGAAGGAAGGAAAGGTGACTGGAACTTTGGGTCTGTGTGACAGATGTCCTTGCACTGCGAATCAGAACCACGACCGGTGAGTGATCTGCAAATTGGCAGATGGTGTTTGTGCTGATATCAGTCATTGCAGAGACGACTGGTTGGTGCGGACGGGTAAATTGGGGCTTGCGGTTCATCGGAAGGGCGGTGGACGTTCTCACTGATCATCACTGGAACGGGAGAACACAAACGCAGCACAGCACTTTGCCAGACTCGTCAGATATGATCTTTATGGGCTGCGGACGCCTAATGAAGACACAGCGACCGATCGAGCAGACAGACCGCTTGGCTTGACGAGAAATGTCAACACAGGCGTAATCTACTAACTCGCTGGCGAGGGGTGGTCCTGGCAGGTTGGCGGACTTCAGCCAGGACGCGGGGCCATGGGAGCCTGTGCGTCAGAGCCTCCAGGCGTCCGGGTGACCAGTCAGGGCTCACCCTATGACCTGCCTCACCTGGGCTGGAGGTTACCTGCCAAACCACACGCTTCTCCCTCGGAGTCTCAGAGTTCCCACAGCCCTTTATTTAGGTCTGTATTAGCGTGATGGTGCATTTATCCTGAGCAGAGCTTTTGTGGGATAAAGAAGGGACGGACAAGAGAGCCCCAAGAGGTGGGTCCACGTGCCGCGCGTTCGGCCGCAGGAATGGGGGAACACTCCGTGGAAGTGGGGAGTCCAGCCCAGCCACTCACTTTCTGAGGGAGTCTGTCTGACGATTTCTCCGGTTGCTCAGTGACAGCGCTCCTCAGCCAAGTGACATCCCCACACTCCCTCGTGGAGTGAGGTCTGCATCTCCAGCGCACTCTGGACCACTGCAGTGATGTGCATCTCAAACGTCCTGGTGTTGTGTGTGTTTGTATAAATCTTTTTATTTTACTAGATTGTAAACTGTTCAGGAGCGAGGTGAGAAATCGGTTTGAGTCTGGGCAGGCCCTCTCATGCCACACTGAGGACTCAGCTTGAGCAGGACACTTGACACCACGGGACTTATCCCACTGACTGCAGCGTGACGAGCCAGAGGTGGCTCCCTGCCCCCGAGGATGGCCATCTTGCAGAAGTGGCCTGGCGCGCGTTCTGGCTCACAGGTGTGCTGGACACTTCGCGGGAACACCGACCCAGCCAGGTCCTACAGTGGGAATGAGCAGAGTGGATGGACAGGAGCTGAAAGGCACAGAGCGAGGGCAGCACGTGGGTTCCGTGGGTGGACAGACGGCACGGCACGACGCTGGCGTGAAGTCTAACTAATGTGGTGCGATTTTGTATCCTCTGCGGTGCGAAGTGCTCTCTCTCCCGGCCGAGTGTCAGGATCCTCCCTGGAGCTCCCGTGCTCCCCAGCATCGCGCTCAACATGCACGGCCCCTCTGGCCAGTGACACTCCTGGCGGGGGTGGGGGGGGGTTGTCTTTCAGCAGTGGGGACAATGTTGTCTTTTACCAGAAACCAGTAGGCACCAGTGAGGACGGCATGTGGTCCACCTTTGCCACCGTCCCAGTAAGGAATGCAGCATTAACTAAAGGAGGTGAAATTCACTGATTACTGGAGCTTTGATAGATAGAACGTTTATACCACTTAGTGGCGCTATGATTATTTTGGGTGACGTAGTTAAGATTAGCTTTTGTTTTAATAGGAATGTATCTGTTATCATGTATAATAAGAAAATGTAACTAGCCATGGCAAATCTATGCTTTCCTAAATTCTCTTGGCCAGGATGAGTGTGATGTAGGTATTTAAATTTAAAATATGAACTATAAAATATTAAGTAAAACAATTCTGGTGGCACCTGTGTATGATTGAAATAATGGAAGATGCTTGCTAATGACTGTAATTAGTGTAAGACTTCTTTAAAGAAACTGTTGGAAACAGTCTGGCTGATACGCCACAGGCAAAGTGGACCAAGGTCAACAGCTTTATTTTTGCTTCCGAAATGCAGTGAGTATATTTTGTGATATTTTATATAGTTAGAGATTATTGCCCGTACTAGCCCGAGTGATGCAAGAAATACACATCAGTGCACGGTCAACGTGAAGTTGGACCCAGTCTCCGAATGTTAAGGTCGTGTTGAAAAATAACTTTGTGTCAAACAGAAGGCAATAGAAAGTCAGCAAAGAGTTAACTTTGGAGCAAACACCCAGGGAAAGCTGCAGACCCGTATCAGAGACTCCTATAGACCCACACAAAAAAATAAGAAATAGGAAAAGTCACTGTCAGGAGTCGAGGGAATCCGGTTTCGTGCGCGTTGGACGGCGGCATGTCGAACCATTCAACGCGGTAAGAGTGGAGCTGGGTATCCAGGGTGTATACCCTTTACGGAATTGAAAAAAATTAAAGCAAGAGTGGCTACAACTGTTTTCTCAAAAGAGCTTTAAAGTCCGATGCAGAGAGGAGAAGGCGTGATTTCATCATTTTCTCACCGGAAGAAATTCAGCGTCGCCGGTGTGATTTTCCAGACGGTGTTGCTTGGCTTCGCCAGCTGTCATGTTGATAAAAACGTGGTTTTCTGTCTCTGGCGCCTGTTGTCCCTAGTCCATCGGGGACACTGGTGACACGCTTGTCCCCCTGCAGCGCCCCCCGGGTTGCTTTCTCCTCTGCTCAGACGTGTCCGGTGGCTTCGCCACGAGTCTGCCTCACGCCGGAATGCCCGGGCGTGCCGCTGCTCTCTGTCCCAGGCCACTTGTCCAGGGGTGTCCTGTGTTCTTGCCGGTTTTCCTTTCATTGCTGTATCAGTCAGGGTTCTCCAGAGAAGGAGAACCAGTAAGATTGTGCGTGTGCGTGTGGATAGGCACACATTATATTTACAATATAATGCACAGTAAAATATTACATCATTACGTTATAATACGTACGTGGGTTGGCTCACACAGCCGTGGAGGCTGGCACGTCTGAACTCTGCCGGGCAGGCTGGCAGGCCGGGGCGCAGGCAGGGGACGCCATGGTCCTGAGTCCGGTTCTGCGGGTCAGGGCGCTGAGGCAGGAGTCCCCCAGGAGCCTTGGTTTTCGCTTTAAGACCTTCGACTGATTGGACGAGGCCCACCCACACCACTGTGCTGTGTCGTACAGTAACGTCCTTTACGTCAATTCAGCCGATGACGGGTGCGAGTCACATCTGCAGAGCACTTGCACGGCGACGTGCAGGCTGATGTCTGACCGACCAGGCTGACGCGTCAAACCGAACCTTCGCCCGTGCCTTGCTCTTTTCTGCCTGTCACTTTGATCTGCGTTTTTGCAGCCCTGCCTCACGTGTCCTAACTCGACATCCCTAAACTTGCATGCTGTTCAAGCCCCAGCTCATTGTCCTCCTCCGCAGCAAAGTCATTACTCTGGGCTTGGTCCAGGAATGACACATCTAGGACCCGTGGGATGCTGGAGCAGGATGTACCACTTTTCCAGCCTCTGGTGTTTCATGCTGCCTCTAGTGGAGTGTGTTTGTGTAAGGCTTTCACACAACTGGAGAGCTTAGTGCTTCTCATGGGTCAGAGCAGTAGGTAACGCATGCGTCTTTGCACTGAGTTGAGTTTGCATGCAATGCATTGTTCCACGCAGAGCAGCTTGCAGTTGTTTTGTTTTTCGAGGGGCAGAGTGCTATTCTAAGCCATTTTCAACTTTAAAGAATTATAGATACAGTCTAGCACACAGTGGGAGTGTGATAGCACACAGTGTTTCACAGAGCGTCATAGGCATTCCACTCCAGAAAGTCGTATTTACGTTAATAGATGCATGCTAATTTTAGTGCGCTTTAGAAAGATGCAATTCACATCAAATGAATGGATTTTCAGATATTAATGCTTGGGGCGAGATTAAAATAGAGACCTCTCTTAGGCTCGAATCAGTTATTAAGTAACAGTAGGTCGACACGTGGGTAATGGCGGCATCTTGAAGTGGTAAAGGCGTTAGGTTTGTGCAGTGCGATGCAGTGCTACACGGGCCCTGAGACGCAGAGTGACAGCTCTCCCACTCGGTGCCCGTGTGACCTTACGACACTCGGCCTCTCTCAGCATCCGCGTCCCCTTTCTTTGTGTAGATACCCTGTTAGTTTATCTTCCAGCCCTAAAAGTGTGATTTGTTACTTAGATGGCTTTAAATACACACCACACCACACCACACCGCAGATGGTGCGTGCGTGAGGAAAATCCCGGGCTGGTAGACTAAGCCCAAATAGGCTGTGCATATATCGGATGAAATTGGACCAAAAAATTCGCTAATGGCAGGCACAGAGCGTCCGTTAGCTTGGAACCGAAATGAGCGGATTTATGATCTAATCTTACTTATTCCGTGACATTCCTGCCAAATCAATGTCCCTCATCCTCCTGCATTTCTGGTACTCCAAGGTGATCACGATCATTTGCAAATATAAATGTCCCGTTATTAATTAATTTGCCGTTCACCACTAGCCATTATCTCTCACAAAGCAGCGCTGGCATGGTAATTACGTCGTTAAGAGTAATTAGCATGTAATTGCACATGCTTATTTGTACCTTATTAAGCGCTCACGTGATTGACATATTTCTGGCCAAAGAAAAGTTATCCATGGGACTAATTTTTTGGGGGGAAAATAACAAGGGCACTTCCTGGCCTTGTCTACGATGGGTAAAGGACAGTCATCGAGCTGACGCCCCCGTCACACCCCAGGGCGGACGGGTGGGGAGAGGAGCAACTTCAGCGTCACTGGTAGAATTCACGGTGCGTGCGGTGGAGTCGAGACCACACGCTCCGGTTTTCAGCGTGGGGACTGCGTTCTCCGTAGGAGAAGTAGCAGAAAACCGACCCCGTGAAGACGGTGTCCCATGGGTGTCGCTGAGGGCCATGTGGCTTCCGTGTCCGGCACCTCTGTCCTCACATTGCCCACCTCCCAGGCTTTTAGTATTCCCCTGCTCATAGCAGTCTGCATTTTAATTTTCAAAGGCTTTGTTTGCATGGGGCGGGCGACGTGTATGATTCTCAAAGCATCTCCCAGCACTGTCCTTTAGAAATATTGTGGGATCCATATGTGCAATTTAAATTTTTCTGACAGCTACATAAAAAGCGACAAGAAGCAGGTAAAACTAAGTTTAGTAGTACATTTCATTAAAACAATCGTTAATTCAAAGATACACAGTGGGAAAACTTTTAATGAGTTATGCCACACTTTTTTTTTTTTTTGTATTAAGTCTGTCCACTCTGGTGTGCATTTTGCTTATAGCACATCTCAGTCCAGATTAGGGAATGATGGCGTGTGATGTCCACACCTAGGCTGTTAAAGACACGGCCATGGAGACTCAGGGGGACTCAGGCCTGTGGAGATGTCCACATGACAGAGAACTTGAGGCATCCTGCCGAAAGCCAGCATCAGCTCGCTGGTCGCGTGGGTGGGTCACCTAGGATGTGGACCCTCGGTCTCAGTCAAGCCTCCAGCCACATCCCTGGATAATGTCTTAACTGTAACCACGAGAGCCCCCCGCTAAGCCACATCCAAGTTCCTAACCTACAGAAATTGTGCAGAGTATGGATGATTCTTACTTTAAGCAAAAAACAAAACAAAACACATTTTAAGTGTTCGCTTAAGCCACGTGTAGCCTCTGGCTATTAAGTTAGTGTAGGTATATTGGTGGTCATATCTACGTGGTAGGAACATGAGTCCTAATGTATAATTTGCTTTCTGATTTTTTAGATTTTTCTATCAGTTTATATTGTATAATCTGGCAAAAATAAAAATGGATCCAGTCTTTAAAAAATTCTGTTTTTTAATTAAAAAGTTTGCCAGAAAGAGCGGGATGGAAGTAGCATTTATGAGCTACTTCACTAGGTCAAGGTCATTCACACGTGTTGCCGCGGTGACGTCTGTTATCTGACTTAATCCTCACATAGCCCAGAAAGGTGAGTTGCGTGTCCTCACTTTGCAGATTAGAACAGTGAAGCCGAGAAGGTCTTGTCCTCTCGACGTTGTAAGCAGGTAGCAGACCGGGCTCTGGCCTCAGCTCTCGTTCGCAGCGGATTTCGTCGCGTGCTTTTCGAATGAGAAACACATATTTTGGGTCCACTTGCTCGTTGCTGGTCCTGTCAAGAGGATTGCGAATGACCTGCACATCCCTAAATATTACGTAGCTGGCGTGATTGGAAGAAAGTTGCTGATTTTTCTGATTCTTGGGGTTACTTTGACTTTTCTTGTCCATTGAATTAAGTTCCCCAATTCACTTCCTCGAATTGGACTCTCCCGATAGCTAGCTCTGGCAAACTTATCTCAAATGCGGTATAAATCGTCTTTTGGTAGCATTTTAATGGAAAGGTCGTTGACCGTCGCACACATTTGTAGAAAGACTACCTTTGGGGATAGCTCCGTGACTGACAGCGATGCCTTAGCAACCATCTGATTGTAGTTATAGAGGGAATTTACCTCCGATTGAGGAGTCACGCGCCATTGTGAATGACAGAGTCTGTCAGACAATCAAGGTCAGACCCCGAGTACGCTGAGTACGTGGCTGTGAGCACGGACAGGTCAGCCCCGTGTCGGATACCGCCTAGCTGTCCTGTCACTTCCCGTGATGAGGCTGGACTCACGGTGTTTGACCTCTTATTGAGGGCAGCGGCCTGGGACACATGTCTATGTTTAGTTTACCAGTGAAATATGCTTCATCTGCCAGCACAAAACAATTCCGCTTAAAAATGAACTTGAAAAACCATCAGCTCTAATGATTCCAGCGTGACCTTCAGAAAACCTTTCTTTGGGAGATTGTCATAACATGTAGACTATTTTCTCATTGCTTTAAAGTGATTTATGCATTATTGAAAAAAATACATTAGGTGCTGAAAATGGCACTCATGAAAAGGTGCGTAATTCATTAAACAGTAATAAGAAAGCTAAGCCGGCCACCGTAGGGGTTTTAGAAGCCTCCAAATGTTTAAAGACTGTGAACCGATCTGAATACCAGGCGTGTGGGTGGTGAAAGGTGATGGGCTGTCACTGATAAGCCATGCACAAAGGGACAGGTGACTTGTGTGAAGTTCTGAAAATTCATATTCAGCAGAATGTGTCAAACACCAAGAGTCCTTCGAGTGCAGCTCCGTCAGCGAGTATTTGGTTTATTTTTGAGGGACAAATGAAAGCACATGGAGGTGAAGCCGGTTGTCCCGTGTCATGTTGTATTTAGAAAGGGGGTCCCAGGCTCCCGACTGTTCGTTAGCCCATGCTCCCTCCTGCGATGACGTGGCTGTCTTGGTAAATGAGTAAATTTTAAATGCCGTGGCTATTGGCTTATCAATGTTAAAAAAAAAAATGTCACTTTTCATCACTCGTGGATTCGAAGTATTCATTCTGTTCTCAGCTACCCTATTGTCTTTCTAAATAGGCTGTTTAAGAAACTGGTCCCGTTGATCACAGATGGGATGCACATGTGGGCGCTCATTAAACACAAATTCCCAGAGAAAACAGCAATGTCCCCGGTTTCCATGGTGTGATAGCTATGGATTTCCATATATAAAGCAGAACACTACATAAGCCAATAATAGGAGCCGGTTCTAGTGGATGGTCTGTGTGTCGCTGCTGGCTCCATTGCAGGATGGGCGTTGATGCCTGTACGCGTTTACGTGACCACAGCAGACGCCTTCCAACAGTGGTGGCTTCGTGAGGGAATGGTGGGGGCGAGTCAGTAGGTTCCAGCAAGTGTACTTTTATCATCAGCTGCCTGATGTTCTACCACGTAAATGCTTATATTTCAGCATGTTTTGGATGGTGCTGCTGAGGTTGGCATTCGGAGCACGTGAACTACATGGCGGCCAGTTCAGGATGTAGCTGGCATCCTGTTCCTACGTGGAAGATGGCTGTTCCTACGTGGAAGATAGGTTATTAACTATGCTTTGCTTTTTCTTTGCTCAGGTTTGTCTTTGTATCTGTCATCTTTGTCTGTCTATCCACCCACCTACACATCCATCCATCCATCCTTCCGTTCATCCATCCATTCATCCATCCATCCATCCATCCATCCATCCATCCATCCATCCATCCATCCATCCATCCATCCACCCATCCAGCCATCCACCTTCCTACCCATCTATTGTTGTTAGCTATTCCAAGACAAGACCATAAATAAATTCACACGTGCAATAACTGAACAGAGATGATAGACAGTTGTTAGTTGTCTTTAACAGAATTTAGGGAGGCATCCTTCACTGGATCTGCTTTACCCTTTATCACTGCATATGAGATCCCAAGTTATGTCATTTTATCTTTTCATTCATAAGCAGCCAGTATGTAATATCTGCTATCCATAAGCATCATGAATTTTTAGAACTAGTGTTTAAAATTATGAGATGGCCAACCAAAAAAACTACAACACGTGCAGCTCATTGTATACGTTATGTGTTATTTGAGTTAATGTTTAAAATTATGAGTCAATCAGCCCAAAAGCTATTGAATAGGTAGCTCATTATAACTTAATAGAACCAAGCATGTTTCTATGATCCAGTTATTGGTAATTTAGAGCTGTTTCTGGCCAGATTTCCCCATGAGTCTGTTTTTGTCTTGGTTTTGAACTGGCACTTTTGAGGTAAAACCTCCACCCCAGCATGTGTATCTTCTTCCTCCTAAATGTGTTCAACTTAAAATGACCGTTGCTCACAGTAGGTGCTGTCTTATTTCTTTTGAACTGTACGGAATGTGCTTTTGGTGTTCATGAATAGGGGGAAATCAGCTCTAAGCGTGCTGGGAAGAGAAAGCTATCGATGTGAGGTAGGAAGATAAACTTTTCTCTCTAAGCCACGTCTTCTCCAAAGAAGATTTTTCAGTGAGTTCAGTAACTCACATCGTAGATTGCATCTTCCAGGAAGTCCTTGGTTCTACTTTCAGAATAGATCCAGAAACAGGAAGCAGTAGTAACCACTGACTGGTTCCCTGATTTTGAATGAAATGAAATCTTTAATGCTTGTCAATCTGAGATCTGTAAGACCATCGTGATCTTAACTTTTTTTTTTTTTTTTTTTTTAGAAAAAGGATATTTTGCAAGTTTGGAGATCTTCCAACGGAGATATTAAATAGATTCAAATGAGAGAGCCAGGCGAATTTTGTCACAAGAGAAACCTAGTTCATGGGAATTTAAGCTCATGTCTTTTCTTGTCTCCCAGAGGTGAAGTCCAGGAAAGGATGGAATTTTTCTGACTTTGTTTTACTCATTTTAATATTCTTCTCTACCAATTTCCTGTGCTTTTTGGTTTGTTTCGGGTTTATTTGTGACCCGATCGTTCAGTTCTCATTAGTGATAAGAGTGATTGGCAGTTTGGTTTTATGTTCTGCCCTTTTGATTCTCTCTGCAAATGGATTAATGGTTTATAGAGATCTGTTGTCTGTTGGGTGAGACATAATAGAGAATTTGGTTCTTTAGTCTTTATCTGTTTGTATACCTGTCAGTTTCGAGCTCACCTCAGTGAAGAATTTTGTGCCCCGTGGGAAGGAGAGCTCTGCATATCTGGACTGCATGTAATTGGACATCGCAGCGGGACCCCAAAGCCTTGCGTGGGATGCCCTGCGTGTGACAACGCTTTCTTAATCAGCCCAAGCCCCCGGGGTGCTGTAAACCGGATGCAGGTGCGGTAGAGATGGGAAACTAGTCTCGTTAGAAGAAACAAATGTAATGGGAAAATATCCTTCTCAGAAAACAAGCCAGGGAGATACATTGTGTCCAGTGGACTGCAACTTTGTTGAAAGATCTATTTCTCTTCCAGGCGGGATGGAGGAGGAATTTGAAGTGCATTAGACACGATAGCCCCCCAAAGATGAGCCCAGAGCAGGGGTGAGGGGAGCTGTGGCATCCGTCATGCTGGACACCTGCCGGTCAGACTGGAATGGGGACACAGTCTCCCAGGGGAGCATGGGAAGAGGATGCTGCAGGCATAGCCGACTTTCCTAACATGTCTAGGGCATGGAACCCCGTTCCCTAACTGCCTGCACTTGCTGAAAATTGCAGACCCTTTGACTCTGCTGGAGGTCTGGAGGAAGTGGCTCTTGCCATTTTGCTTAAGGAAAGAGGCAGGTCTGCGACCACAGGGCGTTCGCTGGGGGCTCTGCCTCAGCCTGGCGTTCGTTGATGCGCTGGCCGTGCTCTCTTGCCGGAAGTGCGCGCCTTAGACCCAGCGTCCTCAGACCGGGTCCACGACTGACGTGTGCTCTCAGCCCGCAGTGTCCAGAGATATGTGGACTCGGACGGGGCCCGGGCTCTGCTGGGGCTGGATCCAGCTCGGTGTTTGGCCGGGAACCTTGCTGACGGTGTCCTTTCTCCTAGAAGTCACCCACTGAGACAAATGAGTCATACCTCCTCTGAGTTCAGTTTTTTGAGGAGCCTGACCTCTTTGGGGACATCTGGATACCTTGCCCTGCGGGGACCAGGCCTGAGCCAGGCTGGGCAGGCTGCAGTGAGGGACAGTGGGATTGTTTGGCCTGCGTTAGGCTTTGGGTAGTGTGGGCTTTACATCGGGCGTGTCCCTTGGGAGCAGGAGCCGCAGACTAGGACTGCAGCCCTGACAACCCCTGCATCGGGCACGGACACTATGGCTTAGAGTTCCGCCCTTGTCTCAGAGCTCAGGGAAGTCACCCACTGAGACCCACCCGGGGTCGCGGGACGGGCGAGCGGACGAGAAAGTGAGCCAACAAGCCCTCACCAGCGTGCTGGCCGGCGCCCTGGCCTCTTGCACCCCATGGCCGTCCCTGGGCATTGCTGTGCCCACTGCTGGCCTTTCAGCGGACCGTGTGTGTCGGTGTTCAGATTGGGGTCAGGACTCTGAAGACCGAAAGCACGTTCGCAACGCTCGCACTGGATGTGTGCGCACACACGTGTTTGCTAAATACACGTGCAAACATGGATGACGTACACACAAACCGTGCATGCGAACATCGCCACGCGTGTGTGCCTGCACAGGTATGCACGCATGCTCCCACACCTTGCGACGTTCCCAGACACCCCGACACCCACACAGTTGCCGGGGTCACCCTCCCCTCTCGGAGTCCGGGAGCTTTGAAGGCCTGGCATTGTCCGGGTGCTTCTGCTGCCAGCACAGCCCCCTCGGCATCCCTTCTAAGCTCACCTTGGCTTCCTGGTGTGATTTTTTTTTCCCTAATTGCATTAACTCACACATGGAACTCAGCTCCCAGCCCCTTTCACGATTAGCCAGAATAATCTGTTTTCACCAAAAACAGATCCGTAAGTGGCGTAGGCTCTGTGAAAGCTGCCGTGAGCGGTAAAGCGGAGGGGGGTGAGAGCGTACCCCTCGGCAGGCCCTTCACCACCTCTTTGTCACGCTCAGCCCCTTTGGGCTGCTCTGCCCTGTGGCCTCTCAAGCCCCCGTCTCCGCCCTGCACACCCCACAAGGCTGCTCCCCGTCTCCCATGAACCGGCTGCCTCTACAGTGTTTAAAACGTGTCCTCGCTCCCTCGTCCTGAGCCCTGACTGGCCCGCGCGTCCTGGCTCGGGCCGGCAGCGAGGTAGCCTGTCACGCGCGCAGGGGGACGTGCTTCGCTGTGAATCACACCCGCGGCGCCTTCCCGCGTGCACAGTCTGTGACGTTTCCACGTCCTAATTTCCACCAAGAACACTGTTGGCGTCTCGATATTTTAGAACGTAAGTAATGAGGCTAAGCATTTGGTGGGTGGTGTGCGTGTGTCGCCATGGGCTCTGGGCCTGACCCCGACCTGAACTGCTTGCCGCGTCAGGTTTAGGACGACAGACGGCTGATTCCGAGCGCTGACGGTGTCACACGCTCGCTCGCGCTGACGGTGTCACATGCTCGCTCGCGCGTCTCCACCGGCCCCTCCTCTGCCCTTCGCCTCCTGCGGCAGAAGCTTCTCCGTGGTTTCCACCCAAGTCCTTGGAGCGCGGGCTGCACGGTTGGCTCCGCCGTTCGCTGCCGGCCGCCTTTGTGCACGGAGGTCGCCCTCCACGCGTCCCGGCGTCTCTGGCATTGTCACCTGCGCACGCATCTGTCCCCGACGCCTCGGCACTCCCCGACAGAACAGCAGCCTTCTCATGCTGAAGACGCATAAGCGCTAGGAAGATAACGTGAAGGTGGTGACCCCGGCCTGGGACGATGGCCGCCACCTTTGTTCTTCAAAAGCATTAACGTCAGAAGAGAAAGAGCTTTTACAGAGTCAGAGAGACGGGAGGCGTGCGGTGACCGGACCCACGGCCGCCTGGCCCCCGACGCGTGGGAAGCCAGCATCACAGGGCACGTCGCCGGGCGGGTTGGCAGAGCGGCCGCAGCGGCCGGTCAGGTCACGGCTCCGTGCGACTGTTTAGCTCAGTGAGGGTGCGACCGTCCCGTGCAGGGAAAAGGAGCCGCCCTCCCTGAGGAAGCAGCCGGGTCCGCGGCGCCCGGCCCGGGCGATCGGGCCAAAGACCGACGCGCTCACGTGTAAGGAAGGGAAGGAGGACGTCGCCCTGCACGCGCCGCCTCACACTCGTTCACACGCGGCCTCACACTCACATGCACAGCCTCACACCCACATGCGGGCCTCACACACACACACACGGGCCTCACACCCACGCGCCGCCTCACACTCGTTCACACGCGGCCTCACACTCGCCCACACGGGCCTCACACTCATTCACACGCGGCCTCACACTCGCCCACACACGGGCCTCACACTCGTTCACACGTGGGCCTCACACTCATTCACACGCACGGGCCTCACACTCCCCCACGCGCGGCCTCACACACACGCGGCCTCACTCATTCACACGCGGCCTCACACTCATTCACGTGCAGCCTCACACTCACACACATAGGCCTCACACTCACACGCACAGGCCTCACACTCATTCACACGCGGCTTCACACTCGCACACGCACGGGCCTCACACTCACCCGCGCGCGGCCTCACACTCGGCGCTTGGGACCGTGCGGTGACACGCTCCTGCTGCTCCGATGCCCCCGCTCGCAGCCGGGACGCGGGCGGAGCAGGCGACCTGGGTCACGGGTGGAGGGACACACTTCACTGTCCTCGTGGCTTTCGTGATGCTCAGAATCACTGCGTCATTAAAACAGACAAACGAACGAAAGGTGCCAGGGCCAGGAGCACGCGCGCCTCAGGGACGGACAGCCTTTGCCACCCGCATTTCTGTCACCCTGGTGAGCCTCTCCCCCCCCAGGCCGGCCTTGAACCCTTCACAGGGCTCCCTGCGCCCCTCCCTCGTCCCTGGGGTCTCCTTCCGGCCAGGCGGGGGCCGTCTGAGGTGTGATGCGTCACGGATCCCTCTGCCCAGCCCCGCAGACACCCCCTTTCTGTCTGCGTCGGGCCAGGGCCGTCCAGGGGCCCGCGGGCTTTTCGGGGCTCGGCCCCCGTCCTGTGCCTCCTCACCCCGCCCAGCCACAGCGGCCTTGAGCCCTGTTTTCCCTTTTCCTCTGACTCCTCCCGCTGACTACTGACCGCTTTACCCCTGTAACTCCTCCAGACTGGCTCGGATCACCCCGGTTCCGTCCGTGTGGACACGCCCACTTAACCGCCTCCCCTCTCCCCCAGAAACCACCCCCCACCAAGGCCCAGGTGCCCTCCACACGGCCTCCCGCCATGCCGTCGGCATGTCCTCTGCTCCCACGAGCCACCGTGTGACGTCCCCCGCACCCCCCGCCCCCAGAATAAGCTCCTCGGGAGCAAGGGTCCTTTGTCCATGTATTTGGCTGTGTCTCAAGTGCTTAGCACGGAGCGTGCTCAGTAAGTATCTGCTGAATGAGTGACATTTCAAATGTGACGGACTTCATCGTGCTCCATACAGTGGTAGGAGGTGTTTAAAGTAAATTTAGTATCTCTTCCTCCCCTGGGTTACTCGTGAAATAATCTGGCATTTTGTTTAAAAATACATAGCTATGCTAATGAGTGTTTGCAATCAGGGATTATTGGCAAGTAGCCCCAATTACTGAGAGTAACATTAAAAATAATGGAATAAAGGCAGAATTCTTCCTGCGTCTGTATCCGGCAGTGGGAATCCCGCGTGCCCTCCCGGTCCTGCACTGACATCCATCTAGATGGAGGGGACAGGCCCGCGCCCACCTGCTCGGCCTCTCCGTTCGGCCTGCCCTTTCTTCCTCTGACATTGCACCATGTGGGGTGTCATCGGGCAGCGGTCAGCTGCAGGGGAAAGTGAGCGTGACCCGTCAGGCCTAAAAGCAGGGTCTTTGTAATCTTACCTGAGTAGAAACTCTGGGATAGGCAGCCTCCAGGGCGGGGGAACTTGGGGATGCGGCGACTTTGCCAAAGGACCAGGTCTTTGTTTCCGCTTGGACGTCTTCAGCCCGCAGCTCGTCGCCCTTTGAGCAGGCGGAGAACCAGCCGAGACGGGGGCCTGCCCGCGTTTTCACCGTGGAGTGCGGACAGGCTGATGTGGACAACACGCATCGTTTCCTCGCGTGTCTCTCTCGCTTGACAAGGACACTGTCCCCCGAAGTTCTCCAGAGACGTGTCCGTCTGCCCCCGTGGCCAGATCCGTGTCATGTGCAGATGGTGAGGCGGGACGAGGCCATCGGGACGGTGCATTCCCTCCGTGAAGGGCCAGGTGGCGCCGGCGGTGGGCTGTGTGGCAGCTCTGTCCTTGTTCCTGTCACTCACGTCTAGAGGTGTAGGCACGGGAGAGGCATGGCTGTGTTCCAGCAAAACTTTATTCAAGGGGTGGACGGCTCTGCTTAGCTGACCACTGGCAGAGAGCTGTCTGGGTTTGTCCGTCACCGCATCCTCAAGGCTTAGAAGAGGGGACTTCTCAAAACCCATGCTGTTCCTCCATGTGGCAAAGGATGATGGCCCTGGACAGCATCGGCCGCGTGCCCTACACAGGCCCCCTCATTGAGTTTGGGACCATCTTGCTATTAAAATAGTGATGCGCAAACATATCGTAAAAGGAAGTCACAGAAACCGTGATTCCGCTCCGAAAACCAGGACGCGTGCGCCCTTCCTCGCCTGCTTCGGTCGAAGCTGATACTCAGGGAGGCAGGGACCCCGCTCCACTCCGTTCGATTCTTTCCAGAATGTATGCGTGCCTTTGCAGTCAGCTCAGCCCCTCACTGGAGCGGAGTCGGAGGGGCCGGGGCAGCTCCGGAGACCGGCTCCAGTGCCGAGCTCGCCTGACGGGCCAGGGGACACGTGGTGGAGCGACGGGGTGCGTACAGACGTCCAGAGCAGGCAGTGCGAGGGCGACCCCGGGCACAAGTCACAGGGGACCTGAGGAAGCGCGTGTTATGCGGCGTGGGACAGATTCTGTTCCCTTGGGTGTCGCCCGTGTGTTCCCGATGCTACTTAGTGACAATGTGTGCGGCGTAACGAAGGGTATGATTGGTCAGGATTTGACTTTATCACAGAAAAACGAAAAGCTTTATTGTCATAGGTTAATATATGGAAATAACTATTATTCTGGTGCAGGATGTAATTTTGTTGCCTACAAGAAAAAATATGAAGAAAGTTACCTTGTGTGCTGAAGTGCTACTTACTCTACAGGACAGGAAGTGGCAGCATGGTCGAGAGGCTCAGCACAGGTCTGGATACATAATATCACCTAAGCCCCCCCGACGGATCCTGTGTCAATCAGGTGTCAGTCAGTCCAGGGGTCACGTGGCTGTCCAGCTCACAGATATTGCCTTCAAAATCATCAGGAGTGGTGGTAGTTCCCTAATATTTCAGGATAATATTTACAGTGACAGTCACCTAGTTTGGCTGGAAGCAGTCCGGAGCTTCTTGCAAAGCAAGCTTTTTCTGGAGATGGAGTGACGTTCTTGGGACATTTTCTTTAGTCGCCGGGCAATAAAAAAAGTCCGCTTTCTCGGCGCGTTGTCGGTGAGGATGGTGGCAGGACCTGATGCATCGCTTGGCTTTTCGTAAGAACTCCTGGGTGTTTGAGTATAAACGTCTACAAATGTGGAGAGGGCCCGGGAATGACAAGCTTCTACAGGCCCTGTGATCGGCCACATCCGCGTCTGCTCCAGCTGCGGAAGTCACGCACTGACCGCGGGCTACATCGTCTGCAAGGTACGCCCTGTACAGGGGCCGGGCCGGAGCCAACACCTCTCCGCTGCTTCTCGGGGTTCTCGGTTCCTGTCTGACGTGGGAGGAGGCTCTGTGAGGCGTGTGTCGGGGAAGGGCTGCGTCTTCTGACATGACCAGCTTGACCTCGCTGCTTTCCTGGGACCCCGAGCACGCATCCCGGCGTCTGTCGTGACCTCTTTCGTTGACGGGATTTTCTGAGACCACGTTTGCTCTTTGACTGGTGGGTCGCTTGGGGGACTCGGAGGAAACGCCTTCCTGCAGTCACAGCATGGTTTGTTCATCACGTCCCTCGTTCGTTCAATGCAGAAAGTGTTTCTTGGGCATCTATTGTAGTGTTCATCTCTTCATCTCTGAATCTTTTCCTCTCTTTTCGTCATCATGTATCATTCATTCCTCATTCACCGAATATCGGTGTTTACCATGCGCCAGGCGTAGAGGGGCACAGGCAAGGGACTCTCTCGTGACGCTGCGGTGTCTTCTGTGGGAACCGCGGTCCTCTCTGTGTTCCGAGCATGACCACGCCCGCGCCTGACCGGGGAACGGTGCCCGGACTCGGACGGCTTCCTTCAGTCCGCCGAAGCGAGGCCTTCCTGGAGGCAGAGCGGCTTCTGCGGGGTCTTCACGACCGAGTGTCACATGCCGCGCATTCTCCCCTCTCTCGTGGGCTCCTCGGCCTCTGCTGCCCCGCGGAGCTTTCCACGGCTGCTCTGTTCACCCGCGTCCGCCCCGTGCCTGGAGTGGAGGGCGCGGCCTGTTTATAAACCCCATTCCCTTTCCATTGCCCCTTGGTTTGCCAGCCGGAATTACTTGATTTTTTTTTTTTAATGAAAGAAGAATCGGGAAAGGCTACATCTGAATTATCCTACGCTTGGCATCTGTTGAATGCCGACCGTGCGCCGGATGGTGGCTTTGTGCCTTGACGTTCTTACCTCATTTCCTGTCATCCTCAAAATAGCCCTGCAGGGTACGAGCCTCTTTCTTTCCTTTACAGATGAGAAGCCTGAGGTTCGGGGGTTTTGTCAGTGTCTCACGTGAGTACGTCTCATCTGTGGTCAGATCTGGGTCTGAACTTGAAGTTTTCGGGCATATACATTTTCTGTCCTACCTTTAACCTAAGTAAAGAGCATCAGCCTCGAGAGAAGATGAAAGCCGATAGGTGCCTCCTTTTTGCAACGGGGGATGCTCGGTAATGCATGCGTTGCGTCTCACCCCGTGGGGCTCTTGATTAGCGACACAGTCACACAGTGCCGCGGGTCTGCAGTGCCGCCTCACGAGGAGGAACACGTGTGTCTTCCTGGTAATGCTCTCGTTGGCGTCGGGAAAGTTAAGTTTATTCTATTAACTTGGTTGCTGTCAATTTTATTATCATGTGAAAAAAACGTTTCTAATATCACAGCGAAAAATAACGCCTTTGGATGATTCATTTTTAATGCTCGAACAGAATAACAGAGAATTCAAGCTGGTGTCACTTTTCAAGTTCGCATTATGCCGGTTTTCAGACAGCACATGCCGAGTTTGAAAGTACCTGGATTATGGTGGTTTTTACTGGCTGCGCAGTAATTTAATTCAGGGTCGTGAGATCCTACAGGGATCTATCGTATCAGAATCACAAATGGCTTGTTCTAATTAAGATCGCAGGCAAATTTTATTTCCAAATGCCTAAATTTAAAATAACCATGGACCTCTGAATTGGGGTGCAGTCAGTCAAGAAGACAAAGCACAGGGCGGAAGAAACAAAATGGTCTTTCTCCCGCCTCCCCACCCCTGCCAGGGACCCGCCTGGGGCGCAGCGAGACCTGATTTGCTTCGCGTTTCATTCCAAAGCCTGTCCTTTTTCAGGCTTCCCATTACACTTATTTGAAAACCAGCTCTTAGCATTTCAGCCGTCATTGTCACAGTCTCCAAGTTCTTAAATTAGGCCGATCACAAAAGAGACCAGTTTTACGCCCCCCTTTCATTCAGGGGCTGATCCTCTACCCCAGGCCAGGGCCACGCGGGTGACGTTCAGCACAGATGACGGCTTTTGTTCCGAGGCACGTGGAAAGGTGACAGGGCAGCTGAATCACCATCTCGCTGACGCAGGAAAGGGGGCGGCTCCCTGCCACGTGGCCACGGCCACCAGGTGTCCGAGCGCCAGCTGCGCACGCGGAAGCTGTGGGCGGGTGCACGTGGGCTCTGCCACCGTCACCGCGGGTGTCACATACCCGCCTGCCCAGGGCGGAGCGCTGGCCGCCCGTCCTGGAGCCGCTGCAGCCACCTCCTGGGTGCGACCTCCACAGCCTCAGGTCTGTTGGAGGTTGAGTTAAAGATTTGCCGATGGCTTGGGGAGGTCAAATAAAGAGGAATCAAAGGTTTTGTAAATTTAGGAGAGTCACCGACGTGTTTCTAGTGACAGGCCCCTCATGAATTCAGAATCGCATGCCTATCGGTGATTCCTGGCTGGGGGCGGATTTGCAGCCCCCTGCCCTACTGCTCCGGGGACATTTGGCACTGTCTGGAGATATTTTTACCATCACAACTGTGTGTGCAGGTGATGCTACTGGCTTCTTGTGTACAGAGGCCAGAGACGATGCCAAACATCCCACAGCCTCTCAACCAAGAACCCTCCAGCCTCACGTGGCCATCAGCGGAGGACGATACACCCTGAAATACATTTACTCACCTGTCCGGGAGTTCGTGGGGGTCAGGGGATCGAACAGATTGGAAGCTGGGCTGGAAGTTTTAAATTCTGTGGAGACAAAGTATTATTGACACCTCGATTTTACAGTCTTTTGGGGGTAAAGACCCTAATAAATCCCCACAGTCGAAGAATCAAAAGGACGTGTCCTCCCTCCCGGTGGAGAACGGATGTGGCGATTTTCGAGTGGGTCCTTCGGGCGGTCGCCGGAGCCGAGCTTCAGCAGAGCGACAGGAGAGTACTGGACGATTGTGTCTGTGTGGATGCCACAGGTTTAAGTTGCGTTGCAGAAGCATCCAGTATAAAGTAGATGTTGCTACTTCCAAAAGTGGTGGGTAGCCGAACTTTCTGGAAACCGTGCTGCCTTTTTCGTCGAGAAATTAGAGAATTCATTAAAGAAGCTGGGGGAGGGCAGCCAGTTCTCACCCCTTCTGTCTCCAGCCCGCCTCATCCCGTGTCCTGCACTAGCTCTTGTCACTCAGCTCGCACAGGACAGGTCACCTCTGTCCAGGAAGTTGTGCCTCCGGATGAGGAAACCGTACGCCTCCCCTGTGATTAGCTTCAGGAATCCTCCCGACGATCAGAGAGAGGCTGAAAAAAACACCTCCAACTGCTTAAGTGCTTCAGTGAGTTCTTGACTGGGAACAAGGCGGTGTTGGTAAGAAGTTTCAAACATTTAACCAGCAGCCAAGAGTGGAGGCCGTGGTTGGAAGCCATCGGTGGCTAGGTGGACGCACATACCAGCTGGCATGGTGTGTCAACAAGAGGGTATTTACAAACGTAGAACTGGAAATGCGGAGCATGAGCCAAGTTGCTGATTACATCTAGGTATTTTTTTCTTTTAGTCATTGACTCTTTAACTTTTGTCCAAGAATCGCTAAAAATAACCAGTTGTCGAAAGGTTCGTTTGGTCCGGTGACCTGGCCTGGTCTCCACCATTCAGCTGGTCCTCACTGAAGACCGGCCTACTTGGCTTGATGGCCAGGTCCAGCAGGCAGCCCCCAGTCCCCAAGATGCAGTGCTGGTAGGTGACACCGGAAAGTGAGGCCTGGCGGCCCTTCAGCTGGCATGTAGTGCTGGCGAGAAAAGGAGAATTTATTTCATTTTTAGTCTCTATCACTTAGAAGTTCCAAACTTTTCTCTCTCTGTCCAGACAGTGTATGAGAGAATCAATTAGGCAGCGAGCCATATTCACGATAATGTGCTGAAACTGACATAATGCATATTTTTTTAATTTAAGAAATCCATGATTATCTTTCTCTCCCAGTCCTTCTCAGCCTCCTCTGCACCCTCCTGTATAAACAATGAAACATGTAAAAGGGGTTTAAATCCTACAGGGGAGGCTATTTTCAGTATCTTTGTTCAACTAGCAGAACAAAGCTCTGAGGCCATAGAGTAGAGTCACTTGTTAGAATGAGACTTTCCTATGGGTACTTTTCTTTTGCTTTTTGAAAGAAATAGTACTTTTTTCCCCTTCAAAGAGCAGCTTTTGTTTCTTTCTCTATCTTCAGGAGCCACTAAGCAAGTCTTCACACTGAAGGATACACATAGATCCCAACACACTTTCTGTTTGGAGAAAGCCAGTGTGTATTTCCAAGGCTCCCTGATTCCGACGCTCCTCGCTGTGTAAGATGTCGGGATAATCAGCTAAATGTGTTGTTGCGTACGCTTTCCTAGGAAGAATGACGGAGATGGGAGTTAGGAGTATTTGTTCTAATTTCAGCATTGTTAATAACTACCTTTGTGGCCTGGGGCAAGCCGTTTACCTTGAATTTCTGCCTAAATGCAGGGATTTTAAAATCGAAAGGGTCGATTTGTTAAGTGGGCTTGAAAACTGATGGAGTGTAAGAACCTCCCCCAAGTGGGTTCGAAACCTGATGGGAGCGTTAGAACTTACCGAGTTTGGGTTTTTCCAGAGTCCCAGGTGATGCATTCTTTTGCAGCCAGTCTCCAAGTGTTTATGCATCACTGAAAATCCATTCTCTTCAGTTTGAAGACTATAGAAATTTAAGGTTCAGAGAAGCTGAGTAATTTACTCAAGGCCATAGAGCTGCTTGTGGGGGGACCTTTGTCTTTAAATGTCATCCGCTGATCTGCAAAGTGCTCACTTTCCAATTTATTCTTTGCTTATTTAATCTGAGAATGACGACACCTTTTTTGGTAATAACAAAGATACACACACACACACACACACACTTGGTAATAACAAATATTCTCAACAAATTGGGTATAGAGGAATGTATCTAACACATCAAAGCCCACAGCTAACATCACACTCAGTGGTGAAAAGCTGACAGCTTTTTCTCTGAGATCAGGAACAAGACGAGGATGTCCGCTCACTTCTCCCCAGCATAGTACTGTAAGTCCCAGCCACGGCATTAGGAAAGAAGGGGAGAAAGCCCTCTGAATCAGGAAGCAAGACGTAAAATCGTCCGTAGTTTCAGATGACATAATATTATATGTAGAACACATATAATAGTCCACCAAAAAAAACTCTTAGAATAAATGAATTCAATTAATTCGCCAGATACAAAATCAATACACAAAAACCAGTTGCATTTCTGTTCACTAGTAATGAAACATCAGAAAAAGAAATTAAGAAAACAACCCCATTTGCATTTGCTTCAAAAAGAATAAAATACCTAGGCATAAATGTAACCAAGGAGTTGACAAATCAGTGTGCCGAGCTCTATAGAACATTGAAGAAGATACGAATAAGTGGAAAGATGTCACATGGCCATGGTTGGAAGAATTAATATATTGTAAGTTATGCGTACTACCCAAAGTGATCTACAGATCTAATGCAATCGCCATCAAAAATTCGATGGCACTTTTAACAGAAATAGAAAAAAAAAAACGGTCCTAAAATTTGTATGGACCACCAAAGACTGCAAATAGCCAAAGCAATCTTGAGAAAGAAGAATTAAACTAGAGGCATCACACTTCCTGATTTCAAACTATATCGCGAAGCTATAGTAATCAAAACGGTATGGCATTGGCATAAAATCGGACATACGGCTCAGTGGAACCAAATAGGAAGACCAGAAATAAGCCCACACGTAAGTGGTCAGTTAATTTACAGCAAAGGAACCAAGTGTACGGCGGAGAAAGGACGGTCCCTTTAATAAAGGCTGTTGGGACAACTGGACCACCACATGCAAATAATGAAACTGGACCCCAATCTTACACCAAACACGAAGGTTAAGTCAAAATGGATTAAAGACTCGAACATAAAGCCTGAAAACATCAAACTCATAGACGAAAACCTGGGCAAGCTCCCTGATATCAGTTTTGGCAGTGATTTTTTTGGGGATTGACACCAAAAGCAAAGGCAGCAAAAGCAAACGTAAACCAATGGGACTGCATCCCACTGAAAAGCTGCTGCACAGCAAAGGAGACCGTTTACAAGACGAAGACTATAGAAATTTAAGGTTCAGAGAAGCTGAATAATTTACTCAAGGTCATAGAGCCACTTGTGGGGGAGCTACTTGTGAAGAGCGGGAGAGAGTATTTACAAATCCTGTATATGCTAGGGGGTTACTGTCTAAAATATATAAAGAATTCATAAAACTCAGTAGCAAAAAACTAAACAATCCAATTGAAAAATGGGCAGAGACGCTAAATAGACATTTTCCCAAAGTAGACATGCAGATGGCCAACAGGTACGTGAAAAGATGCTCAACATCACCGGTCGTGAGGAAAATGCAAACCAGACCCACAGTGAGATGCCACCTCACGCCTTTAGAGTGACCGTCGTCAGAAGACAAGAGAATGTCGGCGAGGACGTGGGGAAAAGGGAGCCCTTGGGTGCCGCTGGCGGGACGTGAGCGGGCGCAGCCACTGCGGAGAACGGTGTGGGGGTTCCCCGAAATTTAAAAACGGAACTGCTGTCTGACCCCGGAGTTCCTCTCCTGGGTATTTACCCGAGGGAAGCGAAAACAGGACCTCGCGGAGGCATCTGCACCCCGAGTTCACTGCAGCATTAGTCACCATACGTGGAGTCGACCCAAGTGTCCATCATGGATGAATGGGTGAAGAAAATGTGTGATTGTACACGCGCGCACACACACACGCACGTGCGCGCACACACGCGCACACACGCACACATGCACACACACACGCAGACGCACGCACACACATTCACACACGCACACACACGTGCACACGCGCACACACACACACGTGCACACACACGCGCACACGCGCGCACACACACATGGACACACACGCGCACACACACGCACACACACGCACGCACGCACACGCACACACGGACACACACGGACACACACACGCACATGCACACACACACGCACGCACACACACACACACACACGCGCACACATGCAATGGGACGTTATGCAGCATTAGGAAGAAGGATATTTTGCCTTTTGTGACACTGTGGCTGGCCCCTGAGGGCATTATGCTAAGTAAAATCAGCCAGATAGAGAGAGACAGACACTTTGTCGTATCACTTATATGTGGAATCTAAAGAAAAAAAAAGTCAGTTCCTGGAAGCAGAGCAGAGAAGGGCGGGCC
>NW_006434366.1:4626212-4683465 GCF_000325575.1 Pteropus alecto | reverse complement strand
GGGGGGGCAGGGCGAGGCTGGTGAAGGGGACAGACCTTCAGCTGTGGATCACCGACGCCTGAGATGCAGCGCACGGCACGGCGGCTGGAGTTAAACATCCACAAACGTGTGCGTGTGCGCGTGTGTGCGTGTGGATACGCTAACTCTGGCACACCTTGCTGGGACTTAGGTCACTTAATAATTACTCAGCCATGGACAGGTTCCTCAATTTATGTCAGTTTAGTGCATTTTTGCCCAACTCAGAAGCCGTCAGGAGGGTCTCAGGTATAAGTGGAAGCAGTGACAGTCCCTTAAAAGCTTTCATATGAAAATAAAAGCGCCCATTATTATATTTTATTGGTCTCCCCGTGTGGCCATAATGCTTACCGTTTTAACCGCTACAGTTAATTTTAGTGCCTCCATTTCATCTAGATAACATGAGCGGACCAGTGGTCGGTGCTTTCCTGCCTGGGACTCGGGACTGTTCGTTCATCGTCTCTGTGGCTGACATTTTCTGACGGAGGAAATGAAAGGCTGAGGGAAGAAAGGGCTGCGTCTCGCTCCCTGCCATCCCCCGCGCACGTAGCCCTGACGCTGGGCAGCGGCGCCGTGAGCCTGTCGGTGTCCAAGGTCTGCCTCCTCACAACCTTGTCCTTGCCGACGACTTCCCAGAGAAGGAGATGCAGAAACAGAGGACAAGAAGGCCGGCAGAGCCCGTGTCTGGGCCGGGGGCCCGTGAGGCGTCTGGGTTGAGGCGCGCGGCCACAGCAGGGGGGACTCATCTCCGCAAGCTGCCTGGCCTTGGCCTTGGCCTTGGCCTTGGCCTTGGCCTTGGCCTGGCTGGGCCTGCTCAGGCCCACTCCTGAGTGAGTATAGCCTTCTGCCTAGGTACTGAGTCAGCTCACTGTCCCCGACGGTCACGTGGAGAGAGGGTGAAGAAAAGCCACAGTACTTCCAGGCACACTGACCTCCAAAGCCTCTTGAAAGCTTGGGAAGCACAGGTGGTGTGGCCTGATCATTGTCCTGGCGTTGTCCAGTTCGGATTGGCTATGTTCGTCATCCTAGCCAGAAACGGGATGGTGGGCGTGACCCCTTTGCGCAGCTCACACAGACTCGGATATTATAGCTCAGCCAGTAAGGACAGATCAGTGCGTGGGCCTGGGTGTCACTGATAAAATAAGGTTTCTCCAGGTGTTTCTTTTCCCTTGCGATTTCTGCACGTCCTTAATGTGTATGACCGGCTGCGTGCGTTTTAAATCTGTATATTCGAAAGCGCGTCGTGTGACCGTAACAAACAATGACGGTTTTTAAATGGTTAAATTTTACGTTGAATTATATTCTGTGACTTGTGTATGAGGTCGTATTTGTTCACTGTGAAACCCCACGAGGGGCACTTGTGAATACTTGGAAATGCAGACAAGTGGTTTCAAGATCTTTGATGTACGCACTTAATAAATAGGTTTGGTAAAATTCATATTTCTTGACATATTCACTACTCAGCAAAAAAATTGCATACGTCTTTTTAATTATTCCCCAGCTCCCAGTGCCTTCAAATCTTAACAATGAATTAATTCCTTTGATGTTACACGCGTTTCAGAAAATTATATGCAAACGCACAGAAAAATAACATCAGCCTCTCTTTCGATCCTAAAAATTGGTGAACTGCGTCTCTCGCAGCTGTCGAATTTGTTCACAGATTCCTCTCGGAGTTTGGCGCTTTCGTGTGTCTGTGTTACTGTTTTACGGATGAAGCAAAGTATGACTTCTGAGTGTCTTTGAAAGCTGTACACATGCTTCAGAAGTAATAAAAGCAGCCTTGAAATAATGTTAAATGAAGAAAAAACAACTACTTTTAAAGCTTTTTCCTTAAGGCACACGAGAGAAAACGCTAGTGTGTTAACTTTTGGGTCCAGATTCTTCAAGGATGCGGGGCACCGTGTCAGGCAGTCAGCTCGGGCAGAGGGACCACCGACCCTATCCGCTCCCGAGACCCGCTAGCCAGGTCGTGTCTGAGCGGATAATGCGGAACGCCGAGTGGGCTCAGACTGGGTTCCGGGTCCCGATGACGCGCGAATGTCTCCTCGTTGTCCGTGGAGAGCCCCGTGGAATGTTAGCTCACTGCGCTGATCACGTCACCTGTATTTAAGTATCTGCGTGTGGTAGGCAGACGGAGTTGGCATCACCTGTATTTAAGTATCTGTGTGTGGTAGGCAGGTGGAGTTGGCATCACCTGTATTTAAGTATCTGTGTGTGGTAGGCAGGTGGAGTTGGCATATGCTTAGGTTTAGCTTAATGAAATAGTCACTACTTTTTTTTTTCAAATCATGAGTTTTTGTCTTTTTGTTTAGAAAAGGTCACATAAAAACGAATTATCTTTAGCAAGGTTTTAGTATGGCCTCTTTCTTTATGGCCTGTGGAGTTCCAACAGCTTTTGAGCCCGTTACCATACTTTTTAATACGTGGAGGATTTTTCCGATATGTCTAATCTATTATCTAATAATAAAAGGATTTTTAAATTCCTAGGTATAACTGTTTGTCGTTTGTGTTTTCTGACTGTGAAAGAATACTGTGAAAATCCAGAAAAGTATCCTCGCCGACTTCAGTGCGACGCCCCCGCCGAATTCTGCGAACCTTGTTTCTCTCCAGCTGAAACTTCCCCTGAGCACTTGAGATGGGACTGCGGGGCCTTCTTTACCGCTGGGCCGCGTCTGGGGCCCAGATGCCACCTGGCGGGCTTCTTCCTCAGGTGTGAGCTCCGTTCTCAGGAGGCCGGCGTCTCGGGCCCGTGGCCGACACGCGGTGATGAGTGAGTGTGCTTGCGCGGCATGAAAACCCAGCCCCTGACTTCTCTCTGGAGTCCGGTTAATAGTCCAGAAGCCCCGGAGCAGGGGAGCAGGGCGATGCCTGTCTCAGCGAAGTGACACGTGCGTGGCTCTCAGAAAGCGGCCTGTGTCTCCCTCCTCGGAAGCATAAAGTTATTAAATGCACTCTAAGGAGCAGGTAGGGCGGCGTATGCTGTGCACCTCACCGGAGGGACGTGTCGTCAGCAGTGCCCAGAGATGAAAAGCTCCTGTGAGAAATGCGAAGTGATCGAACCCGTTTGGTCCGTTTGCGTTCACGGTGGGGAGTGAGGGATCTCGGGAGACGTGCCGCTCGTCCGGTTCCGAGTCTCGGTGTAGGCGGCTCTTGTCCCTGGCGGGCGAGGCCGTGCCCCCTCTGTTCCTTTCATAGCTGTGAGCGTTTCCAGTGCTTTTCTCTCCCATGGACCCTCCGCCCTCCTCCTCCTCCCCAAGGACGTTGTCGAAACAGGACTGTTTTGAGGTAAAGCAAGAGCGAAGGGAAGTCGTAGGTCCCGCTTCCTCTTTCTAAAGCACAGGGAGAGATCAGAGTCAGGGTCGGAGCTAACGGTGTCCGTTTCTAAAGGGGCCGCTCGTCACGTCTAACTTCCTTTGACGGTGTCTACACAGCTTCTGTGTCGCGGGATGATTTTCTTGTCAATAAGCAGTCAGGCCGGTCAATGTCCATTTCATTTGTGAAGAAAACCACATCAAGCAGATTTCATTATAAAATCTAAAAATCAATATACATTTGTGCCTGTGTTCTCTAAGTAATAAATGCGAGTCCTTCCTTACCCCGAACCAACGTTTTCCAGGATTGGGTTTTTACTTAAAGAAGGAGGAATCCGTATTTGGTTTTTCTTTGGGCAGCGTTTATTCTCGATGTTAAGAATGACCTTGGAGGCCGTTTGGTATTAAATGCATCTGTTGGTCATTTACGGCGCCTACGTAAGCTGAGACCGACTAAGGTAGAAAACTATTCTGTCATATCGACTGGTAACCATCAGGGCAGTGACGACGATGATGCCGGAACTTGCTGGGCAGGTGACGTTCATTGACACCCAGTTAAGAATTTCCCTCGAGTTTTGCGTTTACTCCCTGTAGCCACCCCAGTTTGGGGGTCCGGTGGTGCCTGTGGGCTTGACGCGATGAGCAGCGACCTCCACACAGCTGTTTTCATTTAAAAGTTCATACACGTGGCCCCCGCTGTGCTCCGCCCCTCCTCAGAGCTCCTGAGTCCTTGGCTGCAGCCGCCGTTCCCTCCGACACAGGAGGGCGGAGGCGGGGAGGGCGCAGGTGGTGTCACCGGAATCAGGCAGGACTCGGTCACGTGGCCACACCTGCCTGCAAGGGAGCCTGGGAAATGTGATTGGCCACCTGTGCGGTGGGGAGACGGAGGGTTGCTGCACAGGAGCCGCTGTCTCCCACCAGGGGCTGTCATCCCCTTTCACAGGTGAGCAGCTCAGGCTTCACGTTCGGATAATGCCCCGGGGCATCTGGGTGGGTTAGGGTGACGCGGGCCTGTCTGCCTGAGCGTCCGCCGTCTCCTGCGACCCCGGGCCGGGCCCCACACACTGCGATTTGCCTGGGGAACAGCGGGTCTTCCCAGTGAAGATGCCCGGTGGGGGGTGTCACCTGCCATTGTTTTTTTCTTCAAAGTGATATCTGAGATGCACAAAGCGGGGAGCAGGGAAACGAGGTGCGCCTGTTCGTGGCTCAGTGTTACTCGCTTATTTAGGGTCCTCCCCGCGCCGGGGCTGCTCACCTCGGTCCCCGGCGCCCCTCCCCGGCCCTCGCTGTTTCCTTAGTGACCTTCATTCGTCCGTCTGATCACCGACGTCTTCGCTACGTGGAAAGCTTGTTGGAAACAGACTATTTTTGACCATTAACTGTCTTTCCCTCCTAAAATAAACACATTGTGGAAAAGCTAACTGTAATGAATCGATGAATGGTAAGGACAACTAACATTTATTTAACAGTTGTCATACTTTAGGCAGTAAAACAGTCTCCCTGATAATGGGGTTTCAGAGGGAACTCAGGGAAGCCGGCAGCGGTCAGTCGCTAGCCTGTGCCCCAGGCCGCGCCCTCCCTGCTGGTTCAGGGCAGGCCACGCCCTCACCTGCGTGGGGGGATTTTGCCCACGTGCACCCACGTTGACGTGTCTTGTCTTTGGTGCCACGCACCCAGAGAACTACGCGTCCTTTTTCCTAGGTGGATTACAACTCATTTTTGATCCCCGTGTTAAAGATGCTCCGAAGGTGTTCGATATAAAGAAATGGCCACGTTAAAGGCGTTTTGCAACCCGCTTCCCGACAGTTCCGTGTGTGACAGCCGCCCCTCAGGAGGAGTTTGAACGCACAGTTCAGCTAATTCTTCATATTGAATTTAAAATCTGTTTTTTTTCTTGATTGTTAGTTAAAAATAGTGAGACAAATCTGCAACACTGTGATTCATAACGCAGAGTTATATTTGGTCACTCAAATGACCAAACGCATATTTCTCATGCACATTTGGTACTCACCCAAGATTCCCGACGTGCAACTCCCAAACCCGTGGGACTTCCTAAGTGTGGAGCGTGAACAAGCTTCTCTGGTTGAGTTAATGAGGTGCCTTGTAGACCCCACTTAGGAACGGGGCGTGGCTGTCAAGAGAACCAGCTCGTGATTAGCGGGTGGGAGCGTCCAGGCCCCCGGCCTCAGGGCAGGGGGTGAGTCACTCTGCAGGGCCCCACACTTTTCTCTCGTCTGTAATGAAGTCTCCATAAAACTCCAGAGGACGGGGTTCGGGGAGCTGCCAGGTTGGCAAACCGGGGAGCCCCCTGCCCTTCCCCGGCCCCGCCCTGGGCATCTCTTCCACCCCGCTGCTCCGAGTTAACAACCTAGTAAGTGATGTGTGGCTGCGCACTGTGAACGCTTCCAGCAAATTACATGAGCCCAGGAAAGGAGGTCGTGGGAACCTCCATTTTATAGCCGGTCTGTCTGAAGCACAGGTCACAGGGTCGGCTTAATGATTAGCATCTGAAGTGGGTGGTTAAATAAATATTAGTTGCCATTATCGGTCATCCATTCATTGCTGTTAGCTTTCCTCCTGTGTGTTTATTTTTTTGGCGGTGGGGTGGGGGTGGGGGGGACCAGTTAATGATAAAAATCCTTTGCTTCCAACGAGCTTTCTGTGTAGAGATGTTTCTAACTGACCCCGTAAGCTCAGAACCTGCTGCTGTCTCTGGGTGGATAGTGTCAGCATTGAGCTGACTGGCAGGACACCCAGCCATGCCCGGAGCATGGCTCGTTGGTGTGGGGACCCAGCCCCCAGGCTGCAGTTGGCACAGAGCTCACTCCTGTCATTTCATCCCAGTATGTCAGGCACGACACTGGCGTGGGTACCACCGCCCGGGCAGGCTCATGGACGCACGGAGGCCAGCTCTCTGACAAAGCCTGTCTAGCGACGCAGTCTCAAAAATTTCCCCCATGTTAGTAGTTTCTGTTGCCATTTTTACATCGTCGATCCGTGTCGTCGTAGATATTCCGATGCCTTAAAGATGTCCCCTCCTGACAGCGAAGGTCTCTTGAACGCCCTGGAAGTGCCCCCAATATTTTGCTAACTTCAGTTTACAACAGCCGTGTCAGTCTTTGAACCCTAGAATCGACTGGGGACGTTAAAAAAATAGCAATGACAGTCCCACCCCCGAGATTCTGACTTCATTGATCGGAGATGGGAGCCGAGGCAGAGGTACTTTCTAAATTTAGTCCACGTGATTCTTATATGTAACTTGGGTTAAGGCAATTTGGCAAGAAAGTTTCTCAAACTGTGATCCACAGGTCAGTGGGGATTTCTGTGAACCCTGGCGATCGTCAGCGCTCTTATATTAATACAGATTTTGTTCCTGATATTAAAAAAATGCATTTTTCAATTTCAAACCCTCGAGGTGTCTTGCCAGGATTGGCATCAGTTTCGTAAATGATGTCGTTTTTTGGGTGTTGGTTAGCAAGTTGGGGACGGATTTACCAACTGAAATCACTTCAAGTGGGTACCCTGAAAGTCGGGGGACTCTTAGGGCGACGGAGCGGAGAGGCTCCCTTGTGTCCGGTCAGACTCGTTCGGCGGGCGAGGAAACCGCGGGGTAGCGGATGCGGCGCGGGGCCCAGCTTCGCGGAGCGAGTCGGGTGAGGGACGGGGACGAGGCGTGTGAGCCTCGTCGCACACAGTCCCGCGCCGTTTGGCCCCTTGCCTCGCAGGTGCCTGTGCAATGTCCCAGGACTTCAGACGTCGCTGTTCCCTGTGAGCCCGGTCCCAGGAACGTCAGCGTTTGTCATCGAAGTCCCATGTGAAGTTCTAACGGGAGTCCAGTAATCACGGCGAGCAGACGCGTGTGGTTTTCTAGAACTGTCGGCCTGCGATCTGCACTGTGCCTCCAGCAGCGCTCTCCGCGGAGAAGGATCGATCGGCACTAACGCGTAAGCTCGGGGTGCCGAGGCGGCGGAGGGAGCGGGGGCCGCGTGCCCTGGAGGGCTCTGCCCCTGGCGGAGGGACGTCCTCCAGGCCCTCCTCAGCTTTCCCAGTCGCCAGTCCCCAAAAGCCTGCTTTCCCCCCGAACGACGGGACTTCTCTGCGTGCAGCTGAGTGGTCCGTTGATGAAATAACGTGGCTCCTTTCTCATAGCGAGCGATTCTCCTGGGAGCTCAGTGACACAGTGAGCCTCGTCGTTGGTTCCTGGTACTGAGCACGGCTAAGACCGCAGACGTGGGATAAGGTTGGCGACAAACTAACTACATCGATGGACTTACTTTTTTTTTTTTTTTTTGGTGGAGCGAGCTCACGGCTCATGCCATGCCGCAGCCCTTACCGTGCTCAGAAATGATCGAAAGCGCTCGTGGATTCGGGCAGTGAGTCCCCCGGTGTCCCCCGGTGCAATGTCGTGTTTGCGTCTCTCTCATGTCATGGAGTTAATTTTCTGTCCTTTCGACCTGGGTGTACCCTCCGTGGTCTCCAAGACAGGAGGTGGGACCGGCTTTATAAACGCATGTTCCCTCGAGGTCGGCTCGTAGGGACGGAGCGGGTAGTGTGTGTCAACGCCTTGGCCTCCTGAGCGTGGAAGTCGGGTTCAGCGTAGCTTAAGGAAAGACAGTGTGGCTGCTTCAGGGGAGGGCCGCCTGTTCCTGCCCCCCAGGCAGCCCCTCACTCCAGATCAGTCACTGGTTTTCTCGGTTCGGACAGCAGATCGGTGGCCCGTTGTGGTGAGTCCCGAACGCTCTCGATGGCTGTGATCAGACAACCGGTTAATATTGGGCTTTTGTCAAGGACCCGGTTTCCCTTGCAAGGGATCATTGAACCCCGCCCCATCTCTCTTATTTCCTTCCCGAATTAGTGCTAGTGGTAAGAGTGTCTCAGACGGAAGGAGAGGGAGATTCTGCATGACTGGATTTTGACATTATGAGTTGACATTACAGTATACATCGTCCTAAAGTGACATTTGACAATATCAGATTTTTCACAAAGTCAGAAAAAAACGTAGAGTCCATGAAAAGGACCACATGACGTCATCACAACGCCCCTGGGAAAACCACCACAGCCTCAGGTGGGACAGCGTTTCTGCCTCGGGGGCGGGGGGCGGGGGCGGCGTTATGCTGCGCTCCAGCAGGCGTGTGACAAATGCATCGCAGTGAATAAGCTCTTCAGAACTGCTAAACGTGACCCCAGCACCTCGCACAACTCTAACTTAAAATGGTGATGGTTAGTGGAAAAGAAAATGCTCTTAGAGCATTTGAACTTAAAAAAGTAAGTTACAAATATTTGAAACATGTATAATAATACAGAAGATACTATTAATCTGTGTGCATGTGTCTTTAACTTCCTTTGAAAAAAGTTACCACGTTGCCCTGTTTACTTCAGATCCACGTTAACTACAGATACACTCGAACCCGTCAACTGCAGACACCATGAAGCCCTCACCTCGTCTCCTTCCCGCCTCGGCAGGGTAGAAAATGGGCTGAGGCCTGCCCTCCCCATTCACGTGTCCACAGGGCTTGATTTATCCAAAGAACGCGTGGCATTTTGTGGCGTGAACATTTACACGAATGGCAGGACACGCTCCTTGCCTTCTCTTTGTCTTTGATGTAAGCAGGATGTGAGCAATGTGGGTACTAGGGCGTTTATTTTAAATGCGGCTGGATAGCCTGTTGTCAGAGTGAACCATGATATCTATCTGTTCTCACATGGCTAGGCATTTCAGTTTCGAAAGTTTCGTTTAGAAACATGTCTGTGGCGTGCTTGCTGCCAGCCCGGCCGTCACTTTGTGATTTCGTTGACATAACTAGACTTTTCTTCGGTAGTCAAGGCGCTCGGACTCGCATTCTGGAAGGTGGCTCTTCCTGCTCTGCCTCAGGGCCTGTTTCTTTAGGGTTCCATGTGAGATGCAGGGGTAAGACGTGGACTTCTTAAAGCGTGTCTTCCGAGGATTGAAATCCAGCCCCAGAAATGCAGCCTGCTCCTTGGGACTCTGATGCACCCAGCCTTGTGTGACAGGGCGTGTCCCCACGGGCCTCCCCGGCTGCCTCACGCCCGCCCGTCCACAATGCAAGGCGGCTGTTCCTTGTCTGTCGTGTGCTCACGGGCGGCGCGTGTCCGGCCGGCCTTCTCCTCCTGTCTCCCTCCGGCCTTGAGGGCCGGTTGGCTCCACAGTGGACTCTGCCACTGAAGGGAAGACTGGCTGCTGTCACCGCTGGAGGTGACTTCATGCCATTCGATCTAATCTGTCAGCCCTGTCAACTTTTTAGCTCCTCCTCCTGAGTAACCGTTGACGGTACAGCCACTTACAGGACTTAGCCTGCTCTGATGAGCGGGCAGCAAGGGACCGGCTTTGGCTCGGATTTCAGAGTCTGTCAGAAAGCCGATGCCCCAGAAAAGTAGCGTCGTAACGTAAAAGCGACCCCGAAAAACAGGGGCGTTGGTTTTTGAATTCACAAGCGATGTGTGTTCACTTTAGAAAATATAGCAATGCATAACGGAACAAGCAGGTTATCATGGAGCTACCCACTCTTTCTGCCAGTCCAGGTGTAAAGATGCACACGCACAGACTGAGTGACCGTTTGCGTGCCTGCGACATGTTGGGTACAGGAAGGAAGTGATAACTAAGTCAAATATAAACCTTCCACTTGTGGAGCTTAAAGTCCGTAGGCGGAGAAGGTAACAGACAGAGAACTAAGCATGTGAAAACACTGGCAAACGGTGTGGAGGTGACAGGTACGGCGATGGTGCTGGTGTGATCGTGTGGGCGGGCGGCGGCCGGGGGCGGAGGATAATCAGGGTGATGGGGACGCCGGCGCGCGTGGGGGACAGCAGCTCAGCTGCGTTTTGTGGGACGTGGAGGTGGGCGGTGAGCACGTGCGAGACGGGACTGCAGGGGTGCGGAATGCGTGTGCACGTGGGAGGCTGGCACGCAGCCGTAGCGCTTCTCTGTGGCGGGGTCAAGGGGGAGGGTGGGCACAAGCATTACAATGCCTGAGGCGACTTTATAATATGACCAGTTCAGACAAAGGGAAGTTTGTAAAAGTATATTTTGTAATCAAATGGTATGGTACGTTTATGCCTTTCTAGGAAATTGAGAATCTGTATAGAAGGTTTTATAACTTTAAAAAAAAATATAGTCTAATACCTGTGTTTTGACAGTTCCCAGCCTGGCTATATCGAAATTCACTAATTTTTAATTTAGCTTAAATATTTGGTGACGTGTAACTTCAAAAAAGAAAGTGGCCTTATCTCCAGCTCTTCGCATTCTGTGTAAATCTGATCCACATGTTGACAGTATTCAAGGGACTCTCTCCCCGGGTATGAAGGCAGAGCAAGCGCTTAGCCCCGGGGGAGGGGCTGGTCCCAGTGCCCCGTGCTCCTCCCCGATTCTCCCACCACGAATGCGGTCCCTCGTCCTCTCGTCACGCTCGGGGGACTCGTCGGAGCGTCCTGTAGCATTCCCAGTTCTGCTTATCAGTTCGGACCAAGACGTGTGATCCCGCTTTCTATATTGAGGGGTCGTGGGAAGCTCTGCTGTGACGTGGGCTGTGAGGAGCATCTGGTAAAGCGAGGGCTAGAGTCGAAGGTGTGAAGTGTTTAAAGAAAAGATAAGGCTTCGAGCTCAGCTTCCCCGTGGGTCTCCACAGCCCTCGCAGACACCGGAGAGCAGATTTCTCGTCCCGGGTCCCATTAGGGACTCAGTGGGCGCACTGCCCATCCTCACACGTCTGGCTCGGTGTGGGCAGTAGCTCTGGGAGAGAGAGTGGGTGATTCACATGTTAACCACCTCCTAACTTGGGACAGTCATCTAGCTTGGCTTAGTGCCTTCTGTAGGCTCCAGATACTATGGAATTTACATATCCCAGTGAGAGAACATTTCTAGAAATGGACGTGAACAAGACAGACACTGGCTTAGGGAATTAAACTTTATTTCCTTTATTTAAAATTTCTTCTTGTGTACCTTTATTGACTGTTACTGAAAAATGAAATTTGGCCTGGCTTTGTTGAAGTTTACGATTCAGATCGTGTTGGATCTTGCGGGCCATTTTCCTTTTCCTGTTTATAATTTAGAGACCCGGTTTCTGCCTCTGCTGGAACCTGCAGTTTCTCTCTCCCTGTATTTTAAAGCACATCTCTTGGAATAATCCTTAATGTTGGCCCATACCAACAATAATAGACAAAAAAAAAGATGGCTTTGCTTCCGTTTTAATTGCAGCGACGTAATTTACAACAGCTTTGGTTATTTACTTAGAACTCATAGCTATTACATTTCAGACTGGATTAAGCATTATTTTTACAGTTGTTTTGAGCTGGATCTTAAGCTATCAAATATTCATCAATAAAAGATGGCATTTTTTTTTTTTTGAAATATAGACCTTAAAATTTTAATGGGATTTGCTTTGCCACATTCATACCATGCTTCTCTTTCTTTCTCTGTGATAACATTCTTCTTATATCTGTCTCAGGCCCTTTCCACTTTCTTCCCATCTACCAGGAGAATATTGTTTTCACCATGTTCAGGACACAATTTAAATGAGTCGATCAATACGTCACTACTTACTTTCAGACAAATGCAGTGACTTGTTTCTTTGCTGTCACAAGATCCCTTCCTCTGCTGTACTGTCACCCTAGCTCAGGCCACCGTCACAAAATGCCCTGGACCGGGTGTCTGAACAGCAGGTACTGACTGCTCGTGGTGACAGAGGCTGGATGTCCGAGATCAAGGTCCCGGCAGGTTGGGTCCTTGGTGACGACCCTCTTCTTGGCTGGCACTTACGGACGGCCACCTTCTCCCTGTGTCCCCGCATGTCTGAGAGAGAGAGAAAGAGAGAGCCCTGGTCTCTCTTTCTCATCTTACGAGGACACTAATGCCTCAGGGGCGCCTCACCCCCGCTGACTTCCTCTATACCGATTCCCTCCCAAGGGCTGCATCTCAGATACCATCACATTTGCGGTAGGGTTTCGCCGGGTGAAGTCGGGGGGACAGAGAAATTCAGTCCATCCGTCTTCCTCTCATGCCGGATCCTTCGCTCCCTCCCAAATGCTTCTCAGATTAAAGCAGAGCTCGAATCACGCCCAGTTAGGTTGCCCCGGACCTTCCTGTTCGGGATCACTGAGCCCACACGTTGCCGTCTGCCGCGTGTCCCGTGTGGGCGAAGGTGCGTTTGCGCTCCCGCAGAGCATCTCATTTTTGGAACCTGCCGGACATGTACCTTCTCCATAATATGTGCTCAGGAATATTGACTACATAGAATTAGGAAGTTTCCTGGCCAAGCCATTGATCCCCTTGAATTTACCGGCCTTCAGATATTTGTATCTGCCAAAAACAAGTGTTAGAGTAAGTGGGAACCTCGAAACCCTCCTATGCTGCTGGGGGGATTGTGAAATAATGCAGCCTGTTTGGTAAACAGCTTGGCGGTCTCTCAAAATGCTAAACGTCGGGTCCCAATGACCCAGCAGTTCCGCTGGTGGCCACCTGCCTGGGAGGAGTGAGCCCAGCTGCACCGAAACGGGCGAGCGAATGTCCACAGCAGCATTATCTGCAGGCGCCGTAGTCAACCCAGACGTCCGTCACCGGACGGGCCGATGCAGAAACGGTGCGCGTCCGGGCCGGGGGACGCTGCTCGGCGGTATGAAGGGAGGAGCGGCCGACTCGCTGCCGGCGGTGGGGGCGAGCCCGAGCCACAGGGACCAGTCGCAGAAGGCCGCGTGTTCTGCGATGTCATTTATGTGAGGGTCTTTCCAGAATAGGGGCAGGAAGCAGGCAGATCAGCGGTCCGGGGGCTTCGCGGTGGGGGGCGCGCGAGCGATTCTGCGGTGCGCGCGTGAATCTGCGTCGTTTCCTGCTGCAGAGGGGACGGAAATATTCTGAAAGCAGACGGTGGCGATAGGTGCGCACCTCGGAGCACGTGAATGGAAAAAACCACCGGATCCTAGGTGAACAGGGAGAGTTCGTGGGACATCCCCAAAAAGTCTGACGGAACCAGAGCCAGGCTTCCTGAAAATGTCACATGTTGGCCACCGCCGGCCTTAGGGACGCGCTTCCTGTTAGGAAGGCCGAGGTGCGTGCAGTCCTGAGCACAGGTTTTCGCTGTCACCTCGCGCACTGGACAGGAACCGGGGTTTCCCGCCACGTTGGGCTACATTGCTATCCTGTCCTAAATCCCAGAGAGCTGGCCGGGGCTTCTGACCCGCTGCACGGAGCCCGACAGCAGCCCGCCGTGACGACGCAGGCGTGCACAGCGGGGGAAGTCACCTGCCTGCTGTCGGACACTGGACAGTTGCGCCTTTTCGCGTGCCTCACCGCGCTCTGGCCACCCCTACCCCTGCTGTGTCCTAGGATGCCCCTAACACCGAGCTGCGGGCACCTGAGTTCTTGTCTCTCTGTCTGTTCTCAGGAGCTGTCACTCCAGGACACACCCTAACTTCTAGGGTCCTCCCACAGTTCCTTAGCGTCTCTGGGTCTCGGCTGCTTCATCCACGAGGAATAATGACAGTGACTGCCTCCCGTGCAGGGAGGAGCAGACACAGCCGGGCTGAGCCCACTGCCCTGCAAGGTGGCTTGTGGGACTGGCCGTTGGCTGGCGTCTGACGTCTTGCTGGTGCTGATGTAACGTCATCCTGCTGTGTGTCCCTCATCCCTGCCGTAATGGCGCTTAGCCATCCATACGGCTTAGAGGCTGAGCTGCGTGAGTCTCCGTGGCAAGGCTTTGAATCTAGAGGTTGTCTTGGGGACCCCCGGTGTACTTGCTGTGGTTGTCGTGAAGATTAAATGAAATAAGGAGTGTAAAAGCTTTCAGCACAATGCTTGGTACATCACAAGTGTGCAATGAATCTTGAGATTGACTGAAGTGCTCCCTGCCAGCTCAATATGGGGTAGCGATTTTGGGAGGATCTCACGATAATCAGATGGACCGAGTCTGTAGGTCATATCAGAGTCTCAAGACTATAAAAAGGCACAGATTGGCATCAGGTACTGGAGCTGGGATCTGGCTTGGTGACGCTCAGTGCAGGTACTACGGATGCCTGGTCTCCTTGTGCACAGCCGCTAGGGAATGCAGACGACTGCCGGCGACTTCCCTGTTCAACACAAGTCAACACAGGCCTCCTCCCCGAACGCTCCGAGGCTTCAGGTCATGGGTCCGAACTGCTCTCGGCTCTGAGCTGACCCCGTCTCCCGTCTGCTGTGACCTCTCTCTCACTGGTGTGCCCGCGTGCGACCCCTCGTCATGAGCTGGCCCGCGTGCTCTCTCTGGGCAGTTCCCTGAGTCCGCAAGTCCTGGGGTCTCTCCTTTCAGGAAACAGAGGCTGCCGCTTTAGACCGTGGATGTCGTGGGAGATCTGGGTTGTGCACTTGGCTTTGTCTCTCACTGGACCTCGAGCAGGTTCCGTAGATTTCCTGCGGCTCCGTCTGGTAATCCGCCATGCCGAGACATGAGCTTACTTACTGATCGTTTGCTGCCTAGGGTGGGGTGAGGCACCAATGAGTTCACAGCCTGGTGACCGCACCGTTCAGACGCGAAGGCGCTGCGCCCGCGCTGGCTTGTGCGGTCCTCGCCCCTCGCTGTGCAGTTCCACGTTGCCGTTGATTCTGCTTTTGTATGATACTTTATTTTGCTTCTTTAGATAGATCGCGAGTGCCTCGAAGGGTTGGGCTGCCTCGTCTCATTTCAACAGTCCCTGTGCCCGCGTGCGACCCCTCGTCATGAGCTGGCCCGCGTGCTCTCTCTGGGCAGTTCCCTGAGTCCGCAAGTCCTGGGGTCTCTCCTTTCAGGAAACAGAGGCTGCCGCTTTAGACCGTGGATGTCGTGGGAGATCTGGGTTGTGCACTTGGCTTTGTCTCTCACTGGACCTCGAGCAGGTTCCGTAGATTTCCTGCGGCTCCGTCTGGTAATCCGCCATGCCGAGACATGAGCTTACTTACTGATCGTTTGCTGCCTAGGGTGGGGTGAGGCACCAATGAGTTCACAGCCTGGTGACCGCACCATTCAGAGGCACCAGTGAGTTCACAGCCTGGTGACCGCACCGTTCAGACGCGAAGGCGCTGTGCCCGCGCTGGCTTGTGCGGTCCTCGCCCCTCGCTGTGCAGTTCCACGTTGCTGTTGATTCCGCTTTTTGTATGATACTCTATTTTGCTTCTTCAGATAGATCGTGAGTTCCTCGAAGCGTTGGGCTGCCTCGTCTCATTTCAACAGCCCCTGTGGGAGTTAGCAAAGTGGGGTGACATGTGGGGTTCAGTGCCGAATCTGGCCAAGTTCATCGATGAGGACCTGGGAGGTTGGGAAGGGGAGGTTAGAGGGGCATTTGGAAGAGAAGGAGGCACAGGACTGAGAGTCCCCGCAGTCTGTGCAGAGCAGGAGCTGGCACGTTTCCGGGGCTGTTATGGGGAGTCGAATCTTTCGTGCTGCTGGTTAAAGACTCTTCGTCATTAGCTGCGTTAGAAACAAGTGCCCCGTCGCCCTGTAATTTTGTTTTCATTAATTATGTCAAACGATGGTGATATCTGAGTCAAACAAGCCTTAGATTTCCATTTCACCATAATCATTGGAAAACATTTATCATGCGTAGGGCTATTAAGTTCTTTAGATTATTTTTCTCATGGAGATAGAAAAGGAGCCACTTAGTAGTGACCTATGAAATTGCAAGTATTATAAAGAAATAGTACAATAGAGTATTATCCGTAATGAATAGTTTAGCCATTGATTTATTGGACAAACATTTACATAATTCTTATTTTGGATCAGACGATATCAGAAAACCTTCATACACGTGGACTAGTTTTCTAATACTGTGATCGCTATGACCATTCCTTACGTTTCATAGAAGAAGAAGGTCAGGCATAGAGTGGTAAGTTAATAACCTGAGATCACGCAGATATATATAAGGTGGAGCTTATGAAACCAGTCGGTCTGGCTCCATAGTCTGTCACCTGAAACCCTGTCCTGCGCTGCCTTCCATTACTATCTGTGCCCTTGACTATCCATAGGTCTGTGCATCCATGGTGATGCTGACACGGTTTCAATGGACTGGGGGCCAGCATGATGTCAGGACTCCAAAACGCACACACAGAAACCCATTGTATGGACTTGCAGACTTCTGCGACTTACTTACTTGTTTGTCTTTGCATCTCTATATTTTCACTTTTCATTGTAATTAGATTCAAGAAGGTAAATAAGCTGGTGGACGATAAAATATGGACAGATGAGAAATGCTTGGGAAGTCTCCAAACCCTGTAAGTCAATGTCACGAGGTCCCCAAAAGTGAAGCCCGACAGCACAGCCTTCTGCGTCGTCGTCAGTTAGCTCGATCGTCTCAGCCTAGCTGGCCTGATAGTCACCGTCGTTGTCCATTTTACCTCTAATCCAGCCTTAAAAGCATAAGGTATAAAAGGAGGAAAAGGCTCTGCCCCACTTTACTTAGTCAACTAAATGATCGTGCTTTGACCTTTTGACCAAACCCAGTTCATCTTCTCTGTCCTTCGCGTCTACTCATTTTAATCCTGTGGCACAGACGAAATGGACTGGGCGTCTGCGACTAAGTCATAAGAGCAGGGACAAGAGTGGCCAGCGTGGTTAAGGTTGTATTTGCAGTGTAATTCCATTATAATCAACGCTACGTAACGGGAGCGACATGGTGTCTGCACCGCTTCCCAGCAGATGTTTTGAAGTCGGGGTGGAAAGGAGACTCAGTGGTGAGCGATGACCTATTTATCGAAGCTGTTTTTGCATCTCGTGTTGTTGGAGTCATTGGTTTGTTTCTCAAATCGCAGTTAACTCAGTAAGGAAAAGAAGCACGCTAAACAAATTTGTTTGTAAAGCTTTGAAGTGCCACAGTTGCCGTTTTTACAGGAGAGATAAAATGTACTAGAATTGTGCAAACTGGAAGGTGTTCGAATGGTGAAAACAGAGTATTTCTTTTTTCCAAAAATGTTAAACGGAACTTAAAGTTAAATAAGAATAATGTTTTTCTGTATGTAGAGAAAAGCATTTTCAATTTGTTGCATACGATTTTCCCCCATAACTAATTGAGCGATTAATTATATGTCAATTTACATAAATTTGCATCAGACTCCCCTAGTCAAGGGGTTGGCAGTCTAAGGCCCGTTGGACAGATTGCTTCTCCACTTCTTTGTGTTGCCCACAAACTAAGAATAGTTTTGATATTTTTAGATGTTTGAAATAATCAAAAGAAATCTAATATTTGATGACACACGAAATTTATATAACGTCCAAATTTCAGTGTCCACAAATAAAGTTTATTGGAACACAGCGACACTCATCTGTTTATATATTGTCGATGACTGCTACCGTGTTAATATAGCAGATTTGAGTAATTCTGATATAGACATTATGGCCTACGAAGCTGAAAATATTTATCCTCTGGACCTTACCAAAAAGTTTGCAGACCCTTACCCTAGCCAAAAAAGAAAATATAACAGTAGTAGTAATAATAAGACTATCGGATTTATTCCTGGGATGCAAGGTTGGTACAATATCTGCAAATCAATTAATGTGATACCACCACATTAAAAAATTGAAAGATAAAAATCATCTGATCATATCAGTAAATGCAGAAAAAGCATTCGACAAAATCCAGCATTCATTTATGATAAAAACTCTCAGCAGAGTGGGAATAGAGGGGACATACCTTAACATTAATAAAGACCATACACGACAAACTCTCAGCTAATAACATACTCAAAAGGGAAAAGCTAAAAGCATTTTCCTGAAGATCAGAGATAAGGACGTGCACTTCCACAACCTCTGTTCAGCATCGTTTTGAAGTCTTAGCTATTGCAATCAGACAAGAAAGGGAAATAAAAGGCATTCAGTTGGAAAAGGAAGAAGTGAAACTGTCATTATCTGCAGATGACACGATATTTTATTTAGAGAACCCTAAAGATTCCACACAACTGTTAGAACTGAGCAATGAATTCAGTAAAGTAGCAGGTTACAAAATTAATATTAAGATTTGAATTTGAAAAAAAAAAAAAAAAAATACCTAGGAGTCAGGTTGACCAAGGAGGTAAAAGACCTGTTTTCAGAAAATTATGTCATTGAAAAATGAAATTGAAGAAGACACACATAAATGGAAGCGTATATCATGCTCACGGGTAGGAAGGATCAACATCAATAAAATGTCCATACTACCCAAAGTGATCTATAGATTCAGTGCAATCCCTATCAGAATACCCAAGGCATTTTTCAGAGAGCTACAGAAATAAATTTAAGATTTATATGGAACCATAGAAGACCCCAAATGACCATGAAAGTCTTAGAAAAAGAAGAACAAAGTTGGGAGTCTCATGCTACCTGATATCAAACTATATAAGGCTACAGTAATCAAAACAGCATGGGACTGGCTTAAAAACATACACTGATCAATGGAACAGAATAGAGAGCCCAGAAATAAGCCCATACCTTTACGTTCATTTAATCTATGATAAAGGAGGCAAGAATATACAATGGGGTAAAGACAGTCTCTTCAGTAAATGGTGCTGGGAAAACTGGACGGATACATGAAAAAAAAAATGAAACTGGACCATCTTCTTATACCATATACAAGAATAGACTCGAAATGGATTAAAGACTTAAATGTAAGACCAGAAACCATAAAACTTCTAGAAGAAAACATAGGCAGTAAACTCTCTGATATTGCTACTAGTCTTTTCAGATATATCTCCTCGGGCAAGGGAGACAAAAAATAAATGGGACTACATCAAACTAAAACGTTTCGTGCGGCAAAAGAAACCAACAAAACAAAAAGACAACCTACTGAATGGGAGAAGATGGTCCCTTAAGATACATCTGATAAGGGATTAATATCCAGAATATATAAAGAACTCATAGAACTCAACAAAAATTAATCCAATTAAATAAAATGGGCAGAAGACCTGAATAGATATTTCTCCAAAGAGGGAATACAGATGGCCAGTAGACATATGAAAAGATGCTCAAGGTCACTAATTATCAGAGAAATGCAAATTAAAGCCACAGTTGAGACATCACCTCACCTATCAGAATGGGCATCATCAATAAATCAAAGAACACGAGAAAAGGGAACCCTCATACACTGTTGGTGGGATTGCAAATTGGTGCAGCTGTTGTGGAAAACAGTCTGGAAGTTCCTCAAAAAATTAAAAATGGATCTACCTTTTGATCCAGCAATTGGGCTTCTGGGTATTTATCCAAAGACAACCAAAACACTAATTCACAAAGATCTATGCAGCACTGCTCACAATAGTCAAGATATGGAAGCAACTTAAATGCCCATCAATAGATGACTGGATAAAGGAGTTATGGTTCATATCTACAAAGGAATGTGACTCAGCCATAAAAAAACATGAAATCCTACCGTTTGCAAGGACGTGGGTGGACCTAGAGGGTATTATGCTGAGTGAAATAAGTCAGACGGAGAAAGACAAATACCGTACGATTTCACTTATATGCAGAATCTAAGGGACAAAAAGAACAAACTAACTGAACACAGACTCAGAGAGGACAATCTGGTGACGGCCCGAGGGGAGGGGGTTGGGGGGCTGGGCGAACGGGCTGAAGGGTTGAAGAGGTACAGATTGGTAGTTGACAGGGGGTCACGGGGATGGGGAGCGCGGCACAGGGATGCAGTCTGCGGTCACGTGATGGGTGCTAGAGTAATTGAGGGGATTGTTTCCTAAACTGTATAGATGTCTGACCAATGTGCTGTTTACCCGAAACTAAGAAAATAAGAGACCGCGGTAAGTGCTTTGTAGACATTGCTTCTCACGTGACGGCGACGTGGACATGGTCATCCCCGTTTTACAGATCAGGGCGCGCATCCGGTTGATGTGGTTAGAGCTGGGTTTTGAAAACGGTCTTGAACTGTACCAAGTTGTGATATAGGTGACTAGAATTTAGACCTATTTAAGGACGACGTCCTAAGTCTTTTGAAAATGCGTCTGTGTCTTCTATTGGCACCTAATTGATAGATGTTAATAGGATTTGGCTGATTGGCTTTAAACAGTCATTCCAGAGCATGGAAATTCTGACATGCCGTGTTAATCCACGGCGATCTACACGGTCAGCGGGCACTCTGTTTTGGTAATAGACAGAATCACTTTTCTGTGTCCATAGACATAGAATCACTTTTATGTGTCCATAAGGATCCCGTTTTCCTCTACTGTATATAAAAATGATTACAAATTGGTACAACTTTTATTTTGAAAACTCTTAACACCGTAGTCTTATAAAATTGGCCTGTAGGGCCTTTCTGTGGAAATTCTCGCTGCTCACTCATTTATTGTAAAAAACCAAAAACAACATAAATTGGCAAAGATGATGGCTGGTCATAGTAAGAGCTTATTGCACTAGGTTTATGGAAGGAAGCAAGATGTTATTGATGTTTTTTATCATTTACCTCTCACCTGCTTTGCTGACCTGGAGAGCCGAGGGAAATGATTGCCTCGGGATTGCATCAGTGACGATGATGGGTTTTGAGTGATTGAAAACTGGCTTGGGAGGAGGTCCATCTCACAGGTGCTTAGGCTAGCCTCGTCTGGGGGTCGAGGGAGCCACCGTTTGCACAAAGGTTTTCTGAAATCCAGAAGTAAAAGACTCATTGAATGACACATGTGAGATAGACTGCATTTTAGTTTGCAAAAAGTGTTTAGATTTCTTGATTGGACCCTTCTGAGGATCAAGGCTGTAAAACCGGGGTCCCCAGCCCCTGGGCCAGACCGGTACCGGTCCGTGGCCTGTTAGGAACCGGGCCAAACAGCAGGAGGTGAGCGGTGGGCGAGAGAGCGAAGCTTCATGTGTATCTGCGGCCGCTCCCCAGCGCCGGCATCACAGCCTCAGCCCCGCCTCAGGTCGCCAGGCGTTAAATGCTCACAGGAGCACCGGTCCCCGGTGCCAGACAGGTTGGGGACCACTGCTGTAAAACACAGTGCTAAGTATTACGATAACAGCCTAAGATTCACGGAGTTACCTTGACGCCCGAAAATATCCACCCTTTAGACTTTCTGAGATACAGCCGATAGATGATGAGCTAGATTATACCTTGTGTTTTATACTATCTTCAGTGTCTAGAACAGTTGCTAAATAGTAAACATTATCTTAGCCAACATTTATGGAATGCTCTGTGCTAGGTGTTGTGCTAGTTTTTTGTTTATTTGTTTGTTTTGTTTTGTTTTTACATTTAGTATCTTATTTAATTGGCCAAAAAAACCCTGCTGGTCTTAGTAATTCACCCAACATTACAGGGTCTACAGGGCCACGTGAGCCCTCATGGTGGCTGCAGTTAGCACTCGGGCAGCTCGGGCTCCGAGGCTGAGCTCATTCCCACCCCGCTGTGTTGTAGAGCGTGCTCCAGGTGTTTGGTGAGTGAATCAGAGAGTCCATCGAATTCGAATCCATTTTTAATCTAACGTTGTTGCCTCTCAATTCTAGTACTGTGACCATGATTATTAAGCTCTTTCAGAGGTCTGTTACTCTTCACTAGTTTGAAAAAGAATCATCATGGAACAGTCTGAGTTACACTTGTAATGGAACAAATCAGCTGCTCACCACTCCTACACGGTGCGGCTGGCAGCAAAGGGGTCGTATTTCTGCCCCTGTTGGGCTGGATTACAAAGGATTGGTTGTTCCACAGGCCGTATGTTGAAATAAAACTAAATATTAATGTCCCCTCAAGGCCATAACGTGTGCTGCTTGAAGAGTTCTTACCTGTGCCTTAACATTTGCACACTGTGCCACCGTTCTGGTGGACGGGCGTCTCATAGCCGAGAAGAAGGGCTCAGAGGGCTCAAGCGATTTACCCACATGACTCACGCCTTCCGCCCTGGACACCGTGCTGGGTGGGGCCTTGCTCCGAGTGGGGAGTTTGAGATCCACGTGACAGGAGCCATCCAGTCTTCCCACACTCGTGGAGGAAGGATGGTCGCGACGTATGTACGGGTTCTTCCCTTTTAGAGACCGATGTTACTGGCACCATCAGCAGCCGCAGGAGTGCACAGAGGAGCACGTGGCACGTGCGTGTGCTGCAGTGGACGCTCAAGTTCCGCCCTGAGCCCTGGAAATGTGAGCGCCAAAAACAAGAGTTTTCAACTTCTCAAGAAGTCACAGTAGAAAGTACAGTGCAACAGGTGACATTTTTAAACAGAGTGTGTTCAAAATATTATCACATCGACAGGTACCAATATGGGAACCGTTGTGAACGGGACACATTACACCCATTCCGTGCCTTCGCTTCTTACTGGCGATGTCATTAGCACTCAGTGGCCATCTCAGTGGTCACCTTGTTGGACAGACAGCCAGGGCATGGCGGGGGAGCAGGGACAGGGCGGAAGGAAGATGCTGCCCTACATCCTTCCCCCGCACCCCGTTATTCTGTCATTCAGACGCTCTCCTTGATGTTTAAATGGAAATGTCTTTTCATATTTTTAACCTAACCGGCCAGGGTTAGTCCCCTCACTGTTTGATATTCAATCATCTGATAAAGAGTTTCTATTCTCAAGAGTTCTCCGAGGAAGCGGCATATCTGTGCAAGGAAATACATAAACATGACTCCAGTGATTGGAGCAAAATTAGAAGATTCCCGAGGAAAAATTGCGGCTGTAATTTAACAAATGCACCTCGACCGCGTCCAAGGCTTGTGAGAAGCAAAGTGGTTATTTTGGGTTAATGTCAAATGAATGTGCTTTTTCTTCCCCCGCCTTTTCTCGTCATTCAGCTGAAACGAATGGCTGGTAACGGCTAGAATGCCATTTAACTATAGAAAGAGAGGAAAAATCGAGAAAATATTCAAACTCGCCTCCAACGCAGTTGTGTCCTAATAGAATTGTGATAATTTTGGCCCAGTTTACACAGATGTTTGTATTTTCCCCTAATTTTTGGCATTTATTAATTCAATATAAAGCATTCCTAGGAAATTAACATATATCATTATACATAATTATACACTTTTATAAAGAAATGTCCCCAAATGGCAAAACTTACCACAGAGCCTTTAAATACCATGTTCTGGATATGCAGATGTGTGTAGTGAACACATATGCTTTTTTTTACCTTAATAAATACAAGACTCTCCTCTACTTGTCAGAAAGTTCATAGTATCACCTAACACGACTCGATCATAATCAGGGTGACGTGAGCAGCCACGAAGGCTTATCGCTGTCCCCACCGATGCAAGGGCAGTTTGAGTCGTTCCCTGTACTGCACGGGTCTTATTTCACGTCACCCTCACAAGAACCCTGTTGACGTAGCTTTTACCACCGGCGACAGGTGGCCCCCGTGAGTATTCCGAGACCACGTATTTCTAGAGGAACCGTTTAAGAGTAAAAAAAAAAAAAAGGAAATGCTTTTTACTTTTTAAAGATATTGGTACAGCGTTTGTGCCAGTGGGCCCGCCCCCCGGAAATGTGTGTGAACGTGTGTGACCTCACGCCCTCATCAACACTGTGTGAAATGTTTGAGCTTTGCCAGTTTGATAGATGGAAAATGCGAAGCATGGGCGTATTTGTGTTTTCCGTTGTGACTGAGACTGAGCTCTTCCCTGGCTCCTGTCACCTTTCGGTTCTCGAAGCAGTCCTTCTGGGGATTAACAGGTTTGGACTGAGTGGACTTCATGGGTGGAAGGCCATAAGAAAGAGGTGTAGGAGCTTTATGACCTTGAGGAAGGGATTCAGGAGCTTTATGTCCTTGAGGAAGAGATGCAGGGGCTTTATGACCTTGAGAAGGAGATGCAGGAGCTTTATGACCTTGAGAAAGAGATGCAGGGGCTTTATGACCTCGGCAGATGGATTCTACTTTTACGAAATGCCGTGTTCTCCTTTCTGGGGTGGTTTGAGCACTTTTGGTAGAAATTTGTTTGCATGCTAAGTTGGTTAACAGGGCCCCTGTTGGCGACATTCAAACCATCCGAGCCTGGCAGGCACCTGGGGCCGCTATTGTTGTTTTTAATCTAAATGAGGGTCAGACTGAACTGTTTTGAGATATGACAGTTATTAAACACACACCCGCAGACACCCCAGAGGGATGCGAAGAATCGATGGGCTTTTATTTTTACATACCGGATTCTTAACTGATCCACTACCAGAACCCGCTGTTGACTCTTCACTCAGTGAAATCATACGAATATCAAGTATTTTATTGTCAGCAGAGAGCATTCTCAGCTCGAAGCACGCTTCACAACGTCACCTCGTGGCCTCTGCATAGCCTGAGTGGTCGATCAAGAAGCTTCCCCCTCCTTTCTTGTTAGTCTGCGACATCTTCTGCATTTCCTTTCGTGGCTATGTGCACTGGCTGTCAGGAAGAGAGCTTTTCAGAGCCCAGCCTATACAAGCAGCAGGCAGTGCTTGATTTTGGAATAATTCCACCTCACTTGAGGGTCAGCTCCAGTGGCTGAGGACAGGCTCCCACGGTGTCAAAAACACAATCTGTTGAGGATCTTCAGAACGTTTTCTCTGAGCTTACTTCCGTGCCCTCCTGACAGACCCTTTAATAGAACTGCAGATGATAGAGTCATCCTAGGAATCCAGCTGTGACATCTTTCAAGGACCTGAGGGTCATCTCACTCACCCCGCTGGCCTTGTCGCTGAAAAGCTCGCCAGAGGAGTGACTTGTCCTAGAAAGTCGCCGGGAAGTCAGGCCTCCTGGATTTGAGCCCAGCGAGTTCTCTTTTCTCAGAATCACCCGGGCCCTGTTTGAACAAGTCAGGAGTACACAGCCAAAGGCAGGAGAAAAGCAAACAAAGGCAGGCTAACAGGAAGAAAACCCACCTCCTGTCATTAGGGCCGGCATGGCATTATCTCTTCACTGTCCCAGCTTCTCCATGTGACTGCTGGGTATCTAATAGGATTTCCTTGTTCTCAGATGATAATTAACCAGGTAGCTCTTAGATTCTGAAATAACAACCACCTGGTGAGAAGACTAGTCGCAGACACACACCCAGAGGACTTTGCTGCGTCCTGAAGCATTTGCAAACTGTCAGCCGGTGGAGGCTCTCCGCTTCCCCGTTCGCATACACAGCCACTTAGAGACAGGCCTTTCTTGCAGACCCCAGACCGAGAAATCTTTGGCAGGAATTTATGCTGATGTCTCTCACATGAAATTGCATTATATACCTTTTTTGCAAAGCCGACCGCCCGGGGTACACGACCCAGAGTTAGGGAGAAGGGAAGTGATTTTCTCTGGCAGGCGGCAGAGGAGTTGCTCGTTGCCTTCGTCATAAAGAAATTTTAATCTTCATCGGTGACTCCAAAAGAAGCTTGGTCACGTCATCGGTGCGGAGCTCGCAGAGAGCGTCCCTCCCTTCTCTGGTTTTGTTTTTTGTTGTTGTGTTTTTCCCTCCCTCCTCCTCGGCTGCTGGCATCCGTCTGTCTGCCCGAGAAGCCTGGGATGACACGTTCGGTTTTCCCTCGGTTACAAAAGATTCGCGTTTATGCTAAATGGAGACCAGATACTTGTCTTTCTTGCGACTTGAAGCTTTGACAAAATCCATTCACTTGCTTTGAACAGCATTGCTCTGAGTTTATTTCTGCTCGGGAAAAAAGGCCATAGTTATTTGGGAAAATTGAGTTCTCATTTATCTTGGTTTATCTGTGGAGTTGATAAAATCTGCTAGCTTAGAATTCACTCGGAATGAACAAAAGAACCAAGTGGCCGAGGAGACCCATAAAGTCTGTACATTTCGGAAAGAAAAAGGATTTATTTCCCCATGTTCTACTTGCCTTTTGAATAGAGTTTGGATTGAATGATGATATTGTAAATAGCATGAGATTTAACGATGCCAAAATCACCCATTCGTACAGTTACGCGGGTGTGAGGGCTCTGCAAACCAGGGGACCTGAGAGCCGCTTAGATTTAGCGGTTTATTTCTCCAGCAGTTAACAGCCTGCGGGCACCGGCACGGAACCCCCAGCTCTGGGGAGGGAGCATCTCGGCCTCCTGTCCAGCCCGCTGCAGTCAACGTTCCAACGAAATCTGTTTACCAAATTCGGAGAAGGTAAACCTATTCCGTATTTTTATTTTTCTCACTTTTGAAAGTTAACTTTCAATCATTGTTTTTGTAAAATTTTAAACTTCTTTCTGCTTAAAATAACATCTTCCTGATGCAAATGGCATGGTCTCGTCACCGGGCAGTAAGAGCGGCTTCGCTGTCCTGGACGGTTACCACGAGACGCGTTTGTGGTCCCTGTGCCGACTGGAGGGCTCGTTTTTACAAAACGCTCTCACTCGATTTCAGATTTTGGTGATGTGGGAGTCACAGGCGCATCCAGAACTGTGCGTCTTCTCGGGCTCGTTCATTTACTTGCTGTCACACATCCGTCCACCCAGCACCCAGGTTGTCAGTCACCACCGAGAGAGGCATCGCACTGGGCGCCGGAATGTCACTGTGAGCCGCTGTCCCCTTCAGGGCACAGACGCTTCCGTTCAAGGAGACGCGTCAGTCAAACGGTGTAAACCGTAGGGCAGGGGCCATTGCGCTAGGAGACGCAGAGATGAGGCATCTAATTCAGCGGCCGGGGACTTGGGGTGTCGGGGTTGGCGGGGCGGAGCCTCGAGGGAGACGGAGCGAGTGCTTCCTCCGGCGTGAGGCTGCCAGACCCGCGCAGGGAATTGCGAACATTCTGTGCAGCAGCAGCGCCCTCGTCTCGGTGTTGCGAGGTGTCCCCGCGGGGGTTCGCCGTGGTCCCATCGGCTGGTCACGGCCGGGCTCTGGGGTGCGGCCGGCGTGCCCAGGGCGGACGTAGCAGCTCCTGTGCCCTTTTTCGCCTCCGCGCCTGGGACAGCGGACAGGCCGCCGGCGCGCAGTGAACCTTGGCCTTGACGTCCGCAGGGGCTCGCGTGTCTGCGAGGCGTCGCTGCTCGATTCTGTGCACATTTATGCCACTCCTGCGTTCCATCGCCTGAATTAATTACAGGTGGAGAGAAAACTGTTTTCTTTTCATCTTCAGAAAAAGCAATCGGCATTTTATAGGCGTCATGATGGGCCCCCGTGCCTGTTGTGTCGGGGCTAAGGAATAACCTGAAGTGTTTCCCTCAGAGTTACAACTTGAGACACGCTTTAGTAAAAACGGAAATTCATGCCCCAAAGTATCATTCCACCCGCTGATATCTGTCAGAGGCCAGGCACGCAACGAAGATGCCACCTCACGCAGCCGAGCGAGCCGAGGGCTGCAGTCACGTCGACGGGCTGCGACGGGTGCTCTGAAGAAGCAAACGCTGTGGCAGTAGGGTGTATTCGGAGGACCCGACATGGGGCCTCGGGGGACTTAAGAAGGCTCCACGGATGGAACCAGTGGGGTGGCACAGAAGCGGGGTGTGCTGGAAGAAGCAGTTCGGATCAGCGGCCTCGAAGTGGGGAGGAGCAGCTTTCAAGAAACGAGAGCACCTCAGGGCGTCCGGAGTGCGGGGAGCGAGGTCGGGGTGGCGGAAGGCACGGTGTTGGGGACGTTTGGCGAAGGCTGGTGATGGAGGGACTTGTAGGCCGACGAAAGAACTTCCGTCTTTTTTCTGTGACCCACGGGAAGACACTGAAGCCTCCTAGGAGGGTTGGATGGGGAGGAGGGTGACAGGGAAAGGTGGGCGTGTGGCCAGAAGTGCAGGGGAGGGGTGGTGGCTGGCGGGGGGCTGTGGCAGAGATGGGTGAAGCGGGTGAGGCGAAACGGCCGGGACTTCGTGGGGCGCTGGCTGGGGCGCAGGAGGAAGGCGCGTGTGGCTCCTGGCTTTGTGGCCTGCGAGACCGGGTGAATCACAGCAGTGTGTCCACTGCCCGCACCGGATGTGGGCCGTCCGGTGTGGGGGGACGGGGGGCATGGGAAGTCGTGCTTTTGTGTCCCCACATGTCGAGTGTGACTTCCCTTTTGAGTGTCCAAACAGGGATGTCAGGTACCCAGGGGGCCACATGAAGTGGGACTCGGTGAAGTGTGGACACAGAATGTCGGAAGTTGCAGAATTATAAATCCGTGTCCCTGTCCATTTAAATTCAGGCAGGGGTAGTGTAACAGTTTTGATGGTAAGTGGTGGATTTGTAAAAATCAGGCTGCCCTCGTCTCGTTTCATTGACTTTTATAACCGTTGCACGATGTATCTCAACTAACCTTTAAACGTTAGATTTTAGGTTTTTAAAAATATGTTCCTTCTGATCTAAAAATGTGGCAGTGATTTTAAAGAAATGATGAGACGGGACTTGTTTTTACCTAGATTACAAGGAACGAATATTAATGGAAGGTCTTCATGGTCTTAGGAAACTTTTTTCTTGATTTCAAACAAGATGAAGTCTTGACTTTCATGTGAAGATCAAATACTTCACTTTCCTTGTTCAACATATTACAAGTATTAGTATCTTCTTCATTTCAGATATTTAGATATAAATCAGCCTATAATAGGCCTTTTTTTATAGATTACTGTGATAATTTTCTCGCTTGTAAGAGTGACTTATACAGGTTGAAGGATATCATGATAAAATCAGGTCCCCTGTAATTTAGTGAGAAAAACTTTTTCTAACATTACTTGCCATCGAAACTGTGTTTTTTTTCCCTTTTTTTTCTTTTTTTTTTTAAGCAGTGATAGTATTGGATGCAAATGACTAAGGAAAAAAGTCTGCCTTATACTTCATTCTAGAATCCATTTCTTTATTGGTTGGTGATGGATGTGCAGTTGAACCTGAGTTATTTAACGCAATTTAGGGTATGTACCATTTTATTTAAATAAATTAAAATGTGTAATAAAAATGCATAAACATATCTTTTAGGAATTGTACAAAAGTTTCGACTATTGATATTGGCTCGGACTCCTTTTCCTTATGACTTATGGAATTAATCTATAGCTCTATCTTATGTAAATAATACATACGGAAAACAATAGCAATAGATTTTATATCGAACTATAAGATAACATAGATGATTTTTAATGTAGTATATGGCCCACTAAGTTCATTTGCAAATGAAATTTTATTGTATCTCACTTACCAATGATTTTAAAATTGTAGATTTTCGAAGCAGGAAAGTTAACTATCTTAAATATACTATCTGAATAACTAAATGTGATCAACAATGTGTTTATTAATTTTCCCTCAGATATTTATTTGGCTGTAAATCTTTCCTTATTTTATAAAATCTGTATTTTTGCTCTGTTAAGTCCTAATAGCAACAAAATGTGCGCACATTGTTTTATACGTTCTCATTTTTAGTGACCACTTGGCTCTGGTTTTAATAGAGAGATTCTCGGTAATCATTCTGATTCGTCAGCCCAAACCTTCATATTTTGTGCCGAGTCCTCTGCCTGCTCCTGAATTAGCGCAAACGCCATATACTGGAGAATCACTAGTTTGCTTGTTTCAGTGACTTATGCTTTGGTAATTCTGTGATAAGGTGATTTCTATTTGGTTACCGATCGCGGAAAATCCTCTGGCATTACGGAGTTTAATTTATGGGACAGATCTTTAGACTTACAAAGGATTACTGGCCGTTCATGAATGAGTAATTAATCAGGATAAAATTGAGCCTTAACCATATTAATGCCTGTCTAAGCCACACAGAGATACATGCACAGACCCACGTACCACACAGTCCCATGGCAAAAGGACCAAATGACAGCACGGGGGGCGGTGTCCTCCCATGTGGAGCCATCATGGGGTCGGGGCGTGGGCAGAGGCTCCAGGCTCAGGACCTCGGCAGCTGTCTTGTTGCCGCCAGCCGTGGCCGCTGGGGCCCTTCAGCATCCAGCACACCCGTTTCCCTCATTTGCCTGATTAGTGGGCTAAATCAGGTTGTGTGTAGGTTGCTTCTTCCCAACTCTATTTTCATTCTGTGCTACAAAAAGCTAGAGTCTCATAATTTTGTATCGGTAAGATTGCTATTAATTAAGAGGTTCCAGGGGACACGGGAGAGACGTAGATTCGTTTCCTGAGGTAAGACAGCACAAGGGTACCGTCGCCTCCTTGGGCATTAATGTTCTCGTGTTCTCGCAGAGTCTGAGGGGTGGGGGTGACCGCAGAAGGCAGATTTCATCCTGTCTGACAGGCAGATTCAGGACCGGCTTATTTCAAAAATCACCCGTTTCGAAAGAATCCTCATAACCTTGTCCGCTCAAGGTCATCTCTCATCTGATTCTCTCTTCCTGGGCAGGTTGCGGGCTGAAGAGTATTAAAATATCTATTTTCTTAGTGGTTTCCTTTTCTAGATTTGAATAGTTTACTCCATTCTTCCAAGCTGCTTAGACGAAGGTGTGTTATCTGGGAATGCTAAATTTAGTTCCTTTCGTTTGAAATTCGAGAAATAAGCGCATTATATTTTTAGTCTAGATAGAAAGCTCTCCTATCTTTTCATCTGGTCATTTGAAAAAATTCTAAATGATGTTCAGGCACCTTTTATATCGTGAGGTTAGATATGTGCTTGAGATCTGTTTCCTTTTCCCTTTAGTTTTAAATGTTTTTAGCCGATGTGTCTGAACAAGGCAAAGGGTCCCTTTAAGGGCTGGGCTCACCCTTCCTGGAGTGTTCCTTTCTGTCTCTCTCGTATCATTTTAAACTCTTTTTATTTCAAACACTCCCACAGCAGATATCAAATGACCCCTGGGAATTTCTATGAACCAGGCCAGAGACTCTGCTACATCTCTCAGGCTTTTATTCTCGCTCCGAGATTCTATGACTCTATGATTTTGACTTATTAGGTTAAAATCTTAGAAAGTTGTCATTCTCGTAGGTGAAAAATTCTGTAGATGTCAATTTTACATGGTTCAGCCTACATGCGAAAGCTTAGTTATTCAATGTTTGGAAAAAAAATATTAACTCGTCTGTGAAAATGGTAATGACAAGCAGCGAAGCTTAATAAGACTAACTTCATTTAAGAAAACTTACTTATCATCATGAGTGCCAGATATTAAATCTATATTTTAAACATTTGTATATCAAATGGGAATAAAACGTTCTTTGCATATCTTATTTTCTTTTGTAGGGAATGTGTTTTTTTTTTTTTCTTCTGGGTTTTATGACACAAATCACAGGCATTGCATTTTGAAATCAGTTTCATTGTTTTCTTTGCAGTTGCTACATAGCAGCTGAATATTTGCAGTGAGTTTTAGTGTCTAATTTTGTGCTTAATTACACGCCATTTGTAAAAGTATCTTCTTACGGCGAAGGCTGGTTTTCAGCGTGGCCTGGACAAAGGCAATATAGAAACGTGTTATTTCCCGTCAAAAGAATGCAAATCAGTATAAACAAATGTTAAGGGAAATATTTAAAAATAATTACAATAATGGATATTCTTTGTGTCTACTTATGGGAATTATCTGAACATGTAAATGGATCATATATATATATGTATGTGTGTGCGTGTATGTGTATATGTATGTGTATGTATGTGTGTATGTATGTACATATATATACACACACACATTTATTTACTTTCAGGGGCCAGTGCAATACTGATCAGAGAATCCGTATTTTAATTACGCTGCCATATCGGTTCCGTCATTGCCTGGCGTTTGCTGCTAAGGGTGCCGGGCGTTGGGCAGGCAGTTGGATGCCGACGTTGAGGGTGTCCCCCCGATGACGCCTCAGCTTTAACAGCCGTCGTCTCGAATTCCTGCCCCTTCTCGCTTGCAGGTTTGGCCCCGCGTGTGACCCCACCCTGCCTTTCTGCGGAGGACACCCTTCCTGCCACTCCCGTCTGCCTTTTCCACAAGGCCGTCCGTCCCCGGGGCCGTGCCGTCAGGACCCCCCGCCCAAGGTCATGGCTTCCCTTGCCCCTTTGTCCTTCACTGTCGCTCATCTGAAGCCCATTGCCTTGTGACCTACATATTCTCTGTGTCCTTCCCCCAATGTGACCGTGCAGCTCGCCTCTCTGCACTCCCTGCTTTGGCGCAAATCATGTTTTTCTACGAAATCCAGGTGTGTTCGGTCGAATCATTTTCTAAAATTAAAACTATGTCAGACAAGGTAGTGGGGCTTCAAGCTTGATTACCCCGAGCGCTGCATTTGGAGGGGGTGGACCAATTATTTCCACCTCTTCCTTTTCAGAGGCTCTCACTGATCCGCTTGTTTTCTGCCCCAGTGGATAAATCATCTCACACCATCGTTTCTATAACTTCCAACACAGTTCCTGAAGCGCCGAGAAATACTGGGGAAAACAGAATGTCTGCATCTGCTCGCGTGGTCTTGGGAGTTGAGAGAGAGGCCATGAAAACGTACAGTTGTGCTGGGAACAGAAGTTATTTGAAAAGGAATTAGGTGAGTCATAGTTTGTCAAGGACAGGAGGACGTCTTTGACAGAAATCACGGGGCGACAGCGCTTTCTTTGGCCCCCCTTTCTCTGCTTCTTAATATCTGTTTCACGTTCACGTCAACAGCAGCATAAGCCAACCGTGAAGCCCGTCCTGGTTTCATAGAGTTTAAGCATCGGATCTGACCCTCACGGCATAGCGGGAGATACGGGGGCAGAAGTTAGCACGGATCATATGTGGCCCGAGTTGTTGGTTATAAATGGTCTCATATTTTTTTCAAGCCTGATTCTAAAATCTTACGGTTCTTTTATTAAGTGTGAGTCTAACATGCGATGTCCGTGACCTCTTTGCTAAGTTAACAAGGGAGTGACAGCTGTGGTCCGGGAGGCGGTGTCGTAACTCACAGCTATATCCCTGGCAGCTGTGTGTTTTATAGCTCTATCTTCTGAGGCAGATACAGCTATTCCGATTGAAATTCACGGACTCTGGTCCCAGGTGTCACCACTTTACAGTCCCCGTTCCTGCAGACGAAGGAGTTAGGTAAGGACCGGGCCTACACCCTCAAAGGCACCGTCAGAGTGTGGCTGTTGAGCGTGAGGAGCTGTCTGTGCAGGAAGGTGGCTCATGTCCCCACAGTGAGGCCAGACAAGCCCGGGGAGCCAGACAGGAGGGAGGTTGGGGGCGGGCAGGGGTCCTGAAACGGGGGAGTCTCCCGTCTCTCCACAGGCCCCGTTTCTTGTGACTTCTGGTCCCACCTCATGGGCTGGACCCAAGGGCGCCTGGGAGCTGCTGGTCGACCAGTTACCCTTTCATTTCAGGTGCTTCGAATGGGCTCTGCGTTGTCTGCAGTTCAGGGTCCTGACTGAAGCCGATAGAAACACTGATGCAGCCGTGGCCCCCACTGCACTGTCCTTGGCTCTTCTCTCTCTTCTCGTCTCCCTCTGTCCCTGCTCCTTTCTACGTTGTCCGTTCCCCCGTCTTTCTCCCTCTCATGCACCCGTCCTTGCGTCCATCCATCTAATAATTCTCTTCTCTCTCTTCTCGTCTCCCTCTGTCCCTGCCCCTTTCTACGTTATCCATTCCCGTCTTTCTCCCTCTCATGCACCCGTCCGTGCGTCCATCCATCTAATAACTCATCAACCGCTCGGTGCAAGTTAAACATCAGGCTAAGTCCCGAGGACAAAAAGAAATAAAATACAGTCTTTGTCCTCTTCAGCATTAAGTTTCCTCTCTCTGCTTTTAGGAAATTGGTGTTCTGAATAGAAAGACAGAGCCGAGGCCAAAAATGGCAAAAAAAAAAATGATAAAACGAGGAAATCCGTAACGCACGTTCCCAGCACCGTGGGTTGGCGGGCAGACGTCGGGAGGAGGGGTGAGCTGGGGAGGCTTCGTGGGGAGGGGTCTGCGAGCAGCGGCTCCCGCAGCAGCGGCTGTCTGGTAGGTCCTCGGCAGAGCATCCTTCGCAGCGCGTGCCCAGGCATCTTCGCGTGCGTCGTTAAACTTGAAGGAGAAAGAAGTGTCCTCAAACAGCAGGTCGAGTTTTCCTGGACTCCGTTGCGGACAGGAGGCACGAGGACGGAGGAACCGGACACGTCGCCCGTTCTTCCGCGCTAAGCACGCCGAGATTAAAGACTGCGAGGCGACAGGTACCTAGGGCGTCGCAAAACCGCGGGCGGCCTCCCGAGGTCCTCAGAACCTCACGGGGCCAGCAGCAGGGGCATCGGAGACGTTTCTTTGAAAACACTAGCCGCACGTCGCAGGCTAGTCCAAGCCTGATGGACAGTCCCGCGTGTGCTAGTAATTTGGAAACAAGACGAAACTCCGAAGCCGTGATCTGGAATGTGCCCTTTCAGCATACTTCAGGCATGCAAGCCTGTGCGATCCGATCGCGCCCTGTCACCTCTTGCCCTTCGTCCCCCAGCTTCTGTGTTCCTTCACGGTCACGCCGGCCAGCGCGTGCCGGTCTGTCTTCGGACGTGTTCTCCTGCCCACCGTCCTCTGCTGAGCTCACTGTGCTGACACGGCGCTCGGCCAAAGCCACCCGCCTCGTGGAGGCTTTCTGCCAGCCCAAGGCAGCGGTGGCCTCGCCCTGCGGCTGGTTATTACTGTCATCATCATAGGTCTCTCTGTCAGAGCAGGAGCCTTCATATCCACCTCACGTGACCAGTTTCCAGGCCCAGGCATGGGCCGCAGCTTATCAACTGAATAAGTGAATGAGCCAGAAGGGGCCAGTGGGACACACAGCAGAGATCGATGTGCGCACGTAAACGAGAGGCAGAATACAGGATGCGATGTTGGGATCCGCGATTCTTAAAGCCTGTAGGGTTTCCTGTGGGGAAAGGTCGTCGTTCAGCTTCCCGTGACACGGGGACCGTGCTGCAGATGGTCCTCTGCTCTGCGTTCGGAAGGCTGCGAGTCGCCCACGGGAAAACATCGGAAACGAAGCCGAAAGCTTTGCCACTCGTGACCTTTAGTGTTCAAACTACGAGACGGTTTGACCAGCTCATTCCACCCTTTTAATTAAAAAGTCTTCGGAAGTCAAAGAAACCGAGGCATACTATATATGTGTTACCTGTCGTATTATACAGCATGCGTTTCCCTATGAAACACACTGAGAACTCCTACAGCTAGAAATCTGCTGTCTCAAATGGAAGCCTTACCATATGTCGAGGCAGAATTACCCTCTCTCCTCCTTTAATTCCCAGTATTCTACAGAATGGATTTTGTGTGTCTCTGGCCTAACTGACAAGACACCCATAATAGTTTAATAGGGAGAAAATGAGGCTGGGAGAATCCCTAATTTATTTGTGGTCTTAAACTGCCATTTTCCAAAACCGAACCTTGGGCAAAATAGACACATTCATCAATATTCAGCACAGGAAGAAACACGTTCTCAGCAGCCACCTTGTGCCGGCGCATCTGTCAAGGTGAGGATGGATCAGACAGGCAGACTGGGAAATCACAGTAGGTAGCTTCCAGGTAATGGTTCTCATATTTTCAAGAAAAAGGCAATGCCACTGTGTCCCCTGGCTCCAAGCATGACTCTCCTTCTGTAATTAATTTCCCCAAAGCTCATATTCATCAAAACTCCTGTGAGATCTGAAAACAAAACAAAGTAAAACCATGCTCATAGAAGCAGAGACCAGGAGGGACAGGGGGTGGGTGGAAAGGGGAGGGGGACGTGGTCAGTAATACCGTGATGAGCTTGCACGGGGGCCGATGATGACTAGAATTCGCGGGGCGATCACACCGTAAGGTATAAAGATGTCGCATCTCTCTACCGTACACCTGAAACTAATTAACCAGTATGAGATCGTCTACCTACCCTACTCAAAAAACTAAATTAAAAAAAAATGGGTGCACGTGTTTTCTTTTTAAAGAAGCAACTGTACGGTGAAAAAGTCCACATTTAACCTGATATTTCATGTTATTAATGGAGTCTCTTTGGTTCCGTGTCGTGAAAAACGACTCACCTTTCAGGGCCCTTTAACGGGGCGCTCTGTCCCGGATGGTAAGCTGTCCGGCCATGCCCAAGGTCATGTTTAAGAATCAGCGCGGAGGTCCCAGTTGGAAGTAGAGGTGCGTTTTGAGAAGTCCCCGTTCCCTCCCTGGACGTCCTTCGGCGTCACCGGCCCCCGGCAGGGCCCACGCGGGCGCGTGCTTCCCCGCACCTCCCTGCTCGCTCTCACGCTTGTCACCGTCACATGCTCCCGGACAAATACCTTTCCAGATGTCGGCTTTTCATAGCGACGGCCTGGTCATTTTTCTCAGGGATGGTAGGGTTCCTGACCTCGTGCGGTCGTCCGGGCCTCTGTGTCGCAGAGGTGCGGATGTGTGCTGATTCGCTTTGTCGGGCCTGGGCCGTGCCCACCCTGCAGCCCGCGTTTCTGACGTGGTGACACGGTGTGGCCGAGCTGCGGTCCCGTGCACGTACCCGGGTGGCTGTTAGCTCAGTCCTTCAGCGAGGCATCGTGCAGCGCTGGCCGGGGGTCATATCGAAAGAGTTCGTAAAGCCCCTCGTCCTGGAGTCAGCTTTCAGTGCGGAGACTTTTCGGTCGTTGTATGTTTGAAATGCCTCGTGCAGCGCGGACCTGCTGTTCTTGACGTCTGCTCCTCACGCAGCTTCCGCAGATCGCTGTCTGGGTCTGGCCCTGAGCTCCGCCGTGAGCGACGGACGGAGGCGTGTTGGTTCGGAGACGCAGCATGTATGTTTGAAATGCCTCGTGCAGCGCGGACCTGCCGTTCTTGACGTCTGCCCCTCACGCAGCTTCCGCAGATCGCTGTCTGGGTCAGGCGCTGAGCTCCGCCGTGAGCGACGGACGGACGGCGCGTTGGTTCGGAGACGCAGCGTAGTTAGCACGTGTGGCGCCTTTGCGTTGCTTCCAGTCTCACTGAGAAATAATGGACACGCACGCGTTGCTGTGTCAGGTAAGACGTCCAGCCCGACGGTTCGATTCACACGAACCGCGACGCACTTGCCACAGGAGGTTCAGCGAACGCTCGTCTTCTCGTGTAGAGACAGCGAAGGGGAGAGAAAGGAACATGTTTCTCGTGGTGATGAGATCTCCGGGGATCTGCTCGCTCCACGACTGTCCCGTTCGCCGCACAGCAGCGTCCGCCGCCGCCGTCATGCCGTACGTCACACCCACACCCCTGACGTGTATTCATCCTGTAACGGGGAGTCCGTGCCTTTGGGACACTTAGTCCTCGCAACAGGGTGATATTTAAAGACCATTTTAGTAGGTAAAAAGATAAACTGCTACTCTGACTGCCCACAAATAATTTCCCCCCTCAACAAGAGAAAGGGGGTGACGGCTGCAAACACACGACTGCGGCACCAGGTAGAAATCAAGGTGAGTTTCCGAAAGCGGCGTCGAGGGGGCGCCGGGGAAGTCAGAGAAGGCTGGTGTCACTGCCCGTGGGCTCTGGGCAGGGCCTGTGCGGGGCGTCACCTTGGCTTTGCTCGGTGACGGGATGGGACGTGAGCACGGAGGGAAGTTGGTGACCACTGCGGGCTGAGTGGGCAGGGTGCATGTCCACGTGGAGACAGGGACGAGTTGGGGGTTGGAGGTGAGCAGCGAGCAGAGGTCAGTGAAGGACACGCGTAGACTGGGGACGGGAATGTGCCTGTCGTGGGCGGAGGACGGGTACGTTGCGTTCCGTGTGCGTAGGGGGTGGCTCTGCGTGGAGGCCCACGCAGTCACCCTGTTGGTGAGGTCATGCCGACAGCGTCGCAGTGACCCTTGACCCGGGGGAATGGTGGCAGTTCGAAAGGAAAACCCAAGTACCAGCGGCATTGCGTGTTTGAGAGACCGGAGGACGGCTGGCCCCTGCGCCGGGGCGGATCGACTCTCCCGGGGTCGGCGGGCTCGTGAGGAGAGCGCGCGCGCTTCCCCGAGATGGCGAGGCCGTCGTCTCGTGAAATGTGGACTTGACATAGCGCTGCCCAAGGAGCCGCCTCCCGTGACTGATGACGATGGCGACGGAGGGTGATCGTCTGGGAATCCGTTTTGCGGGGAAGTGGCTGTTTTTCTACTTTGGCCGATGTTGTAGACTGGGTGGGGGATTCCTTGTCCTGTTAGCTATCTTTTTGATTAAAAGGCAAATTGCGAGGGACCATATTCTCTATGATAATACGGCCCTAAAACTGAGCTATGGGGCCAACGATGACCAGTTACTGTACATATTAGTTGAGTGACAGCGGTTATTCTGGGCTTCACGGTGTCACCTCATGGCGAATTATGTTTCCAGGACCAGAGAGCAGCCTGGTCTAGGCAGAGCAGTGGCCGCGGCCGTGGGGCTCGGAGGAGGTCAGAGCCGCGCCCTACTGCAGTTCCCAGAGGCCGTCCACACGCGCCCATGCTCAGTGGCCTCTTCGAGGCTCTCAAGACGTTCGTGCTCGGTCCCCTTCTCGGGCGCTCTCCCCAGACACCTGTCTGGCAGGGCCCCTCGCCCCAGCTCCGGACCTCGGCTCAGATGTCGTGTCGTCAGACAGGCCCCCCTCGGCCATGCCCACACTCCCCTGTGCCGTCACCCCCCGTAGCACTGGGCACCACCCGATGCGTGGTGTTTGCTCGCTGACTGCCTCTCGCCGTGCGCCAGGACGTAAGCTCCTGGGAGCAGTGACCGACGCGTTCAGTGCTGCAGACTGAGAGCCTAGGACAGCTCCCGGCCCGCAGTGGGCCTGTGGTTGGTGGTCGCTGACTGATTCGCTGAGTGATTCGATCTTTACCTTATACACAAGGGCTAAATAATGTGCTCAAGATGATGGCGATGATGATGGTGATGATGATGATGATGCTGCTGCTGCTGCTGCTGATGATGATGTTGATGATGTTGGTGATGTTGATGATGATGGCGATGATGACGATGATGATGATGATGATGTTGATGATGATGATGATGATGTTGATGATGCTGATGATGTCGATGATGAAGCTAGTTGATGTTTGCCTCCAGAGCCAACCTCCAGCTTTCTGTTTTTTTTAACCCAAATTGCTTTTGCTTATATATATGCAGATAACAACAAACAGCCCTGAAAAGGAACTGACTCTCAGGCAGACCCTTTGCATACCTCCTCACGTTCTAGGTAGAAAGGCATCAACTTTATTTATACAAAATCTCCAGTAACCACTGTTGCATTGTGTAAGCCGGAGCAGGACCTGTGTCTGAAAAAGCCATTTTCAGACAGGAAAAGGAAACAAAATGTCCTCCCCCCGACTCCCCAATATTCTTTAAAGGCCAGTAATGTTTGTAACCGTTGGGGAAACGTGATCAATCAGAGCTTTACAAGCGTTTCACGGGTGGCTTCCTTAACAAATGCGCTTCTTGCCCTGGTCATTCATCATATCTGGAAGTTGGGGGGATAAGCTCGAGCGCTTTGCCCGGTCCATGCTGACAGTGGCCACTTTGTGGGTCTGTGGAGGGAAGGCCTGTTGGGGTGTCTGGGCAGCGTAAGGCAGCACCCCGTAGCCCGCTTGTGTTTGTGTGGGTTCAGTGTGCTGAAACCTCCCGTCCTGGGGACATCGAGTCACACACGGAAAGAGCCCCTCTCGCTATCGCTGTTTGGGGGGTTGGTGGCTGGCTTAGAGTAGGGGGTGTGCTGTGAGACATGAAAAGCCGAGTCCCTGGGGGCCGGCGTGTGGTGCCACCTGCCGACAGCACTGGGTGCGCGGGGTCCAGCCAGCGCCGTCACAGTGACTGGAGTCACGTCGAGAGCTCTGAACTAATGCTCCGGCTGCACGTCGTCTGTGACTCCGGACGTCACCTGTCTTCCAGGCAGGTTAGTGCTTCTGAAAGGGGCGGAGAGACAGGTGGAGAGGACAGACTCACTTATTTCTTGTCGTAGAGCTGGCAGGGCGTGGGCAGAAGGGTCGAGCTCGTAGGGTCAAGTTCGGACATTTGTGAGGTTCACAGGAAGCACAAGTGAGAAGAACAGTTGAAGCAGCTTCGACAGGGCGGAGAACTGAATGGCGGGAAAAGGGGGGGTGGCGGGAACACGCGGATCAGAGCCGGTGAGCTGGACAGAGAGCAGCCAAACAGCATCAGACCCTGAAGGTCACAGAGTGGGGACAGTGTCCCCCCCACACACGTGGTTCTGGTGTGCATCACAGTCCCCTCGCCATCGACGGTTTCTTTAGACGAAGCCAGGACCATTCCAGTGCGTCGTCCCTGCGTGAGGAGGGCTTGTACTGAGCCCCACTTTTAGATACTTTATTCTTTTCAAGATCCCTGCCGAGGGATTTCGAATGATTTCCAGTTTCTGCTTTAGTCGGTTTGTGTGCCGGAAATGGACCTTACAGTAAGCGGACCCTCAGTGTCCCCCTGACCCTCCCAGGCGTGCGTGCCTGGCCGGAGAGTGCTGTTTGCGGCGTGGGTTTGAGGTTTCTGGAGAGAAGAAGGTGGCTCACGTGACAGAAGAAGTTTTCTTATAGCCGGCCCTCATCCTCTAACTTTTCTGCTTAAAACTGTATTCGCGTGTATGTGGTCAATTAAAGATAGAAGAGTTTGATTTCATGGGAGGCCTTAGCCTTGAAAGGACTTTGGAGAGTGGGCCCCCTTCAGTTATAAGACCTGGGAGGGGGAGACCCGTTTCCTGGCTTCCTTTAAATCCATAGCAACGCGGGATTAACACCAGCTTTTAGGATGGGGGTCCCAGTGTTCGTTCTTGTAGGAACTGCAGAGTGGAGGGTTTATAACGTAGGCTCTGCAGTTAAAATCAGATTAAAATTTCAGCTATCATCCATATTAGCTGTGCGATCTTAAGTTATTTGCCCTGTAAGCTTTTACTTTTTCATCTACAGAATGGGGTTTTATAATAACAGCATTTCATATTTATATTATAATAATACTAGTTTATAATAATAGCATTTATCTCTGGAATTTGTTTTAAGGATTAAATGGGACAATGAATATAAGACTTAGCACAATGCCTGGCAAAGGCTTGGAAACTATTCAGTACATTATAGTGCATCTGTCTGAAAATTTTATTGCTGTGTAACAAATTGCCGCAGTAACAGAGGCTTAAAATAACCCACATTTATTACCTCGAAAGTTCCATGGGCCAAGAGTCCGGCATCTTTCAGCCGAGTCTTCTGCTCAGGGCTTCACAGTGCTGGGACCACAGAGTCAGGTATCCGTGTCCTCAGCCGGTGGGACCAGGGCCTTGGACCCTTGCCTTGCCAGCTATCAGCCAGGAGTGTTCCAGCAGCCAGAGGTTGCCCCGGCCTTGTCACGTGGTCCCCGGCCGGAGCGCCGCAGGACGGCAGCTTCCCTTTGTGCACTCCGCGGGCAGCTGCTGTCACTTCCATAGTGCATAGGCTCTGCAGTTAAATATGGATGATAGCTGAAATTTTAATCTGATTTTAACTGCAGAGCCTATGCAGTTCCAGTCTGTCCTTCCGCAGGGAGCCGGTCCCTTCACCTGACGAGGTCCAGGCCTCCCAAGAAAACCTCCCTTTTGAATAAGGACCGAGGTAGAGCCACCCTGGGCGTGAAGTCCAGCGTATTCACTCTGCCACCTTCATCCGTAGCAAAGGGACCATGCAGGCCGTCGACACCAAAGGCTGGAAGCTGGCACGCTACGCCCGAATTTTGCCTTCCTCAGAGAACTACTGTTATTGTCAATTATCACTAATGATTCTTCTCCTCAGTTTATGGCGGTTGAGGGCAATATAATTAAAGGTGATTGTATGATAATCGTAGGAAATAAAAATAACCAAACGATTTATTTTGGAACCCTCGCTTGTGAAGAAATTGACATTGCGTGACTCTGTTCTCGTGGTCATTGGGTTCTGGAATGCACAACCACATTTAACACATACTAAATGGTGTCTCCCGAAGAATCTAAGTCTTATACAACTACTCCAAACCAGGTCCCGAATGAAGACAAACCAGGCAGTGATCCTGGAAACCCAGAACCAATATTCAGTGATAATTACCATGCGTGGTGATTTAGAATAGAACCTCGCACTGATTTCGTGTTAGTTCTGGTTACTGGAGGAAGAGGAGAGATCATTTTAAAAGAATAATTAGTAAAGGCGCTTGCAAATTTTACACATAAACCTGGAGAAGAGTCTGCTTATCATGCGAATGTCGTGTTGTCACCTACTTACATAGCGTCATTGTCTCAATCGTCTCAAAACTCCAAATAAGAACAGCCTTCTCACCCTCAAAAAGAAACAGATGAAGAACCGATCCTCCTGACCAGTTATTAAAATGCATTTTCTGCCCTATAAGCTCTGTCGTTAATTTCCTGGTACACCTTGAACACGCCACGAGCAATTTGTAACGGCATCAATTAACATTTGGGAAGTGGAGCGTGGCCATCTAGGATATTAAATATTTGCTCCAGGAGTACTAATAAAATCCATTGACATTCTATTCCCAAAGCCTTTTACAACAGTAACAGCAAAGGTAAGGGGTACCCAAGAAATGAAGAAAACATCTAGTTAGATCCATTTCCTCAGTTCTTCTGACTTTTGTGTTCCCTTTGGATTCCAAACACCCACGCTCTTGTTTAGAGGTCAGGGCCACGCGCCTGCGGGGCCCACAGGAGATGTGTCTTCGCATAATCAGAGTCACTGCCTGGACCCGGGCAATGACATGACATTGCCACTTCCTCCTAGGGCCATCGTTACGTCTGCGTTTTGGGATTCTCGGATACCAAGGGAATGAACTCTTGTGGCTTAATTTAACCCTAGCTATAAAATACTGTGGAGGCTCTTCTATTGGGGTGACACGTAGGCCAAAAAAAAAAAAAAGATATTGTCTTGTTTTTAAATGTGTAGTCAGTGCTAGTTATTGTTTCATAATTCACAGAAGGTAGGCAGGTTCCATGTTTTGCTGTACATTACACGCCATTGTTCACGTTGAAAATAACGGTGCCATTTCATCGAAGCCAATCCATGAAGCACATTGAAAAGAGAGGCCATTTTCCCGTTTTAATCAGTTGCCTCCTTGATATATTCATTTTTCATCTAATTTTATTTAATAAAACACTTTTAGGAAAGCGAGCCCATCAAGCTCAGCTTTGTTGATTTAATTTTGCTTACTTCATTTGGGCCTAACGAAATTCAGACGGGCACAGTAAGTGGCTCAGTGTCATCTGCGAGGATTTCTGCTCACACTCGACTTTCGTATTTCTAGGAACTGGAATTTCACTTGGTCCGTGATGGGTGCTAGATACGTATTAACTTAGTGAACGAAGGGGTTCCAACAGTCAGTTTTCAATGAAATGACTGAATTTATTACCCCCGTCCTCCCAACATAGTCGAATGGGAAAAACACTCCGGCTAAAGTTTTCGATTATCACTTAATGTATTAAATCCCGTTGGAAACTACATGTGCTTTCCAAACGGATCTTCAGCAAAACATTAAATCTTAAACCCATTTAGTCCATTTTTGTGTATCTCTTTGGGGACCTTATTATTGTTTTATGAATTTATATCATTTTGACATTTCCTGAACATTTTTCCAAAAATTCCCAGGGATTATATCTCAGTAGAAATAAAATTTACGTTTGCGCTAAATTTTTTTAAGTGCATATATATCTGCATAATTGACACCTTGTTTCTTTCGACATTCTTATTTCCCCTACTGTTCTTACATTCTCACTGGTTATGTTCCACACATGTAAACGAGGAAAAGGAGGAAAAAATGGAAGACGTTCTCTGGGGAGAGAAAGGATAGTGCTTGTGATGGTCAAGCCATAGGCCATCCCTTTGATCATACTGCTTAGCTCTCATAATAAAATGCGTCCTCTTTTTCTGGGGTGAACTGTGGATTGAATACGGCTGACGATTTTAAAGCCCATCCACTGGGAAACATAGATCCTTGCGTAAGGTGGTACAAATGTTTGCTGAATTTTTTTAAGTATATATGGGCTTGGTAATCACATTTGTTGATCCGACAGTTTGCCTTCCAAAGCACGGTAGAATATCTGGTTCCTTCTGAAGTCAGCGATATTGTCGTAAAGCCTTCAGCAAACAAGATCATCTTGAAAAGCGTTAATTACTTCTTTGCTTGCCAAGGTATTTTGCCTTCTTATTTAGTCTTTAACTTTTTTATGCCAGTTAAGCTTACTTTTTTATTTATATTTTTGTCTTTCAGAGACTTATACCTACAAAAGAATAGCAGATAATAGGTGTAAATAAAGCACAGGAAAAAAGCCCACATTAAGTAGGTGAATGATTCCTTTTAGCAATATAAACAGCCCTTTCAAATAATTTAAGACCCAAAGAGCATTTCTGGCCTCTAGAATTAGTAGTTTTGCTGTCTTTTAATTGAGGTTGACCAAGAGGCTTAGACGATCCTGGATCTCCAGTGTACTTGTGTCGTGTAGTTGTTCTAAGCATACTGAAGCATTTGGTCCATTTGTCAGTGTTTTAAAAACTGTTTAAACTGCTTTCATTCCTGTTGCCTTATTTCCCTGTTCATTGAGGTGACGGTCACTTTATTTCAGCTAGAGGTAGCCTTACTTCCTTTTAAAAAATGTGTTTTCAATAAGGGATGATGCTCTTTTTGAGACCTGAGCTCAGACATTTAGAAGTGATAACATAATAGTTTAATCCGAAGAACAAAGTAAAACCACAAATATTCTGCCACATGATTTAGACTATAATTCTAGATTTTCTCTTCTCTTGCCTTTGATAAATTCACTGCCGAAGAGCTCTGCTCACTAATTTTTATTAAATCATTTCCTTGAAACAGAATACAAGTTCTTGTTACTCATCCTCTCTTTAATGGAATCAGTTTGATCACAATGTGCCAAGATTTCTTATTAATTTAACGTTTTCACTTATATCTGCATAATTGACACCTTGTTACTTTCGATATTCTGATTTAAGAAGTTTCATTGACTATTATCAAAGATTGCCTTATTTCTCTGCCTCAATAAGCATCTAGAAAGTTACTTCTCAGTGAGAAGTAGGCCTAGACAGTCATTGGGGAAAGTTCTTTTATTTTAGGATAAAATCTTGCTTAAGAAAACCGTTCACAGAGTGGGTCTTCTGCCTCTTCGATCATCTGCTCCTGCCTGTGAAACCGCCACCCTCTACCCTCCACTGTGATCGGCTCTGAACCTCCTGGATCCCAAATCCTGTATTTAACAGCCCATCCACATAGCCGAAATGCTATTCTTCTGGGTCGCAGATACTTTGAACTAGCAACTCGTGTCTTAACGTGACTTTCTGACCTTGAAACATTTTAATTTTGGATTATTTTTATCATTCTTATATTGATTTGGTCATTTCCCCCATTGAAATGTGAGATTTATGAGGGCAGAGATCTAGTCCACTTCATCTCCCACTGTCCCCCTGGGCATTGCTGGGTATAAGAGGGATTCTCAAAATGTGCGTGCGTGTGTGGGTGTGCATGCTCACATGTGTGTGTGTGCATGTGGGGATGCATGCTCACACGTGTGTGTGTGCATGTGGGTGTGTGTGCATGCGTGTGTCACGTGGCCGGTGACGCGCAGGCCGTGCGCAGTGGCTGCTGACGCCGTGGCAGGTGTTCACGTGTACTCTGTCACTGTTCTTTGCCATTTACTGCCGCGTTCCGTCCTTACCGCCTTCGGAGGCGCAGGCACTGCCACTGCCACAGGGGCGAGGACATGGCAATGTCGGGGACACGCTGTGAGCCGATTGCTGCGTTTCTAAATCCCCGACACTTTGACTTCGGACGCCCTATTTTTAGCCACGTTTGCTCACACAGCTCCTTCCCCCCGATCCTCCTGGGGCCCGGCCATACATTCGCTTTCGGACGCGAGCCTGGTTTTTCAGTCCGTCTGTGAACACGGATGAGGAGGTTTCTAACCAAGTGACGAGGGAGAAGGGGCAGGCTGGGGAGGTGTCTGTCACGTGAGCAATGATGAAGCCGCTGGGTGGTGCCCTGTGATCTGTAGAGCTTTCCGTGTTCCTTCTCCTTGCACGGTGATCGTGTCACCCGTCGGGGAGCCAGGCGAGGAGCTGGGTGCCATGGCCAGACTCCGTGGCTGAGGCCGAGGCCAGGCCTGGGACGGGACAGCGTCTCAGCCCGTCTCTTCCCCTCCACTGCCATGGTCCCTTCTCCCCACGCGCCCTCGTTTCGAGTCTGTTCATCGTTCCATTATTTTCAAGTCTGTTTGTTTTGGTCGCTGTGGTTCTGGTTTTGTTTTCCCACTGTTTCTATGGTCGTTTGAATTTCGTGCGGTTTTATGAACTACAGACAGAAGAAAGACTCATGGCCATAGTTGCAATTTGTTGTATCATCGAGAGAGCGGATGGGCCGCAGTTTCTTGTCCGAACACGGAGCCGGCGTTTCTCCTCTCTGCCCTGCAGTGTGTCCGTACGGTTGGTCCGGGGACATTCGGGGCTGGGCGTGTCCTGGGTGTGGCAGGCGGCCGTGCTCCGTGGGGCTGGCCGCGTCCCTGCCCGCGTCCCCTCTCTGTCCAGCAGCGCCCTTCCTCATTGTGACAACAGCAGGTGTCTTCAGACCCTGCCAAAGTTTTTGCCTCCTCGGGGAAGGAGAATGACCCCTGATTGGGACCCTCTGGATTAAATTAAGACGATGGCTGTGAGATGTTTTTCGAAATTTCAAAACACTCTTTAAATTCAAGGTACTCAGGAGGATGAGCTTTCGGCACAGTAGAGGAACGGCATCGGCCAGCCCGTCTCTGCGCTGTGGACGCTCACTCGTCTGGGCGCCGCCTCTCCATTTCTTCACTTCTGCGTTATTCTGATCAAATATTTAATGTAATGCTGACTGTCACGGGGGCTTCTCATTACGCATTTAAGTTTCCATTTCTTTATGAAATGTTCTGCAGCATGTTCACTGCCATGTGATGAATAATTAAAACTAAACTGTACTTGTCAAAATAAATTAATACTCACATTTGGAAATGGAAAATTCCCTAATTTTTTATTTTTTATTTTTTAACCACATGGTTTATTACATATTACTTTTATTTGTGGTATTTGGTGCTATGTAGGGACTCAAAGTTATTATTCAGGCTTAGATCATTTATGCTAAATTTGTTTTGTGGAATTGAGATCATAAAAAGTAGCAATTAAATCTAAAGCTTTCCACGCTGGTGTGTCCATAACTCACGGAGTAAACATCTAAAACAAATCCTCTCGAGGCAGCCTCCTAGATTCATATGTGAGATTTCATTGAAATGACACAGTTATACATTATTTATATCAGAGGCTTTGGCAATGGGGCTTTGAGAAAGCTGTTCAGGAGAAGGCGAACATCTTCGCCATCAAGAATCGTCTCCTATTTTATTCTAATGGAGCTCGCTGCATCTGCCATCTGGGCTGGAAGCTTGAGCACCCACACCAAGCACCGCAGGCTGCAGAGATTCGGACACTGTGTGGCAGAGCAGCAGGGGCCGGCAGGTCCGCCTCCTCGCCCCGTCCTCTTGGCAGACTTGCTGCTCAGACGGGGAAGGAGTTGTTTAATTTTCAGACGGAGCTGTGTGCCTTGAGAATAGCTGGGCATCTTCCATTTGTACTACTTTTTATTATTGTCAGAACTGATCAGATAAATCTGCCTGAGTATCTGTGGGTGGGATGCATGCTGAAGGTGATTTTATTTTTCCCCGATAAGTCGCAAACATGCTGTCGTCTTCATTTGATTTCGCTCTTCTATCTTAGAGTGCCTTTTCAACTTGCCTCACAAATCACATTGTCTCTACTTATTACCCGGGCCTTTCTCCAGCTGCTAAGTGCATTTGTTTCTTTTCCTCTGCAAGAGTCAGAGTTTTCCCTTCTCTTATTCCCTATATGTTTCCTTTCACTTTTAATGCGAAAATTGCAAATATATTTCTGCTGCCTTCTGTACGACGCTTCCCATTTATTGAAGACTCATGCGGTATGAAGTAATGTACACGAGATATCTAAAATGCATCATCTGTCTTCTGCTCTGTATCCCCAACTGGAGCAATTTTTCCAGATAATTTTCTCTTTCTTGCCAATTTCATCTGCAGCGTATAATTCAGGAAACTAAAAGCACTTTTTGTTTTGTTTTGTTTTGCAGATTCATTCTCTGCTGCAGACTTTCTAGACAGATAAAAAACTGCCAGAGTGCACTTAGGTTTTTTTTCTTTTTTTTTCCCGTTTTATGTGAGGGAATAAGCGTCCTCATGCCGAAGTAAGGTGTGCAGTCTGTTTAGACACCCAGTGAAAGGAAGCGTAGGTTTTATAAGCTCGGACCTGTCTCATCACATGAGCATTTTACCAGCCGTCCTCTGCCTGCCCAAAGGGTTTTTGAGGGCCCCAAATGTGAGGTATACAAAGATGCGAAGTACTTTTGCAGTTTTATGCTTATTTCACTTTGCAAATGTCTCCTTTTCCAAACTTTGGCTGATAACTATCCTCTTAGACTCATTAGAACTTTAAATACCGCTTCTTTTTCATACGACGTTAGGTAGGGTTAGACCCGGCCGTAATAGAAAGAAAATTTGAAATAGCCGTTACTTAAATGAGGTAAAGGTTGATTTTTTTTTTTTTTCTTTCCAGCGAAAGTCAGGGAGGCTGTCCACAGCTGCCGTGGCTGGATATGGGGGTCCGGGCTTCGTCAAACGTGTCCTTGGCCTTGTGACTGCAGACCAGGGGCTTTGGTGTCATAGGCACACTCCAAGCAGCGTAATGGAGACAAGCACAATCACGTTGTCTTGAGGGGCGTTCCCAGTAGCTGTCACACGGCTGCTCTGCTTAGTCTTGAGGACGGAGGTTGGTGCCAGGGCCACGCGTGGCTGCAAAGGCACAGTCTCCGTCTTGTGTCCATGTGCCCAGCGGGAACTCCCATCCGTGGGAGAAAAGACTAGCAGTATTTACTCCCACAAACATTAATTTGAATATACCCTACATTTAAAAATACGATATTGCTGAGTAGAATGTGAACTGCCTGTAGGCGGGAGCTAGTATAATCAACTAATTTTGCATTATCAATGTTAACTTGCTGGGATCCCCAAAACGATGAATGAATGACTATTCAGTGAAAATGTACATCGAACAATAGTGGTTTTCTTAAACGTGCACTATAACTAATAATGAGACGGATCTTTAAAAATGTAAACCAGGTTTCGCATTTCAGACGATCGTACCCAGCGGTTCCTCAGCCGCTGAGCAGCTGCATCTTCCGTGCTACGTCCCGTAGTCAGATCAGTACAGATTTTCTTACACCGATGACTTGGGCGGAGCAGTCCGTTCATCCAGGCAGGTTTTATGTACATTTCGAAACACGTAAAGGAATAACTGGCTTCATTGCTAATTTTTCTCTTTATATCTGCTTTAATTTTGCTTTTTTTTCCAATTACAGCTGACATACAATGTTATCTAGTTTCAGGTGTAAAGCTTGATGATTAGACAGTTACGTACCTTGTGAAGTCATCACCCGGATCGGTCTGGTACTCGTCCGACTCCATACGTAGTTACCTTGATATTACTGACTACATTCCCTGTGCTGGGCTTACATCCCGTGACCGTTCGCAGCTGCCAACTCGCTTCTTAATCCCGCTCCCTTTTCTTACTCGCCCCCAACCCCCTCCCATCAAAATGTGCTCTGTGTCTACAAGGTAGTTCCTGTTTCTTTGCATCTGCTTGTGACGTATTTTGCTTTGACGGCTTCCCAACAAACCCCGTCTGCCCCCAGAAGGCAAGAAGGGCCAGGATGGAGGCTCCCGTGTCTCTGGGGTCAGGAACAGAACTGTTTTATTCAGTGGCCACTGTCCTTGAAGAATTCATCGCGCCTCCTCTGCAGACTGCTTCGTTGGTGGAAGACAGCGTTGCTCTTCGGAGCGCTGGGAAAGTCACAGTGTGCGGGCTCCTCAGGACCGATGGCGGAGTCGGTGGTCCCAGCGGCAGCTGCCACCACCCTCCAGTGGTTGCCCAGCTTGAGGCGTTGAGATATCAAGACTTTGAGGCGTTGAGATATCCAGCGAAGATGAAATTGCAGAAGTTATTTTTATGGTTCTTCAGATGTGAGCCAGCGGTGGCGGGATCCACTTTATCATCAGAGACGTCTAACGGGAACCCAGTTAAGAATTAAATGCACTTATTGGCAGGTACCCGTCTTGTCTCAAAGAAGCAAAGCTGGTCTCAGGGGCATTTCCCTTTGAGGGAGGCAAAATGCTTCCGAGGAGCCACCTTCGCCTGTGTCTGCGAGATAGCATTCACCCCCTCTCCTGGCTCCGGCGCCAGACGTGACGGTGGCGTGTAGAAATCACGCTCCACGGCCACCGAAGGAACCATTTCCTGGGGTGATGCTGCCTTTTCCTTCAGGAATAAGTAGGTGGCTTCCTTTGAGTCGGCCTGTATGTGTTTGTAAAAGGAGCATACATCTCTCCTCTGCTCATAGGAAGAGGACAATTTCAAAGAGCCATTTTCTTCCCTAACAAAGAAATGTGTACTGGAGACAAATCAGCAATTTCACAGCTGGTTTGTGAAATCCTGAAATGATGTATACAAATCAAAGCAGGAGAGATTCACTTGGAATGAAAGGAAATTTGAATTGCATCCCAATTTATAATAGGATATTGTTTCATGCTTGTGCAGTATTATAAACACACCACGTGTGTTATATATGACGATTCTATCTCGTCTCTTTCTCCTGAGCTTTATGAGTAAGTGACAATTTCAAAGCCTGGAACGGCCGGATTGGATGGAACCGTGTCTTCTAACGCATCTTTCCCCCCAGTTTCCCATTCTTAGTTGACCGTGCTGACCTGTCTCTAAGCCGCCTCGATGGCTCTGTGAAAATGCCTCTTGCCTCCCAAGGGAACCCATTATAGAGTTGGGGAGTACTGGGTTTTCTTGTGTACATCGAAAAGAATGCCACTGTGCCTCTGCCACCGGGAGTCACATGAGACCAAGGCTTTCTCCGTCTCGTACCCAACCGACTTCAGGTGTTTGTGTATTTTATCTGTGCCCTCTGGGACCTGTTGCCTCTTGGTCTAGGTCGTCACCATGAAGGATGAGAAGGGATAGCACTTGGAATCCATAGCGGGAGCACTCCCAAGGCGTGGTCCAAGCACTTGACCGTGGGGTGGCCGTGGGCTGCGGGAGAGAGCAGGTCAGTGTTTTGGGCCTGAGCAGATTTACTGTGTGCTCGGGGTGCAGTATGTGGTTGTCAAAGCTCAGTCACACATGCGTCACGTGGCTGGCCCACGCGGTGGGTAGGAACGTTCCAGAAGCCGTGAGAGGTGAGCCGGGCCTCTCTCGTGGGCAGACGGGGGCCTCCTCCTTCCCACCCTCATGCTTTGGCTTGAGACAGCAAGTCACACATCAGCATTTAAAACTTCACACTCAGCTTTATTTTAACTCTAAAACCTTTCGAACAGCAAGCCCTCAGGTGAGTGCGACTCCATGGGACTTACAACAAGACGGGCTTGACAAGGGACCAGAGGAAACATTTTCAGTTCAGAGAAATTGCACCCCAGTCCCTGCTAGTAAATTTTAAGCTACCTCGAGAGCAGAAGTTCGATGCTTTTACAAGGTGCCTGTGGAGTGATGGAACTTGGTAGGTGGATTTGTTATGTAAATCAGGCTCTGGTTAACTTTTGATCTATCTCTGTCTGCCTATGTCTACATCGTCGTTATCGGCATCTCTGTATCTATCTGGGAGGAAAATAAAGAACTAGTCTGGAAATATCTCAGTTCTTAAGGTATTTGGCAACCCTTTATCTCCTTTCTTAGCCACGTGCATGCAGATAGCTTTGTGCCTGAAGTTAAAATGTGTACGATGTGTACGGCTCTGGTATATTTCAACCTTAAACTCTCATCCCCAGGGTAAGAAGCAGTGGCTTCTCTCCTGGTTTACATGTGGAGAGGAAATTAGGCAGCTAATTATCTGGTGACAAACAGGTTTCTCTGTCTATCCAGAAGGAGGTGGGAACTTCGTGCCACGGCGACAGATGGACCAAACAGGCACCTGTCACCTGTCTGAGGAGGGAGTAGCCCTGCCTGAGATTAGGCTCCGCCGCCTTAAGAAATAAACTCGGACGCAGTTCTGAATGGGATCGCCTCCCCCAAACCCGCAAACTTTTCAAAGACGCGCCCTTCAGGTGAGAGCAGAAACAGACTGCACATTCCAAGAATTAGTGCGCGGAGGCCTGTGTTTAATCAGCGGTTAGTTTGGTGGCGATCGCACAAATTCACGACATTAAATTTAATCAGGGACGTTTCTGGCATGTGGGTGGCGAGCGAGCTGATTAATTCATTTATATTCTGGAAATGAGATATCTTCTCCTGGACGCATTTCCGCCTCTCTCCATGGCTTCTTTGTTCGCGGTCTCAGAGCCAAACTCACGCTGGGCGCCGGGCGCCGACTCGCTCAGCAGACCAAGGGTGATAAACAGGAAGTGGCGCCATTTTGCCCATCTCTGGAAAGAACATTAAAAGAACAGTTTAGGTGGCTGTAAATACGTCAGGATTTTGATGTCACCGTTGAACTGCTGCGAGAAACCAGTGAGGAGGGGCCCGGGGCGCTCATGCAGCGACACCCTTGGGCGGTGCCGACTTCTTCAGGGGCTTCCGAAGCCGGCGACGCGTGAGTGCGCCTGTGATGTAGGAGGTTCTACTGAAACCATAATTTTCGGAGTAGAAATGAGAGCAGAAGATTATAGAGTCAACTCCCTTATTTCAAAAGGAGGGAAGAGGAGACTGACACTTTGAGGGATCGGTTTTTAGATGTAAAAACAGTTCGTAGTAGAGCTTTCAACTTGGACTCCTAGTTTGCTTACCGGTCCTCTGCTGTAGCCAGTTTAAAGTGTGTGTGCATGTGTGTGGTATCTGTGTGCACATGTGCAATATGCATACTGCATGTGTGGTGTGTGCACATGTGTGACGTGCGTGTGTGTAGCGTGTGCATGTGTGACATGCACATGTGTGTGCAGTGTGTGCATGCATGTGGTACGCATGTGTGGTGTGTGCATGTGCGCAGCATGCGCACCGTGTGTGCATGCATGTGTGGAGTGTGCATGTGTGTGCATGCACGTAGTGTGCGCATGTGTGTGTGCATGTCTGGCATGCACATGTGTGTGCAGTGTGTGCATGTATGTGGCATGCATGTGTGGTGTGTGCATGTGTGCATGTGTGCGGTGTGTGCGCATGTGCACCGTGTGTGCATGTGTGTGTGGTGTGTGCATGTGTGTGGTATGTGCATATGTGCATAGTGTGTGCATGCACGTGCTGTGTGTGTGCATGTGTGGTGTGTGCACATGTGTGTGGTGTGTGCACATGTGCGTAGTGTGTGCGTGCATGTGCGGTGTGTGCACATGTGTGGTGTGTGCGCATGTGTGTGGTGTGTACGCGTGTGTGCGGTGTGTGTGCATGAGTGTGTGTGGTAGGAGGCTAGTCCCTAGCCACGTGGGGACAGAGCAGTAAAGGAGTGTATGAGATACACGCCGTACATGTGGGCTTGCCCCGTGTAAACACATCACTGGCTGTACGTGTGGGGACGGGCCAGCGTGCGCGTCGTCCCCTGCGGGCCCACCCCCTGCTCAGGACTGCGGGTAAGCCCTCTTCCCGCGCATGGCCGGTGCTCACACGGTGATGGGCTGGGGGGCATGGCTCCCCGGGGTCGCTTGCTGGCGTTCACCACGAGTGTGCTTGAGGACGACGGAGGCATGCTGGGACGGGGCACGGATCTGAGGCTCCTCAGGTGACCACGGTTCCTGGGGTCCTCAGGGGGCAGACCGAGCCTCCCATTCCTTCTGTTCTCATCTCTCTGTGTCCAGCTGCCTCCTGCGGGCAGTTGTTCCGTGTGCGAATCAGCGGTCTCCACGCACGTGGTCAGTGGCTCCTTGGAGTTTAAGCTGAGGGCCCTGTCCTCTCTTAAGGCATCCTCCCTGAGGGCGATTATCCCTGTTATTCTCTTTAGAAATCTGAATGTTAATTAGGCCACTTCTTAGGAGCTTAGCGACCTAGCGGCTTCTGCCGTTACATTGTAGCAAAAACAGTGCAGATGGCAGGAAAACGTCGCGCTGTTTCTGTGAACTGTTTTATTTAGGTCTCTATGTAATAAACCTGATGATGCTGAACTTGGCCGTCACCAGGAGCACGAAGAAGTCACTGTGTCCTTTCTCTTCCCCTGAATTCAATAACAAAATAATCTCATTTATCCAGATAATTTCGTTGTTGCGGAGAGAACAGAGTGTGGTAGGAAAGCCACCTATTTATACCTGAATTCTCATCTCGGACCTCCTGTAACCAGGACTGTTCTGGCATGAGCCTCATTTTGAGGTCGTGTTCATGATTCTGAAGACAGCCTCACAGATCCGCAGCCACAGCGCTGATTCAGTTTCTGTCTCTGCTCTTATTCACCGTGCTGTTCTTCTCAGGTTACATAACTTCGCTTTGTTAAGTACGGATAATAATAGCACCTACGTAAGAGGTTTATTATGAAGATGAAACGAGCTAATGTTTGTGATGTGCTATGTAATTATTCACTATTATTATTTTAATAAGAAAATCATCGGTTAGATTATCTTGTTAAGGAAAAGAATAGTATAATTCCAGGTAGATAGCCAATTAGACTTTTCTTCAGAGGTTATCTTGCTTATGTCAGTACTTTTGAACTTGGGCATCAGATCACCTGCAGTGGAATCACCTGATGGGCTCCCACCTCTGGCAGATAGCTCGTTGGAGTCTAAGCATTACAGGGCAATGATCATAACTTGAGAACCTCACCTTAAATCACCATCCGAGTTTTATTTTTCACTGGACTACTTTTTATAATTCCGAATCATGTCATATAATTTGATACCATAATCTTAAATAATGTTTTAAAAAACTGTTACACAAAGACTACTAAAAAGTTATTAAAACCCTATTTTTGAAGAATTTGAAAATATGAGAACATGTTCACAGGATGTTACATAGAAAAAATAGGTTAACTGGTTGAAAAATTATATTTTAGTATGATTCTAAATCTGTAATTCATCAAAGCATTTTGTAATCATGAAAGTGTTGTTAAAATATTATAATCCTATAATAAATTTTAATGAGTGCTATCTTGATTTGGCCTTAACATTTTCCAAAATGAAAATTACTTTATAGGTTCTTTTTTTTCTAATGATAAAAGTAATAAAACTCATTGTAGACATTGCAGACCAAAAAACATATATTTTTAAATCGTTAACAAACTCACCTCCTCTCAATGACAATTAAGCATTCTAAAAAAACGTTCCCAAACTCGCCTCCTCACAATGACGATTAAGCATTCTAAAAAACGTTCCCAAACTCACCTCCTCACAATGATGATTAAGCATTCTAAAAAACGTTCCCCAGACGTTTGTGAATTTCTGTGTGCACCATTTCCTTTCATGTCACCTAGATGGGACGGGGTTCGTGTTGCCTGCTCTGTCCCTGTCAACACAGTGTCCTGTGCACCTTTCCACACGCACAAGGTACTGATCCTCACGGCCGTTGACAGTCCCTTTTGGACGTACACAGAGTTTGTTGTTAGTTCGTCTTCACAATTAGTTGCATTAAAACTACACTACACTCAGCAAACTTCCTCACGCATATCAGTTTGTGCTACCAAAGGGGTGCATGAGCGTAGTTCCAGGCTGGTTTTTAAAAGAATCTCGTTATTGTTTCAATCTACGCTTGTTTACATACTGACGAGGTCCATGGAGCATCTTTTCGTAGGTGTACTTGAACTTGAGCCCCTCCGCCAGGCAGTCGCAGTCATAGTTACTCACAGTGTAACGACGATCGCTCATCTGCTGGAAGGAGTGTTTTAAGAGTATTACGAACACTTAGACTTGTTGTTGTTGTTGTGTTTTGCTTTGTTTCAGCCACACTGCCGCCCCGGCGTTCCGGATTCTTTGTCATGAGGGCGTGGCAGTGATGGAGGCTCAGCCACTGGTTCTGTACCATTGCGTGATCCAGTCAAAGGAAACCACTGGGATTCCACTCCCCCCAGTTACACAGGAGGGAGCCAGGGCGTCTGTCGGGGACGGAGGGAGCCCTCTCAGAGTGCCTCATAATGTCCCGTTATGTCCCTATAGCGAGAAACGGCGTATGCCCACACCCCTCTGCATCCTGAGGCAGGAGTGGGAATTGTTCTTTAAAACATCGGCTTAAGATAGAAGGTCCTCTCTTAGATTAGCTGAACTGTTTACCTAGAGATTTTCTTAGCAGTCCAGTTTTCCTGCTGTATCGGTGCTTTTGAGTCAGGTATTGACCAGCTTTTGAGATGCCACCCAAAAGCTGAAATTTTATCTAGGATCTTGAAGTAATAGGAAAATATGATACTGTTAAATTGTCTACAAAACTTTTCAGTGACTGTTTAACAAGTGTTCACTTTTTCATTGTGCTCTTCGCTTTCATTTTATAGTCGATTCTAAGTATCACCTTCTGAAGACACCCAGGAACCGCCTTTAGTCCTTCCTCCTTCCTTCCTGCCTTCCTTCCTTCCTTCCTTCCTCCTTCCTTCCTGCCTTCCTTCCTTCCTTCCTATTTTCTTCCTTCCTTCCTTCCTATTTCCTTCCTTCCTTCCTTCCTTCCTTCCTTCCGTTCATTCTGTCTTCCTATCATCTATCTACCTATTTATCTATCTGTAGCTATCTATCTATCAGTCATCTATTTGTCTGTGTCTGTCATTTGTCTGTCTGTCTATCTGTTTATCTATCTATCTCCCTACCTACCTATCTATCATCTATCTCCTCAGGAAGGTGATAAGAGGCCCACTGAGCTTGCTTTGCGACGCGCACGGCAGACAGCCGTGCCCGTGGGTTGTGTCCTTTGAGGCAATTTCTTTGCACTGTCGACGTCTTACATGGAGAATCGTCACCTCTTGGTCTCATTGGTGGTAACTACCTTGATTGATGTGGGAGTTGAGTTTGGGATGTCGGTACCTACAGAGAAACAGGGTTTCTTTGGTGACAAGGCAACTGCCTGAATCTTCAGGTGTGTTTGTCCTAGAAATGTAATTGACTGAGTCTGTCACATAAAGGGAATGTGACGCACCAGCGTGGTGAGCTTCTCGCTTTACTGGTTTCCTCTTAATACTGATATACATCGACAAAAACGGAATACTAATGCATATTGAATGAAAAGCAAAATTCTGGGCTTACAATGTGACAGACGTGATGCTAATGGCTGCTCTCTCCTCCGTCATCCAGGAGCCTTGTCCCCAGGCAGCATGGGGATAATAATCTCTCTCTCGATGTACGCTTTGTCGTAGTAAGTACCAGAGAAATAGGAACCTGTTTTTGTTGTTGTTCTTCTCATCATTAAATGG
>NW_006434366.1:4624789-4625650 GCF_000325575.1 Pteropus alecto | reverse complement strand
CTGTTCTGTGAAGTGACGGGCGAATGCTTCTGGTTAAAACGCCCCGTTCGGAATTCCAAAATGCAGAGTCCACTTCTCAGAGTCCTGGCGATCCGTACTGAGCGTGTGTCATGGGGTGCGGGGTGCGGGGGTTGGGGGAGCGTCAGGAATGTGTGCCCGTCCGCATCCCTAACTGGAAAAACAGCTCAAATCACGTGCGTTTCTCATCTTTCACTCCAGGGAGGGGTGGGAGTGTCCCCTTAGATGAAGCTGAGAATCTAAGAGTTACCCCAGAATTTCACATCTGCATCGTTCCCACTGTCTGTTAATCGGGGAGTCATCATCTGTCGGTGTTATAGGTGGTTAATTATGAATCTGGCATCTGAATACATCCGTGTCCACTGAGCTGTGCAGTTGTCACAGTGGAGTATTCTCTTCATGTGGAATTTGATAAACTACGGTTTAAATCGTATTTTATGAATTATATGGGCAACGCCCCGTGTTTGGTAGAGAGGATGGTGTTTATTTCTTGACTGCGTTATGTCCGTCAAACTGGTAGAGAGGATGGTGTCTATTTCTTGACTGCGTTATGTCCGTCAGACACATTCCTGGGAGACTGGCAGTCTGGTTAATAATGAGCAAAATTCCTGTTTCGTTTTGGTTTTATAATATGAAGAGAGTGAATTTTAAAGTTAAAGCACATGAAAGCTGTTGCTTAGTTCAAAAACCTTCTTTGGAGCCGAACGAATGTTCCCAGCAAACAGCTTCCAGAGGACGCGTCGTGGGCAGCAGACTCTGCCCGCCATGGAGCGTTGTTCTCTCTCGTTTCTCTGGCCCCACCTTCTCACCTGTGTTCCCAGCAGGGCGTTACCATCCACCCCT
>NW_006434366.1:4619680-4624721 GCF_000325575.1 Pteropus alecto | reverse complement strand
CCGATCTCCGTGATGGGCGGGAGTCTCGTGCAAGCCGGTGTGACACAGAGCCGGCCGGTTTCCTCCCAGTGTGCCTGGCTCACCTGGGGAGCATCCATTCCCGCCCGTGTGGGTGGGCTGCACCGCGGGGCTCGATGGCACTTGCATCCTCCTGTTTATATGGCAACTTACCTTTACGAGCTTATCTGCCAGCTTCATCTCCCTGGCTGCCTAATTCAATGGAATTGGCACAATACTGGAGTCCACGGGATAATGACTTAAGATTTCTTTAACAGAAAATTATAAATCAAAAAGAGACAGGATTAGAAGGCCAGACACTTTAGAAGGTGGCAACTTTTGAAGTTCGTACGGCAGTTTCTAGCTGAACGTGGCCGCAGACTGTGGCTCTCTGGCGGGCTACCGGTTAGCTTTTCATTAAATGTCTAAGAAGATGCAGAGAAAGACAAACTGGCAGCGAGGTTATAAAATAAAAATGAGAAGAGCCTGTAACTCAGGCAGAAACTCCCCTTTAAACATAAAAGAAAAACCAAAAACAAAAAAAAGAGATAACCTACAAAATAATAAAAAGCAGCACGACCTCGCCTGCTCCATAGCACTAAATGCTAAGCGCCAGTAGAGCAGATTTCGTTCACGCTTTAGTCTCGGAACTGGCTTTGGACGTACATTCTCAGCCTCCGCGTGCCGGAGGACGCCACACACCCGCTGGCCACTGATGAGTAGGAAAATAAACCGACCAGTGATAAGCCAGTCTTGTTATGCACTGGAAAAAAATTACTGGAAACATAGGCGACGCTTCCGGAGCGAGCAGGGTGCTGCCTGCAGTCAGAGCGAGACTCCCTCTGGCCAGGCCGCCCTCCCCGCCCACCAAGGTCAAGGCCTGTCTGTCTGTGCGTGGAGGCCGCAGATCGGGAGGCGCCGGCCTCGGGTCAGGACCAAGGACAGAGGCAGGCGAGCCTGACCGGGCCAGACGCGCTGCGCATGCGTGTGCGTGCGGGGGGCGGGGCTTCCCGGGTTTCCCGGACCGTCCCGCAGAGATCTCTGACCTGCAGGGTCCTTACGGGCCGGGGGGCGGGGGGACGTCAGAGAGGAAGGTTTTGGGTTCCAGGATTCTGTGCACTAACTGTCCGACTCCGCAAAAGTGTCCTGACTTCTTCGTGCCTCGTGTTCCTCATTTGTAAAACGGGGACAGAACCCTTCCCACTATGATTCAATGAGCAAGAGCCGGGTCTGGTGTGTGGCGCGCGTGGCGAGTGCCGGCCGCCGGATGCCGTTTCTGGGGTTTGTCCTCGGCCGTGGCTTAGGAGGACTTGAAGCCCTGCTGGCTTTGCAGATTGACCTAGCAGGCCGCGCCAGCCACACGGAACCCCACGCAGACCTGCCAACGAAAAGTTCCAGCCTCAGGCGTTTACCTTTTGTGTGAGCGACATGCCTGGCCCAGGTCGACCTCAGCCTGTTCAAATATACACAAGCAAAAACAGCTGACAAATGCATCCAGATAAAATAATTGATTCAGGCCAGGATGAGTAATTTTTAATACACTGGTTTATGGGGAGCTGGATAATTTTGTGTCAAGGTAGAACAGCGCACATAACTTTCTTTATAAAGAAAAACATCAGACTGTTTTCACTGTAACCAGGAATTCAGTCAGATACGTGCCTGCTGCTATGATGCAAATGAGACAGACACCATCCAAGACGTGTTCGAGTCCAAAACGGTTTACCAGCATCGGGTCACAGGCGGCCTGGGGGATGGAAGAACAAGGCAGACGTCCTCGCACAGAGGCGGCCAGACAAACGGCAGCCTGAGACCTGCTGGTCAGGTGAGTGTCAAACGGACTGCAGCGTATTCAAAGGGACCAGAGGGACACAGTGGGACATGGTACTCGAATTAGGTACTCGTTTTGTCAAACCAGATTAAAAGGACAGTCTTTGTGAGCACTGCCTGTTTCCGTAAAGTGGGGTCGTGTGTGGCAAAAGGAAGCAGGCCTTCAGTTGAAATGTCCCTAGACACAATGGCGATACTTATTTTTTCACGTCCTGCAAATGTTCTCTTCCTTTCGTCATGTTTTCTTGATTAGGGAGCATAGTGGACCAGTCGACAGGCATTTACGAGAATGCTTACGAGCCTCACGCTCTTTACTAAAAGGATATTTCAAGAATGGTTTGTTATGGTTCTTTGAAAGGCAGTTATTATCAAAGCAAGGGAAAGAAGATGAGTCATCTTTCCTTTCTTCCTCCCTTCTCGCCTCTCCCCTTTGGACCCAAGTTGCAAAAATCTTAATTTACTGTTGAGGATACAATGGGAGAGTAACGTTCCTTCCCCAAGTCCCACAGCGAGTGACGTTGGTAACTGTCGTGCGGCCGGTCTCATCCGGAACCCGTGATCTTTAACTGGTACACTACAGGGTCTTTAGCTGTTGACCCCTATAAGCATATGGTCACAACCCCGAAGAGCACGGTGAAATGGCAAATTAAAAAGGAGAAACCTCACTCTACAATTTTTCATGGAAAAACCCAAGCCCTGTTGCCTACTCTCTTCATCAGCTTATAATAACTTCTCAGCAAAGCTCTGTCCTTAGAGCTCAGCTCCTGCAAAGTTGTTCTAAAAACCTCAACAGCAGTTAATTTAAGTCCCTGACAGAAGTCGGAACCATTACGAGAATGATAGCCGTGGCTTGTGTTCCGACCACCTGGGGATGGCACATCACCCTGGCATCAGCCTCTAGCAGAGTCTCGGAGTGACAGAAGCAGCCTTTCAGTGGTGACACTTACTTTCTCTGTTCATGAAGAGCTGAGACTTAGATGGCGTTTTCCACACTCTTGGCAGCTCGTGACATGCTGACGGCATGAAACAAAGCCTGAACACTACAAGTTTGCTGTGACCTAACGAGCAAAGTTACAGAAGTCATTCCTGGTCACAGAAGAGATTTCATAGCCACCTTGAAAAAGAATTGCCTAAAACTCACTCGTTTTTGTGATTACTGGACACAGCTGTACTGTATTTCGAAACCTTCCTGTCCATTGACATGCAGAGCCATGTTGTGCTCAGGATGCGAACTTTGCGCCTGTGTCTGTGCGTCGGTGTGGTGGGGGTGGCGGTGCTGCATACCGGAATCAGAGACACAGAAGTAAAACGCCCCACACTGCGACCGTCCAGCATGCACGCGCCATAACCGCTGTGCGTCGTTCCCCACACCACGAGCACACCCGGGAGCTAAGTGCACGCGAAGGGTTTGCCACCCCCGGTCCACCGTGCGGTGCGGCTTACAGCAAGGCAGGTCTGTGAGGTCCCTGAAGCCCTCTGTCCCACCCGACAGTGTCACCATATACCAGTTGTTTTTCTAATTCTCCATGAGCTTAAAAAGTTGTCTTTCGCATAGCTGCTTGGGAAAAGGTTGGCTAACGGCTGTCTGTATTGTTAGCTTCCTCACATTTTCCGCGTACCTTTCCGTGTTTATTTTAGAGTTAGCTCTGTGGGTTGCCCCACTTGTCCAACTGAAGACCCTCTGTTTGTCCAGCGTCATCCTGGTCTCGGAAGGTAAAGAACGGTTAACTTTGTGTAGCTTGGTGTTCTTGAGTGTCAGTTTTTGGCTAATAGCTTTACTGACGCTAAAACGATGCCTTTCACGAGTTTTTAATTTTATTAAGCCATCAGATTCTGACCTTCCACATTTCCCCCGATAGCCACTCATGTTTTTCCTTTATTTTTACATATACCCTCCTCCAGTTTTATTCCTTTGAAATTTTCTTGTTTTCCTGTATATTACACTTTATTAATCTGTTGAAGATGATAATACTTCTTGCTTGATGGATATTGGATATAAGCTTTTGTTTTACAATTTAATTTCTTGCGAATGCCTGTTATACACAGATTTGGGGGAATAGGCTTGAATTTTATGAGGCCAGATAAATGCAACAAACATTTGTGAAATTACTGAAATTGGATCAGTGGTGACAAATGTGTAATGATTTTTTTGTGTGCGTGTGACTGGTTGTGGATCCATTTGTCTCGAAGATATTTTCCTGAAATAAGGCTGTATAAAATGACTCATTGCACTGAACGGTGTGCATTTTTTCATGTTCTCTCTGCAAACAGCAGCCATACCACGCTTCGATCACTGATAACCACTCTGTGCTGTAGAGTGCTCATCTGAGTTGTATTCTGTGGTTTATGTTGTTCACGAGTCTGTGGCTTTTTTATTTTTCTTTCTTCCGCTTTGGTGAACATTTTGGATAAAAATGGCTGCCCAAACGTGCATGTGATGTAAGGAAACAAAGTGAGACGATCACACTGGCTATTAAAATGCAGGTTTCAGAGTATCGTAAGTTACTTTCCAGAAGATGTTAGAGTCAAGAGAATTGAAAACATATTTTTACAGAAAAAAAATGTACACAAATGTTCATAGCAGGATTATTTGCAATAGCCAGAAAGTGGAAACAACCCAAATGTCCATCAACTGATGAATGGATAAACAAAACATGACATATTTGTAAATGGAATATCACTGAGCCACCAAAAAAAAAAAAAAATCCATACCTGCCACAATATGGATGAACCTTGCAAGTATGCTAAGTGAAGGAAATCAGATATCTTGTACACCTTCATTGATACGAATTGTCTGGAATAGGCAAATCCACAGAAGCAGAGAGTAGATTAGTGGTTGCCAGAGGCTGGGGAGGCGGGAGGGAGGACCCCTTAATGGGTGCTGGGGGTTCTTTTGGAAGCAATGAAAGGACCATGGAACTAGTTAGTGGTGATGGCTGCACAAGCTCACGAGTATGTTTAAAACCTGTGAATTTTATACTTCAAAGGAGTCAGTGGTGAATTTTGTTACGTGAATTTTATCGCAGTAAAAATATAAAAAAGGTGATATGGTGAACAGAGGATATACAAAGAAGAAGCCAACAGAATTAGAGGAAATGCTTCGAGAGCATCACATGTAACTCTAGGTTTCAGGAGAAATGACAAACATGGATGTTTGAATAACGATACTAAGTAACGATATAAAATAATGATAAGAAAGAATGATACTAAATGCAGG
>NW_006434366.1:4600206-4619665 GCF_000325575.1 Pteropus alecto | reverse complement strand
GCTTTTCACAGCCCTTTGTCATGCTAACATAGTGGGTGTTCCCGTGTCACCAAATGGGTCCCCTCTCCCCCCAGAGTAAAAGTGGGCACTTTGTCACTGAATGGTGGGATGGAAACCTAGCTGATGTATTTGCAAACCTGTCGCTGAAAAAGGCTCACAGCGTAGTAAGTGCCATGTCACAAGGCGTGGGGGACGAGAGACCCGGAGCTGGACTGGATGTAAAGACGCGTTTCCTCGGTGAGGTTCCTTTTCAGCTCGTTTGGAGGGTGCACAGGTGCCCCCTCGGGTGCAGACAGGAGGGAGCAGTGATGGCTTTCACTGCACCTCAGCTGCTCTCTGTCCAGAAAGGCTTCGTTCTCCAGCCGCTTCTGCATCGAGCCTGGCCATGCATTCTCTCTATGTAACGGAAACAGCTACTGTCCTTATTTTTTGGTTTCGTTTGTAAGATTCGGTTTTTGTACAACTTCTGCGTTTCTGGGAGGCCATTAGAACTTTTTTTTTTTTTGGTCTTTTCGAGTGTACAAAAGCTCAGAAAGCTCAGCTCTCTTTATGAATTTTTCATGTGCTCGTTTGATGCGTGTTTGCTCTCTGCCCCTTTGCCTGGCCGCAGACCTTCTCCTCTGGTTTATCCCTTGCTAACGCGGATGCAAGACTGGAAACAGCTAGGACGGCAGCAGCACGTCGGCCAAGAGCAGAGAGGGAAGGACAGAGGGCGGTTAGAGCGGGGACCCTGAGGGAGAGGAAGGAAGATCGGGGGGAAGAGGCCTCTGTGAGCGTTAGGCAGAAGGAAAGAAAGAAAACGGGCGAACATTTGGGAAGAAGTTAGAATGAGGCTGCCCGGGGGCCGGAAGTAGTGAAGGGAGCGACTTCAGGGATGAGGCGGAAGCTGTCAACGGACGTGCACTCTTTCTTTACATCGAGTTGCAAGAATACGGAACTATTTAGATTATTCACAAATATATTTTGCTTTAGGTCAGTCTACAATATACCTATAGATACTTAGCTTGCTCTGGTGCCGAAGTGGTTTTACACTTTGTGGACATTTTGCAGTAATTATCTCATTGAACCTTACAATAATATTTCTGAAAGATGCTTTATTTTAATGTCTATTACTGTTTTCCGTAATTTAAAAATGTTTAACATATATATTTTATCACATAAATCTTATTCATACCAAACTTCTGTGATTGCTTAAAATGAAGCAAATATGTAGGGTATAGTTCGAAATAATTTATTATGGAGCATCAAGGCAGGAGTCTGTTACATAATCACATTATCGAAGGATAGCCACATAGGTCACTCCAAAATATGCCATTTTGGCGTAAGGATCATTTGCAGCTGGGCAATCGAGATAGAAGAAAAGCTCTCTGCCTTCCCCCTTTCTGCCTGACGATAGGACGTCCATTTTCAAAGGTGTTTCTCTTCACTTCTCTACCAGGAGAGACAAAAGTTAATCCCCTGAGACTTAAGTCCCTTGAGACGGAAGATGGCCCCAGAGGAAGATACAAAACATATTAACTTTATTCGCCATTAATTGCCCTACCTACAGTTCACTGCCCTCGGAGGCCTGAGGTCACTTCCCTAGGCCCTGCCGTTTCTCCACGAGCTTGCTGTTCTCTGCTGAGATGCTGTGTGAGCCGGAGTTCCAAGCCAGCTCTTCGAGTTACTCTGCTTTCCAGCTTACCTCCCATGTATACGTGAGGTGTATATGTTAAAAAGTTCCGATCGTTTCTCTCTTCTTAATCTGTCTCATTACAGGGGCCTGAGCCGGCTCAGAGGGCTAGAAGGAAGTGTTTATTTCCTCTCCTACAGTATTGTAGTTTTCTATTTTAGAATAATTGACCCGCATCGTTATTGAAATCTAACTCCTGTAAAAGAACTGTTTAAATTAGGCCGACATCATCGTCGAAGATGTTTATTTTCAACGATAATATTAACTGTTTCTGAGAGTAGGGGAAGACTAACCAGTTACGGCTGGGGCACTAAGTACCATGAAAAGTTATCTTGAAGAAACGTTTAACAATATGTAAAATATTCTTGGTAAATACATATTATAGAAAATTATTATTAAAGTGATAAAGATTATACCACAGAGAGAAGTCTTAAAAAATACATAAATGCTTCAACAATTATTTTCTGAGGCAAGTTAAAAAATGGTTTTTACCATATAATATATATTTGCCAGTTTATGTAACATGGTTCTAATAATAAGAGGAACAATAAATAATACAAGTTTACATAAAAGTGAAGTCTTTATTTTCTTGTGACAAAGACATAACATGTAATTAGAAAGTGTTAACTAGTAGCAAACAAGTAGAATATGGGGTTTGTGGTTGTTAAATTAATACCTAAAGGTTTGGGAGAGGAGTAAAAACTATGTACTTAAAATCTCGGAATGAAGTTCTTTTTTAATTTAAGTGTAATTATCATAAAGTATTTTATTAGTTTCAGGTGTACGACGTAATGATTCAGTGTTTGTAGATATTGCAAAATGATCGCCACAGTAAGTCTAGTTAACATCCGTCACCACACAGTCAGATTTTTTTTGTCGTGATGAGAACTTTTAAGATCTACTCTTAGCGACTTTCAAGTATGCAACAGTGTTATAAACTACAGTCGCCATGGCGCACAGTACATCTTCGTAACTTATTGACTGTATTACTGGAGATTTGTACCTTTAACTCCCTTCACCAGTCCTGCCCATGCCCTGCCTCCCCTCTGGTAAGGTATTTTTTTTTAAGGTTTTTTGTTTGAGATCATACAGTATTTGTCTTTGTCTGACTCATTGCACGTAGCATAATACCCTCAAGTTCCATCCATGCTGTTGCAAATGGCAAGATTTCATTCTTTTTAATGACTGAATAATATTCCATTGTACCTATAGGTCACATTTTCATTAAGCATTTTTTTTTTATTATTTTGTAATTTACCAACATATTTGAATCGGATTTGATTTGATGGCTCGGTTGATTGACCAAATAATATTTCTTGTTTAATTATTGTTCATACATCAGTTTAGTTCCATTGCAATTCCTTATTATTCTTTCCCACTATAATTAAAGAAATGACACATATTAAAATTATTAAAGTAGAATATATAAGGTAGTACTGGGCATTGGGGTATCACACAGTTTCCTTTTTACCCCAATCTGCTCCTGTACTATGCCTCTCATTTTTTATAGGTCTGCTGCTGTGATTAAAAGATTTGTAGCATAAGAGAGATTGTCAGGTAAAAGCTTCCTCATATTAAAAAGTCTCATAGCTTCTGCTACCACGTATTACACTGACACACCGGTCCCCAACCTATTTGGCACCAGGGACCGGTGCTCGTATGTGCATCTAAGGCCTGAGGATCTGAGGTGGAGCAGAGGTGGTGATGCCAGCGCTGGGGGGTGGCTGCAGATACAGATGAAGCTTCGCTTGCTCACCTGCCGCTCACCTCCTGCCGTGCGGCCTGGTTCTTAACAGTCCATGGACCAGTACTGGTCCGTGGCCCAGGGGTTGGTGACTAACAGTATGTTCACTTTAGAAAACTAAAAAAAAATCTAGATAAGCAGAACCAAGGCGATTAGTTGTCTATAATTCTAACACTGACAAATTATACAGACAATGCCATTTTGGTGTTATCCATCAGTATTTGTTTTTCCTGTGCTTAAATAGTCACATAAATAAATGATTTTGTATTCTTTCAAATATTTTATGGCCTGTATTTCACACTTAGTTTCGTAATATGAACATCTTCTGTGTCAAGAAATGTTGTCTATCATTTTAATGGCCAGATATTATTCTTTGTATGAATGTACTCAATTCATTTAACTATCTTCTGTCTTTTGAGGATAAATTCTTGAAGCAGAATTGATGAATCAAAGAATGTGTAAATCTTTTTGTTTTTAATGAATTAATAAATTTCCATTAGGAAAATTTGTACCAATTTACATTTCTGTTGACACTGAATTGAAGTATTGATTTAGCTACATACTTGCTGATTTGGGGGGATATTTTTTTTATTTGCCATTGTTATAAGCAAGGGAAGGTATCATATGTTTTTATTCTATTAGTAATTTAAAAATTAGCTGTATTATGTTTAATATATCTATATTTATGCATCTATATGTATCTGTACACATGTACATATACAGATTTTTAGAACATCGTGAACTTGTATCTTGATTTTGTGGTTGGTCTTTGTATTAGTTTTTCTTGCAGATTAGAAAGATGAGCTTTTCTCTCTCTTCAAAGTCGTAGTAGCCTGATCACAATATTGTGAAGCCTGAAAGGGAAATACCACAATCCCAGCCATAAAGCGTGCAGCTCACTTAAAAACACATGGTTATTAAATAAGGTGTGTCAAGTACATAAAACGAGTGGGAAACAGATACCATCTTAAATTTTTAAACAGGACAATTCTCCTAAAGTATTTCAAACGGCGCTTAGGTTCATGAGTCTTACAATCACAGTATCTGATGCATGGTGAATGGGAAGCCTCACAGCTGCCTTAGTAATAAGTTCGTGACTGTTTACAATATAGCATTTTGTTTGTAGAACTTACTGGGAGTTGTGCGTATCTCGCGATTATCCAAGGACATAAGCAAACATATATTTAGTTCACTCCAGCACCATGTTTTGAAAAGGACATAGCGGAAGTAGAGAGTATTGGGGATAAGATGAATCCCAAAGCCACGAGACGTGTTTGAAGAAACCAACGTCATTCAGGTGACTTATGACTCAGGAACAGCATCTTTATGCCCAAACTCTAGCGGGGGCCCCGAGGCAGATTTAGTGTTTTGATTGTACTCTTAAGACGGAAGAAGGATTTGTAGGTAAAAAAGATGGGTAAACTAATAACTGTTACATAACAATGTGACATCTTCCTAAGGAAGCATTGTGGCACATTCTCTCATGGGATCTCTCTGTCCAGCCACTGGACATTCTGTTGTAGAGATAATTGTATCACCTGACGGTCACTGAAGTAGGTTGCATCGAAGGCCATTTTCAGCCTCGAGATTAAATATGGCGTCATAAACTTGGACAACCAAGTAGGGCTATGCCATTCCATCCGTCGTAGCCGTAGGCTTTGATGCATGAAAGAAGAGGCTGCTTCGCGGCAGCGTGTTTGTTAACCTAGAGCTTGAAATTGTCTGTGTTTGACGATAGTCGGGTCGTTTGACTTAGTGAACTTAGTGAACTGTATTAATTTCCTGGTGCTTGGATTCTGTCACAGGAGTGAAAAGCTAATAAACTTCTGCTAAGTGCACTTTAAAATGAATAAGTTGAGAATTAAGATCTCATTTCGATTGTGTTAATTTATGAGGAAATACGAGGAGCGGATGCCAGTTTTGTCAGAAACGGAGGCACTTCACGACGCACTGGAAAAATCGACAGCAGCGTTTGCAAATAGAATGGACGTTAGCAGCAATAAAATGTAAGAATTTGAAAGAAAACTAAAGGGAGGAGCAAAGTGCCGTGAAGGCGGATTAAAGAAGCTGGGAAGGATGGTGACACGCTGAGATCTGCAAATGGTTCCTGTTTGGAATGGGAAAGATTAAACCATACTAAGTATGAAGCATGAAGTGTATCACAAGCATTTGTGCTCTCCAGTAAGTAGAAGTCTAGTGAGAGAAATATGAATCCGAAAACCAGAAGGAAAGAAAACAGCTCATTTTTGTAGTTGGACAGCTGGGAAATGTGAGATAAGCCTATAAATAAAGGAGCGCAGTGTATAATAGTCTTAAGGAACTCAAGTTCATTAAATAATGTCGGCAGTGCGGTAGAAGACCTGGAGGTTTCAAGGAACGGAGTTTCACAAAGGCAACATGGACAGGTGTTAATGGTGGTTAGGGAGGTAAAGATGCCCAGAACCACTTGAGGGCTGGAGAGTTCTTAAAAATCATTCCATCCAACCCTTTACCCAGTGAATGGGCCTTAGCCCCATATTCCTGAGAAGTGCTTGCTAAATAGACCCTCAAAAGGGAATTCTTTACCTTCTAAGATAATGCATTTTAGTTTTAAATAGCTCTTACTATAAATGTGTATAATAAAATATTCACATAACATGTATGTTGTATGTGATGCAATAAGTCATAAGCTACATACAATAATGCAGAAAGAAAAAGGACGATAACTTTTGCCCAGTCTCGTCCAAGTTCAAACTTCTTTTGAAGCTAAAACTTCTCCAAATTCATGGGGAATAGTTTATTGACATCATTTATTTTAATGTTTCGAAATCTGACTTTTAGACGTGAACATCAGTAAGTTGGCGAGGTCAAACTGGGTAAGGTGGCCAAGGCCGGCAGTGGGCTGGCCGTGGGCACAGGCCCTACCAGGACCGCCTCTCCGAGGGGGGCACGAGCACAGGAGGAAGCAGGCGGAGGGATGAACGCGGCGAGGACGGCAGCCCAGGGGCCCCGAGGGTCTCAGCAGGCAGGCGGCCGCCCGTATACACGTCGGGCTTCTCTCCGATTTCTTGGAGAATGAGGGCGGTCGACGTGGCTTTGACCCCGATCCTCTTAGAGGGAAGGGTGGCAACACCACTTATCCAAAGACAGGCCAACGGGACACAGGGACAGCAGTGGACAAAGCGGCGGGGGAGGGGCTCAGGGATAGGACACCAGACCCCTTAGAGCACGAGTTAATTGTCATGCCGGGCTGCGTGGAGAAAGGCGAGTGTGGGGTGGACCTGTGTCCCTTGCGGAGGCGTGTGAGGTAAGTCCCCTCACTTCCCGCGCTTGGTTTCCTCGCGTGTGAAGGGGGACGGCAGCTGCTCGTCCGTGGCAGGGGTGGCGGGGATAAACTGGACGATTTACATAGAGCACGTAGCGTGGTGGTGCTCTCTGTCCCTTAGAGGCGGTTGTTCGTGGTGACAAGCGAGTGAGGCGTGACAGCGTCTGCTCGGTGTCCGCATTTACGTGGCACATCCTCGTGGGGGGAATGAATCCATGGCTGCTCTTTCCGGGCCTTTCAAATCCACGCGGGCTCCTCGATGGTCGGCAGCATCCTGCCAGCCCTCGCCCCGTGCCCCACGCGCCGTGGGGACGAGGAGGGAAGGGGAAGACGAAGAGCAGGGCCACGGTCAAGGGCCTCTTGCCACTCTCGGGAGTTTGGGGCCCCGTCTGATTTTCCTGTCCTTCCTGCCTCGATAAAAATAGTCACTGAGGCACGAGCTGTCACTTCGGGAGCCGAATAGTTCATTAAAACCGTGTCTTCCCAAAGCGCTCGCTCTACGTGTTTGCTGCTTGGAAGGTCGAAGCAGCTCTTTTGGAAACTTTGGTGCGTGGTCCTCGGGGCCTTAGGCCATCTGTCCTTAGTGCCGTGCTATGTTCTGGGGCCTCTTTGAGGGGGGCTCTGAGCTGGGCACTGTCCGAGGTCTTGGACCATCCTGATCTCACGTGACAGAGTCACAGGGACCGGATTCACCCTATGTCTTAGATGACAGCAACGAAAGTCAGGAAAAAATGAAACAAGCTTTTAGATAGTGAACAACAGGGAACACTGAGCGATGACCCCAGAAATGATGGTAATGAAAGAGATGGCCACTGGGATTGTCCTGGCACAGGCGAAGAGCTTCCGGGTCACAGGGCGGGAAGAGGAAGCCAGCAGGTTTGGGGCCACATGCCCCATGCGGGAGAAGCGGTTGCATCTGGTCTCGGGGCCTTAGGACTTGGCCGTCACCAAGTGGTGCCTTGTGGAGATGATTTGGGGCCATTTTCATCTTTTCACGTACATGTGCAGCACCTTTACGGAGTACTTAGTAAGCTCGCGGTTGCAGCACAGGAAAGGCCTTCGCGATGGCGGGGACGTGAGGGAGTCTGAGCCTGTGGGACGTGCGTGACCCGGCAAACGCGCGTGAGGAGCATCGGGAGCACGGGAGCGTGCGGGGGCCGAGGTCGGCCGGCGACTCAGAATTGGGAAGAAGCCACTGAAGAGCTGGAGAGCGGGCCTCGAGAGCCACGTCGCAGGTCCGCGTGCTGATGCCGAGGCCACAGGCCTGCCAGGGCCCCGCACACCCTCGACCGCATCTGGGGGTGATGGCCACGGACGGCCACTGAACGTTTTCAGACTTCCAGCGGATCCAATGGCAGGAAACGGCTCCTCCGCCTTGGAACTCAAACTCCAGATCTAAGCTTTGTTGACTTTATCGTTATTGAAATGAACAGATTTTCCAAAAAAAAAAAAATAATAATAATGTCAAGACATTAATGGAATTCTGTTATGATTTGTGACTTCTTTATGTGAAAGTATTATATAATAGACATATTATATATACAATTTATCTATAAAATTCAGTCACCGTCTAGGATTTCGCCGCAGTTACTGAGGGGAGCAGAGCTCGTTGGCCGAGCGCCCCAGCTCTGACCCCGGCCATCACTATGCTACGGGATGGCTGTGTCCCTGCCCCCTGAGACCGCTGGACGCCGTCACCGCAGACAGCATCGAAGAGCCGCGTTCTTCCCTGATTCCCTGCGTCTGTTCCACACATGTCTTATCCTCAACTCTGGATATTTGAAGGAAAGAAAAGGGGGCGTTAAAGGGCTCGACATGTTAGTTACAATTGTTAAGTAGATGCTCAACTTTTCTTCTCTTTATCACATATTTTATCAGAGGATATCAGCTACTATACAGTCATTAAGGAATTAATTCACCAAAGTCTTTATGATAAAGTGTTTAGAGGTCTCTAGAAGTCACCTGGAATTTAAGTGATTTTGTTTGAGTTGCTTTGTTTTGAACTGTACTATTTTAATGACTTTCTAGAAATAGTGAAGTATTAATCAGTCACATTAACTGTTAAAATGTCTCTTAAGGGCTTATCCCCTGCCTCACCTGCGAAGAGCGACACTTGTCACTTCTGTGGCATTCATTGCCCGCCTCGCTTACTTTGACAGCGGACTGTTTTTCTCCTGGATTCTCCCCTGACCGCTATCCGTGTATACTTACCTCTTGTTCAGCACAGTGGACTTCGTCATGGCGGAGACTACTGCCAGATTTCCTTGTTACTCAGGATTGCTTTCAGCACGGGGCTGAGCACCTAGTAGGCGCTGAGCACAGGGCTGGGTGCAAAGCAGGCATTGAGCACAGGGCCGAGCACATAGTAGACATTGAGCACAGGGCCGAGCACATAGTAGGTACCCCAGAGATACATGTTAACTTGAGTAAGTTGAATATAACCAGTTTTGCTTGGTTTTGTTCGGGTTGCTTTTCAGGTGCCATTTGCATAGAGTAATGTGCTCATATTTTATGTGTAGACATTTTGATACCCATGTAACCACCACGCAGAGATATAGAATATCTCCTTCATTCCAGAAAGTTCTCTCATGCCCCTTTCCAGGTGTCATCTTCACTCTAACCCAGGGAAAAACTTTTCTGACTGACACCTCAGAATATTTTTACTTGTTCTATAATTCCTTATAAGCGGAAACATACAGTATGGACTCTCCTTTGTCTGCCTGTTTTTGCTCAGCATCGCCTTTCGAAATTCATACGTGTTATTTCATGTGTCGGTAGTTTGATCTTTTAAAAATTTCGGAGAGTATACTACTCTATGGTTATACCACAGTATATTTTCCTCTTCTCTTGTTGGTGGACATTTTGGGTGTGTCCAGTTGGGACTGTTATACGTAAAACCATTGTGAATATCCGGTACAAATGTTTTTCTGGATATGCGCACTAATTTTCCTGGGGGTAGAATTGCTAAAGCTCATGCACGTGTTCATTACAAAATGCCAAGCTGTTTCCCAGAGTGATCGTGCAGTCTGACACTATCACCAGCAATGACGGGAGAGGCGTTTGCTCCCAGATCCCCACTGACGTGTGGTACTGTTGGCCTTTATAATACTAGTTATTCTAGTGGTCGTGTAGTGGTCATACCTTGCAGTTTCAGCGTGGAATTTCTAGATGTCTGTTGCTTGTAGAGTACCAAATTTTAAGGGACATATATGTGATACTACTTATTTTATAAAATATTAAAAAATTTTTCCAGCACAAAAAGGAGCACTTACCTTATTTCTTGGTGTCTTTGTGATACATTTAAAAATGAGAATATTAGGAGTAATGTCTTAACTATATTGCTCTGAAGACTGAGATAAATTTAGCACAGTGCCGGATATACTCAAAAAACTTTAGTCATTATTAGGAGAGAAACCAACATATTGTTATTTTATTATTGTTGGCATTACCCTTGAGAGGCAGGAATGGAATAGCGTGTTGCTTGGGTTAAAGAACCAGCTTTACCACTTAGATGCTGTGTGACTGTGGACAGTTACTTAACTTTTCTGTGTCCCCGTGTCCTCATCTGTACGTGGGAATGATGCAGTGCCTGTGTCATAGGGTCGGGATGACATTAAACGAGTCCGCAGATCTCTTGGCGGATGGTAAGTGCGATACACGTGTGGCTGTTCTTAGTAGTAGTAGTGCTGTTAATCCTTTATATGTATGTTACGAGGATATCTCTTTAAAGCAGCCAGAGGTAGCAATTTATTTAAACATTTTCCGTTTGACATCTTTATAAAATATTAATTTTAATAGCCTGGTTTGCTGAGGATTCACCGGAAGCCTGGGTGGTCCTCTGACCCTCGGGTGTGTGGAGCTCCCCGTTGTGGTGATGCAAACCCCAAAACCTAGAGGCCTAAAACTATGGCCATGTGCGGAGCTTACAGTTCTGAGCATCGGCGGTTTGGGCTGAACTCAGCTGCTGAGCATCCTCTGGTCTAGGACACACTGCTGGGCAGTGCTCAGCGTCTAGGGGTTGACGGGCGTAGCGAGTGGTGGCAGCTTGTCCCCTGTCTCTCGTCACGCAGACGGTTATGATGGCTCGTTCACAAGGAGGCCAGGTAAGACTCAAAATGCAAGCTACAGGATGCCCTGTCTCTAGCTCAGTGTAGTTCCCACCGCGTTTTATTGCCCAAAAGAAGTCACAGGCCAGCCCAGATCCGGGGCGGGAGAACGCGGCTTTCCCCGTCCTGGGGGTGAGGACACAAAGGGATGGGGGGAGAACCGTGACGTGTCAGCCTCCCGCAGACAGATCGGAAGTCTGCCGCACTGACAATGTATTTGGATGCTTACCTGTCCCGAATTCCTCCTGGGAAGGTCATCGAAGAGCAGTAAAGTTTGTCACAACTCATGCCGATACCCCTTTGATGGACCGTCATTTAAAAGTGATAAATATTTGGAGACTAAAAGGAGGGGACCGAATTTAAACGGTCCCGCCTGGGAGGTGCGATTCCTCTCAGGGAGCTTAAGTGTCAGAGCCGTCACCTCCCCACGGCCAAGTCTGGCGAGGCAGAAGCGGCAGCACCAGGCTGAGCTTTTCTAGGAGAAGGGGCGGAATTGTGGAAAACGGTCCGCAGATACTGCGGCTGGCAGGCGGTGTATACAGGAGGGGAGGGTGTTTGTTTGGATTATGTTCTCACATTGTGTCCTAAAAATCCTATAATTCCAATGACCTGGAAAATTAGACATTAAGGGAAAACCAACCTTTTATATTCTCTTGGAAGATCTTTGCTCCAATGTTGTAAAATGCTGTCGAGCTGATTTTGGGATGGGGGGAGAACCTGCGTGCGTGTGTGTGCGTGTGCGTGTGCGTGTGTCTGTCTGTGTGTGTGTGTGTCTGTGTGTGTGTCTTTCCTAAACAAAATTGAGTGGAATTGAAGGAGTTTGGCTAGGTGAATGGTGAAATTAGGGAAAAAATTTCCTCATCCGCTTTATCGTAGGCATTATTTTCATTTCAAATGCATTGGGGACTTTTAGAGAACTTTTATGATAATTCTCACCACCTAAAGATCCAGTTGACAAAATGTGGATTTAAATCACAATATAAATTCGGTTTATGAGAGCTTTAAGTGTCAGCTGTAATGTCCTTCAATGGATTCTTTAGAGAGATTTTTCCAGATTTGATGTGAGCTCTCAAATAGCTTCTATTATTTACAACTATCAGAATACACATGATGCTCTATAATTTTTATCTAAAAGGAATATAGGACAGGCTTTCCCCCTAGTTTAATTTTAAATTTCCATCAGAAAGAAATCAAATCATCTGTATAAATCATATCGTAGAATATTGTCAAATGATGTTAAATGTTTTAATGCTTTAACAATTACTTAAAATTACAGAATATTTTGAAGATTTTAGTTAAGGATGTTGCCATTTTAAAAGTAATGAAGTAAAAATAAGATATAAATCAGATGCCACCTTTCAGGTGCTGTCAGCCCTCCCCCACTTACATAAAATTTGAACTTCCTTGATCCTCTCTCTAATTTATCCTTACCCATTTAATCGTAAGACATTTTTGGACTTATGAAATACTGTATACTTTTCTTATTTGTTATTTTAATTTCCGGGCTATGTACACATGAATTGAAAGCTTCATAAGACCACAGATTTTTGACTCTCCTTGAGGGATGTTGTACTTAGCAGCTAGAGCAGTGCTTGGCACAAAGTGAACACTAAATAGATATTGGATGAATGAGCAATTCATTGGGTAAACGGATGCATTTACCTGCTCCTTAAAAAGAACATGATTAGTAATAAATCATCTTTCAATATATATCTCATTTTATATTTAAAAATAGTAATCAATGTGTAATTTTAAGTTTCTCTGACAGAGCTGCCTTCATCTCATCAGTCAAAATAAAGTCTAATCTCAGCCTTTTTTGTGGCATTTCACAGGCTTATTTTCAAACATGGCTATTGTCCCTGTAGTTAGAATTACTCAGTTAGAATTGATATATTAATTTTTTTTTAATATGCAGTGCCTCATCTATTGCTCAGCTCAACTAATTATCTAATTAACCTTGCATTCTGAGAAAGCAGTTTCCTAATTACGTTCTGTATGTATCAAAATGCCCTTGAAACAAATGGACATTTAAAAATTTGCTCGTCTCTTGCCTCTCTCCCCTTCCCCCTTTCTCCTGCCCCCCACCCCCGCCCCTGTACCTCTGTCTCTCCCTTTCTCTTCTAGAACTTAATGGAGACTGAATTTCGAATCCTTTTACATTTATGTTTTAAAAACTGGTAATCCGGGAATTCTGCTCCTTGTTACTTACCCCAAGGACTTAACCACTTACGTCCACACAAAACCTTGGGCGTGGGTGTTTGTCAGCTTTACTGACAGCTGCCAAAACGTGGCAGCAACCGAGATGTCCTTCAGTAGGTGACTAGAAAAGAAACTTTGATCCGTTGAGACGGCGGAGTATTGTTTAGCACCAAACATTATTGAGCCGTCGGGCCACAGAAGAAGCATGGAGGAAACTTAGGTGGTGTTGCTGAGTACGAGAAGCCAGTCTGAAAGGGCTACGTCCTGTACAGTTCCGACTATCCGACGTCCTGGAAAAGCCAGAGCTGCAGAGACTGGAACAGGATCCGTGCCTGGAAGGGCAGGGCGGATGTGTTTTTGTCAAGCTCTTAAAATAGGTGGCAGAATCGTTTGGGGAGTTTCACAATTTTTATTTTAAACAGTACTTCTTTCTTAAAGCCAAGAGCCTTGGAAATTGGCAAGTGGATGTTTATGCTGAGCCCAAATGGTGGCACTAACAATATTATTTATAGCCGCTCTTTCCATTTACCCCAGAGAGAGGATCAGAGTCCATTTAGTCAGTGAACCTTCTTCTTTTTTTAGTAAAATGTTTCATCAGAGAAACCTGAGAATGGCATGAAGCTTGGCCATTTGATGGCTTTCAGATAGGAGCTCGGTTCACCTGCAGGAAGTAACAACGTGGTGGATGATCACTTTCAAAATATTGTCGGTTTTATTCCTCAAATCCGGATTTGGGCTAAGCCGTCCTTCATGTGCCCTTGACCCTTCACTGAATTCATTGCAAATTAAAATGTATAAATCCACCATATGTTCTGTTATTGAAATCTACAGCAGTTACGTTGAAATCTCAAATGCATACAGATGTATTTTTCGTGCCCATTACTGTAGAATAAAATACTTTGGAAGCACACACTAATTACTTTTGTGATCGGGAGGAAAACAGAAATCCATATCAATTTAGATTATTATGGTCTGCATTATATCTGCTCATGAATAATCTGTTTCAGCCATTTATTAAATTATAAATACATTTTTATAAATCTGGTTGACGTTTAGGTATTTTACAAAGCACAATAAATGCCAGAGAAAATGGAATTAAGAAAGCTCGTAATATGCTTTACTACTAGTTAAAAAAAAAAATTGTGGCTCTAAGTGGTTCTGCCCTATATCAAGAATACATCTGATTGGAGACCAGAGAATTTTTTTTCTTTTTCATGTCAGAGGCCTTGACCTTTTTGTCAACAGCTGTTTTTTAACAGCTTCACCTTGTGTTTTATTCTTTTCGATTTGAAAGAAATTTGATTATCAGCCTTGAGCTGAAATCATAATCACAGCAAAAGGAGGCAAGTCATTTAGGGGATAATAGGAAGTCATTTGAACAGCAGTGTGCGTCCGAGGTTGGCTGACTCATATGCACACGCTCAGAGCACTCCCATCGGACCTCAGACTGGAATCTACTTTTGGCTTCTAAAGTACGTCTGCGGTTGTGTCCCCTCGGCCACCAAAAGTGTGGTTTAGGCTGGCCTCACCTGGTTTCAAGAAAAATCCTCTAAGCCACCCCACAATAACTAAATTTTCAAATTCACTTCTGGCTTACACAGTGTAGCACCCCGCTTGTCAGTAATCACCAACGACATCAAACTGTGGTCTGAACAGGATAGAGGCGGAGCCACGAGCTGGGAACCACACCAGTGTGTATGTGTTTTCCTCTGTCTGAAGTGGACTTGAACTTTTCCCCACCGACACTCTCCTCTGTGAGAGAAATGTTGGAGTAAGCGGATGAAGAAGGACCGCTAACGTTTACTTCTTAAAACATCGAATCGTTCGGTTATGCAGTTTTAAAAAAAGGTAAAATTTTGTTATGGGGGAATCTTGGTTTGTGTTCATTTAAGGTGTCCCTTAAATGAAGTCCCTGCAGCCCTGTTTATGGGATGCAATCCAGTTTTCTCTGATGAGCTCTTCCGCTGGGATCCTGAGCCAGCTCACTATAATTCGCTTCTGCTCCATGGAGGGTTCTTCCTTATCAGAAGAGAATGAAAGACAAAGAGCCGCCGCATCTGCCCACTGGTGACACTAAGGAGATATTAGTCCCTCTTTTCTATATGGAGGAGCATTTAGTGAAATGTTGGGGTTTCTCATTCATAAGCTTATTAGTCCATTTAGGGTCTTATTTGTATCTAGCAATCATGAGCAGAAAGTATGTGCTCCATTAATATTTAAGAATAAGAAATATGAATGGGATTTTGAGCAACGACGTACCCTTTCGTTGTTTCTTGTTATATTCAACAGTAGCCATGGGCTTTCAGGAGCCAGCCTAGAAGAAGATGCTTCGGTTAGCTGTGACAGTAGGTCATAGTGATTGTGAAATAGTATCCTAAACACCTTACATAGATAAAAATACTTACTCTCTTATACTATGAAGTGTAGATATTGTAAATTTAGGTAACTTTCCCATCCTTCCAGACCTCCCAAGTGGAAGAAGCATGCCATAAATCCATGGTCTTATTTAAAAAAAAATAACAGAATTATTGGGATATAATTTACCTACTGTACAATTCACCTGTTTAGATTATGCAATTTAATGGTTTTTCATATAGTCACAGAGTGAATAGTAACTACATTCATCACTACAGTTAACTTTATAATATTTTTCCTGCCCAAAACCCTTGCCCTCCTTAGGAACCCCTGCTGTTCCCCATTAATCCCCTCCCCCCAGACCTAGGCAACCACTCATCTACTTCCTGTCTCTACAGATTTTCCAATTGTGGACATGTCATATAAATGGAATCACACAATACGAGGGCTTTTGTGTCTGACTTCTTTCAATTAACAGTATTTTGCGTGTTGTAGCACATATCAGTTTTTTCAGTGCCAAAATATTCAATTGTGTGAGCGTGCGTTTTATCTAGTCCTTTATTAGCTAAAACGTGTTAATCTGCGCTGTCTCAGGGCAGTGCTGGGCCGTCCTTGAGGTCTGTAGCGCCCGGAACGCGGGCCCGGCTGCCCACCCTTCAGCACTGCCGGAGAGGACAGCGCCCGTGCGGTGCCCGAGTCCCTCACGACCACGGGACCCTCGGAGCCTGAGTCGCAGGGGCACCGTGACGCAGCCCCGCTGTCCCACCCCAGCCGTCCCATCCCCTGCCTGCCCTGAGCACCCTTCCGCGGAGTGGCAAGAAAGGAAGGAAAGACTTGCAGCAAATGTTCAGGGTGGGTTGGATCCTTGGAATACTGTGTAAAAACTATAAAGTATCACCTTTGGATTTTTCCTTTTTAAAAGAAATTAGATTATGGCCCCTTTAGTTGAGTGTTATTGGAATTTCCTGTAAATCTAGTACTTATTAGTAAGTGAGATGCACAATGATATTTAGTCCATTTTTTTTTTTTTGATGGGATATTCAAGATAGTAATGTCGAGAAAGAATCATTCGGTGACATGACCTGTGCATTACAGTGTAGCGGGAAGTGGGGAGCAACTGTATAAAGCAGGAATTTTCTCTTACGAAACGTTTTCTTTAAAAGTTAAGATTTATACACCTATTCATTTCATCATTCACATCAAATCAAATACTTTATTTTATAGCTTATGTAAAAATTATGTAGCTTAGTTATGCTCAGTTTTCCCTGTTGCTAAAGTGTGTTAGTCTATTTAAAGAAATCAGTTAATTGCGCATTATTCATTTCTCATTGGAAAATAGTAGCCAGATTATTCATCTACACCATTTACATCCAGTGAACGTGTTTAGAGCCAGATTCCGTTAGTACGTCTTTGAATTTCACGTGACCCTTGACACTGATTATGATTAGAGGTGGACCGGGGGGGAGGAAGGGTGTTATATCACCATGAGCAAGACACCTAACATCTTCTCGCTTGACTTCACAGCGTACCTTAGGCGAAACACTGTTGGCCTTGGTGATTAGGAAAATAACGAAGGCAAAGAGTCAGCTTTATCATATCGTGTGATCTGACCTAACAAATAATGTGTCGCTTAATGTCTCTTTTTCCCAAAGTGTTTATTTAACAGAAGCGAGTAAACGGCCTGGGCCTTCTCTGTTGTAATGGGCGATACGTGGCTTGAGACCGTTGCATTTCTGTGTGATAATCTGTTGAGACTGTATGTTTCGAAAACATTAAATATTCAATAAAGAGTTGGTTGGCCAGTCCCCACGTTTATGCAGTAAATTGATGCAGTAATTTATTCATAAACAGCTTACAGAGACATAACTGGTGTTCTGGAAAGCTTAGGAAGACTGATAAGGACCGTGGGAGAACCTTATTTTTAGCTCCCTGTGAGCAGGTAGAACACACCTATGGGATCCCTTTCCCAGTGTTGCTGGGGCCTTTATATGCATTTCATGCCCAGAGCTGTCAACGGTTTTCAAATTTTGACACCTGAGCCATGCCTGTACAAATGGGACAAAATGATCAGGGATAGCTCACAGTTATCAGCGCTAGACATTTCTGGTTCCGCTCCGGCCTGGGTGGTTAGTGGCCCAGCATGGCAGGACACATTGAGGAATGTGCTCTGTTCAAAGCCAGGAGACGTGTATTTGACAGCCGAGCTCCATTGTTCCAATCGGGATTAACTAAAGATTGTTTTACAATATATTTGCTTCAGGGACCATTTAGGGACATCTTTAGGAATTATTGTGCTCTTTTTTTTTTGGTCGTTGGTGACATTTTTGTATTTATTTGCTTATTATTTCGCATCAATGTATTATTCATTTCTGAGGAACGCGCTTCGCCAGTGGCCAGGTCCAACTTCCGCGTTTTCTCCACCCGAGTCTGCTTCCCTGATCGTGTATGCTGCTTGCATAGATATTCCTCTTTAGATAGGCGAATCCATACATCGCACTGACACTTTCGTTAAAATATTTTTGTGAGTCTTCTTTTTTTAAATGGAGATATCATTCATGTATCATGAACTTGATCTTTTTAGAATGTACAGTTCAGTGGTGTTTAGAACATTCACGAGGTGGTACAGCCATCGCCTCTATTCAATTCTAGAATATTTCCAGAACCAAGAGAAACCCTGGGTCCATTACTAGTCACTCCTCATTTGCCTCTTGCTCAGCCCCTGAAAACCAGGAATCTATACTCTGCCTTTATGGATTTGCCTATTCTGGACATTTTACGTGAATAGAATAAAATAATATGTAGAATTTTGTGGCTGGCTTTTCACTTAGCATGATGCTTCATGGTCCATCTATGTTGTAGTGAGTATCATTTTTTATGGATGAATTTTACTCCATTATATCGATATAAAATACTTCGTTTATTCATCATCTGATGGATGTTAGGGATGTTTACTTACACTCCTTTTTCTATAACATTGGGAAAAATGCTGTTATGAACATCTGTGTACAAGTTTTTGTGTCGACATATTTTTATTTCTCTTGAGTAAATACCTGGGATTAGAATTACTGGGTCATCAGGAAACTCTATGATGCACTTTTGGGAGAATGATCAACAAAACTGTTTCTCAAACTGGCTGCACCGTTTTCCATTCCCATTGGCAATGTGTGAGGGTTTTTATCTCTTCACATTCTTGCCAACACTTGTTATTGCCTGTCTTTTCATAGTCATCTTAGCGGATACGATGTAGTATCAAATGGTAATTTAGAGTTGCATTTCCCTAATCACTAGTGATTTAAACAACTTTTCACGTTCTCGTTGTCCACTTGTGTACATTCTTTGAAGGAATGTCTACTCAAATCTTTTGCCCATTTTTTTTTTAAAACCGGGCTTTTAAAAAATGTTGAGTTGTAAGAGTTCTTGATATACTCTGGATATGAAATGAGAATACTCTGCATTGTTATTTTTCTTCAAGATTATTTTAGCGACGTGGATTCCCTTGCATATCGATATGAATTTTAAGACCAACTTCTTAATTTCCACAGTAAAATCAGCATAGAATCTAGATCAATTTGGATGGTTACTGTCTTAGCCATATTAAGCCGTCTAGTCCATAAACATGGGATGTCTTTCCACTTACTTAGGTCCTTCAATTTTCTCAGTGGTGTTTTGAAACTGTCTGTGTACAAATCTAGTACTTCTTTTAGTAAGTTTACTCCTAAATATTTTATTTTTTGATATGATTTTAAATGGAATTATTTCATTTTCAGATTGTTCATTGCTAGAGTACTAAATACAACTGAGTTTTATATATCGATCTTGTGCCCTACAAGTTTGCTGAATTTGTTAATTAGATCTAATAGTTTATTTAATGGATTCCACGGGATTTTCTGTATAGAATATTAATGTCCTCTGCAAATTAAGATAGCTTTACTATTTCCTACTCAATTTGTATGCATTTTATTTTATTTTCTTGCCTAATTGCTCTGGCTGTAATTGCTCTGGCTCCACTACAGTGTTGTAGAATTAGTAAGAGCAGACATCCTCATCACGTTTCTGACAGGGAAGGCTTTCATTCTTTC
>NW_006434366.1:4589359-4600180 GCF_000325575.1 Pteropus alecto | reverse complement strand
CCTGTGGGCTTTTTGCAGGTGAACTTTATCAGGTTGAGGAAATGCATTTCTACTTCTTGTTCGTTTCGTGTTTGTATCATGGAAGGGTGTTGCATTCTGTCAAATGTTTTTGGCGTATCTATATGTGTTTTTTTCCCCTTTATTATGTAAATATGGTATAGTACATGGATTGATTTTCATATGTTTATGAACCTTGCATTCCTTGAGTAAGCCCTTTAAGTCATAGGTTCTTTTTATTTCTTGCTGGATTTGGTTCATTAGTATTTTGTTGAAGGTTTTCGTGTCAATCTTCATAAAGGGTATTTAATCTATAGTTTCCTTGCGATGTTCTTGACTAGTTCAGGTAATACTAGGTATTGGGTATGATTACTTTGCTATTACTGGTATGTTAGGGTAACATTGGCCTCATAGGCAGATTTGGAATGCTTCCTTCTTTTGTATTTTCTTAGAGAATTTCATTAAACATTTTGTAGAATTTACCAGTGTTACTGTCTGTTCATGGACTTCTCAGTGGGAAGTTTATTACTAATTGGATCATTTTACTTGTTGTAGGTCTGTTTGAATTTTCTATTTATTCTTGAGGGAATTTTGTAGTTTATGTCTTAGGAATTCATCTGTTTCATTTAGGGTATCTAATTTGTTTCACAGATTGATTCATTGTATTACCATATTATATATATATATACATATACATGTATATATATGTGTATATATATATATATATATACACACACACACATATTTTAATTCGTAAATTTGATTTTAATCTCTCCTCTTTTATTCTTATAGTATTTGAATCTTCTCCATTTTTTCCATATCCAATCTAGTTAAAGTTTTCTTAATTTTATTATCAAAGAACCAACTTTTAGTTTCATTAATTTTTCTCTATTGGGTTTTTTTCTTCTCTTTTTTTGTTTATTTTCCCTCTAGTCTTTATTATTTCATCTCTTCTGCTAGCTTTAGGTTTAGTTTAGTTTTGTTTTGTTTTCCACAGTATCTAAAGATGGAAGATTAGGTTATTGATTTGAAACATTTCTTCTTTTTTAATACAGGCATTTACAGCTATAAGTTTCCCTTGGAGCACTGCTTTAACTGCATCCCGTTAAGTTTTGGTATATTGTATCATCATTTTCATTCATCTAAAAGTAATTTCTGTTTTGCTTTTTTCTTTGGCCCCTTGGTGTAATATGTGAGTGAATTATTTACTTTCTAAATGTCTGGAAATTTCCCAAATTTGCTTTTGATTTTGATTTATAATTTCATTTCATTGTGGTCAGAGAATATATTTTATAGCATTTCAGCCCTTTTAATTGTTTTAAGTTTGTTTTATGACCTTTTGTAGCCTAAATTAGAAAATGTTTCCATTTTTCCTTTGAAGAATATGTGTTTTTTTAATTAGTTTTGGAGTGGAGTGTTTAGTAGATGTTTGTTAGTCAAGTTTGTTTATAATGTTATTAAAATCTATTTCATTGTTGATCTGTCTAATTTTCTATTCACTCTTGAAAGAGAGGTATCGAAGTCTCCACCTATTTTTGATGACTTGTCTGTTTCTGCTTTCAGTTCTTCCAGATTTCCTTCATTTATTTTGGGTCTCTATTTTTAAGTGCATATGTGTTTACAAGTATTATATTTTCTTAGTGGATTGGCTATTTTTTTTTTTCATTGTAAAATGTCCCTCTCTATTTCTACTAACATTTTTGGCTTAAATTATTAAAGTCTGTTATCAGTATCACTCCCGATCTCTTTGGTTACAGTTGGCCTGGTATTTTTTTATCCATTTACTTTCAACCAACTGTGCCTTTGGATCTGAAATGTTTCCTTCATACACGGCACAGAGTTGGAGCATGTGTTTTTTTTTTTAAATCTATTCTGCAAATCTGTACCTTGAAATTGAATTGTTTAATCCATTTACATTTAATATTATTATTGATAAGGTACGGTTCATATCTGCCCTTCCATTATTTGTTTCCAATGTGTATCACGTCTTTTTTGTTTGCGACGCTTATTTCTTCATTGCCGTCGACGTCCCTGCGGAGTAGGCCTTCACACGGCAGGGCCTCAAAGGGTACCCTGCCTGGTTTCGGCTGATTGTGCCGACACAGATTGGAATCCTCCCGATATCAGGTCTTCCGAGCTATCAAAAGAAATTGGAATTTCAGAGTTTTTTTTTCTTCTTGTATTTTCTGTTTTTTGTATTTTTTTTTAAATTTGGAAACTAATCGAAGTTTTTAAAAAAAACATCGTAGACTCAACAAGTTATATCTACTAGGCAAATAGAGTCACAGAGAAAACTTATGACTCCGGCGTTTTCCATTTTTGAGGGTTTCAGCACCAGCTCGCCCCCGGCGTGCTTGCTTTCACATTCGCTCGCTCTCCTTCACGCTGACCCTGCCCACCTGTAAAATAGTACGAAGGAACAGTCGCGAAAGCCTGCTTGTGTGAAACGCTCTATAGTATGCCGGGTACATTCACGTCACTAACTCTTTGTGTCCTAACCTGTTTCAGTCGGCAGGTGCAATACATGGAAATGTTATCAAGCGAACAATGAAATACTCCAAGAGCTTCTAAGTGTTAGAGCTTACGGAACCAAATGTGTGCATGGGGAACGTACGTGTCCTTTTGACTGAGGCTGTGGTTTAGGGGAAGTTTGACTGAGCAACAGTCAAATGACTTGGCTTTTGCCTGTCTTCAGTTAATTTCTTGGGTACTTTACAAGTTTCCCACTCTCGTAGACTTGGGATTCTCCCTTTCATGAAATAAAACGCATACCCCGATGATCGTAAAATCCCCGTTTGACAGGCCGGCGCTATTTGACTGGCACCGTGGAGCGATGGCTTCTGTGTAAGAAGTATTTCACAGTCAGTACCGCACGTATGAGGGTGAACGGTGCAGAATGTCTGTCATTCACTGTCCCTGAACGTCATACCGTCTCTGGTTTACGCAGCTCCTGGAGAGGCGTGTATAGCATGAGGGTTGCCTTCCCACTTCTTCGTCCCAGCACATTCCGCTCCATCATCCCTTGTCCTTGTTTTCACTCTGCTGCCGTCAGCGGTAGCTAACGTCGGCCAACTGCAGACGCCGCCCCGCGCCCTCTTTAACAATGGCGCCTTTTGCATCCCAGTGGCTTAGTAAGCACCTGCCAGACTTTAGGTGTTCCTTGCTGTTTTGACTAAAATCACCATGATTACCCAGCATCCGAAAGCCTCGTGCCCCTGCACCCAGGACTTGCTCTTATTCTGCTCCCACTCATTTTCTATTATCCTGTAGACACAGAAGATTGCAGGTGAAGTGCTATCAAATGTTCTTACTGCAAGTGCTCGAGCGAACGAATCCGGTTCGCTCCCAAATGATAGCTATCCAGCCTGTCTTTCAAAGCAGTCGATGTGTTTTAAAATTTTCACATTTGATTTACAAACAAAAAAACCTCCCTTGACTTCACCCTCCTGCTTTTCACACTTTTTTTTTTCTTCCTAAAAAAGAAAACATAACAGCTGAGGTGTGTAGCCTAGAATGAAAATATCAGAGACGGAGAAGCAGACCGAATGAAAAACACACGTACCATTCCCCCGCTTGAAATAACATGAATGTCTCATTGGATCTGACAAAATTCAATGAATTTCTAATTGAAGGCTGTTTCTCCATTCCTGATCCAACCTGCCCTACCAACGCAGTAACAGCGGGAATGAGTCACAGTCTCTTCAGAAGGCAGCGCGTTGTGCATTGAGTTGGTGATGGATTCTTTTCCCTTGATTTCAAATACTCTTGCCTCTGTCTGTCTGTCAACCCCAGGATAGCATTTTGATTTGTAATTTTATATTGATTTTAATTTGCTTCATTATTTTCTTGGAACCATTGAAGAAATAGATCAAACAGAAACGTATTTGACAAGAAGCAGAAAGCAGCCTTTCAGCGACACCAGACATGTTGGGTTTTCTTCCTATTGAGGCTTTTAATGACTCTTTGCCAATCTATTTTTGCTCTCTGAGGTAACAGGAGTGCATAGAGTGCTGCTTGAAGAAGTCCTGACAGGGAGGGAGTGCGCCGTGCAGCTGTGAGGACGGGTGATGGACGCCCTTGTCGGCCCCTCAGCGGGAGGCCACTTCCCTTGGTTTTCTGCAGCGCTCTGGCGTACTGAGGGGAGTCAGTAGTGCACCTTGGATCTGCCGTCGCCGTCGGGACGACGAGTCTGTTACGTCATCGACAGGCTTGTTCACCTTCGTAGCTCTTTAGCGATGCGTGTGACTAGGTAATCGCTTGGAAGATCACGTCTACGGGGAGGAGTGGAAGAGAAACGTGTTTTTTAAGCAATACTTTTTTTTTTTCCCTCTTAAAACTGCTCTTCCCTTAAATATCATGGAACTTCTCAGGTAATCCTCAGCCTTTTTTTCTGAGGTACGGAATTTGGAAGATTCTTAATGAAAGATGCATGTCTGGTACAGTGTCAGCCCTTAATAACTTCTTATCATATGGACGGATGAAAAGTAATTTAAAACACGGGGGGATGTCATGACATGAGGAAACACTGTTATGTTTAAGCGAAGGTGAAAGTTAAGAATGACCTTGGCGTAGCGTTTTGGTTCCTATGTCTGTCTGGGTACACAATAGTGTTATCCTGCCCCCCAAAGTGAGGCCGAATGCATTGCTGTGGCCAGTGGAATGTGGAAGGTTCCAGAACCACTGCCCACTTCCTCGTTTCCCCGCCCACTTTGTGGGTATCGTAGAAATGTTTGTTGAAACTCCCTTTTATCCTCCTGAATTACTAATAGAAGCAAACACGGCCAGCCATCATTAGGCATAGAGCACGAGTGAAAAATAAAATCCTTTAAGGCCCTGGTTTGGATGTAAATATTGGACTATAACCTAGCTTTTCTGGGAGACACAAGCCTCTTAGTCATCAGTCAGTGTGTTACAAAGATGGACAGGAAACTCCACGTCCCAGTGAGCCAGGAGGAATCCATCCTGGGCAACCCCAAAATCCACGTGATGTCATACTCACGGCTCTCTGTGTCAAAGCCGATGTGATCCAAATGGTTCCGTCCTTTCAAATAACAAAAATTGTGCTTTCTGGAATATTTATGCTTTGTAGTATAAATGTAGCAAAACACGTTGTGAGTACCAGGAACATAGTTTTTGAAAAATACACTAACTTTTCCCAAATGTTAGAGGCACCAGTGTTTTCAGATGAGTTGACCTAAGTTGGATATTTTGGCCTCTCCTGGATTTGGGATTGATTGTGTTTGCGCGTCTCTGTGTGTGTGTGTGTGAGGGAAATTATTTTCATGAGTCTGTTATGTTCATTGATATAATAAGAATTAAAATTAAAAACTAGAGTCTGGTAGTATTAAGAACGTAGGAAAAATAAAAGCACTGCATGTCGGCTTAGGAGGTAGGACTAAAATTGTACTTTCAGGCAATACATAGCTTTAAATAAAGTGAACCATATGACATATTATAAATAAAGTGAACTAATGTTCAACTTGAAAAGTTAGAAAAGATAAAGATATAGGAATCAGGGAAGTAATGGAAAAAATCATGAAATAATACAAAACGAGAAAATGAATAAATCTAAGAGCCGTTACTTGAAAACAAGACGTATGTAAACTGCTCAAAGTCTCATGCAGGAAAAACATGAAGAAAGTACATACAGTGAATTAGTACTTTTAATTATGTTTCTATTTATAATTAGTAATTATAAGAGGGTTATATCAATACAGAGGATATTTTTTGAGTGATACAAACGATCGAAATTAACTGAAGAAAAAATATTAAGAAACAAAATACCACCCCCCCAAAAAAAAACCTGTGAAGCTTATAATTATTCCCATTGGGATGCTGCTGGGCTACCATCTTAATGGATAACTGTCAAATTAATAATAAATGTGTGATTTTATGTAGCAGGGTAGTTTCAAAACACAGAAATAGGAGAAAAACTGGTAAATGTCTGTTACGAAACAGCATATTCTGAACGTGGCCAGTGCAGAGTGTGACCCACGGAACAAGCATCAGTGGTGGTGATGCTGGGGGTGACCGAGAACCCTCCGAGGGCCTGGGGGGGGGTGCACCATGCCATGGTTTGAGCATTTATGACCCCTCGACATTTGTGTGTTGAAACCGAGGCCCCAGGGTGATGGTGTCAGGAGGTGGGGCCTTGGGTTGCTGGTCAGGACATGAGGGTGAGGCCCTCGTGAATAGGGTTAGTGCCCCTCTAACGACCCCATGGAGAACTCGCACCCTTCCTCCATGTGAGGACACAGTGAGATGGCTTCTAAGAGACAGGACTAGAGGGCGTGTCGGGGGGCCCTGAGCTGGCCTAGTTTTGGCCATTTAGGAGTTTTCTTACGCAGTAGCGAAGCTTGCGGCTCTGGACTTGGGAGACTTGGATTCCAGTTCTGGAATTGCCAGTGGTGAGTGCTGGCAAGTCAGCTAGCTTCTGGGACTCTTGGGCATCCCCATCTGCAAACCATGGGTTATGGTAGCAATTTAATTTTGAAGATGTGGATTATCTTTTTTAGCATGACATAGAGCTTCCTTTTTTTACAGCAATATCTCATAATAACGTTAAAACCAACACAATAACTGTAGATAGAATATTTGGTGAAATTTCAGTAAGTAGATACTAAATGCTCTGATCTTTACAGTCTTTTTCTATGTGATCTCTATTAATTCATCCATTTGACAGTAACTTTTGCTTTTGAAAAGGTCATCCCTTTTCAAGGTATTTTTGAGGCATATTCTTCCACTTATCTATCTTACTTAGAAAATTGTAGAAACTCAAATTTTACTGAATGATTGGAGGAAAACGTCTCAAAGTATAGGTTGTTGATAATTTAAATCATTGTAATAAACACGTTAAAGCTTGGGTTTGTAATAAATATTCCGACAGCCCTTTTCCTCGGGGAAAACTAAAACTGAGACACAAGGTAAAGTCTCTGTGGAGGTCATTTTTATCCATTTTGTTTGTACATACAGCATAAAACAATTCATATCCATCACACCTTCCCAGTAACGTGCACATAGCGACGCCCCTGTGAAAGGTTTAACTTATCCATGTTTATCTTTTAAATGCATATCAATGCAAACTTTTAAAATAAATAATTCAAAAAAATAAGAAAACATACATGCAAATTAGGTCGACATAATAGGCATAATGTCCTCTAATCTCTCTCTCTCATTCCACAGACAGGCACACTGTCACCTTCCTAATTTCGTCTGTCCTTAGGCACAGCATCTAAACTCTCAGACCTCTAGGTCAGTCCCCTCTAGCACAGGGGCGATGATATCAGACCCACCTGTTTCTGTGGCATGCTTGTATGGTCCACGTGGCACGCGGTCCTCGAAAATGCTGCAGGTTTCTATGTGACTATACGGAGTGGCACTGCTCGCTGATCTGGCCCCGAAAGACTGTCATAGCGACAAGTGTTCATTTCTAAACTCAATCAACGGTGCTGCTCATTTGTGAAGCAGCTGGCGTTTCGTTTAGCATAACCGTCCATTTATGTCAGGACCAGGTATGGTTCGGGTAGTTGGTTTCTTCGAAGAAACTAGCATCCAGAGGATTCATCAGAATCATAACCAAAATACTCAGAAAAATCGATAGCTACTTTTCAGCTGCAGATCTCGGTCGTCACCCAGAGTGAGGGGACGCGTGGCCATAGAGGCTGCGGTTCTAGGACCCGCCTGTCCCCGTCACACAGATCCTGGAGGCATCAGCAGCACAGCTCCTGGCCGATGGCGCCACGTGTCCCACGCCGGTCCCGGCCCGTGTTCTTTGCTCTGCAGTTCTGATCCAATGGGCAGTCAGAGTTCCCAGGACTTTGGAGCCTTTTTTTACCCTGGTTATTCTGTCAGTTTTTCTCACACAGCGCAGCTGCTATGAAAGAGGTTAGAGCTGTTGCAGTCGGTGCTCTGATGCGGTTTGTAAAATGCAGGATAGGAAGCAGTCAACCAAGCACAGCATGCTCGCAATTTCTTTCCAAGGGCTGACGCGCTCGCTCTCAGCGTCTGGGCCGGGGAGCTGGCCCCCTCTCTTCTGAGAAGGCTGGCATTGTTTCCGAGCGTCATCTGACTTGTGCATCAGCAGCGTGCAGGTATCTTTGGTGTGGCACTCAGGTCTCAGTCCAGAACGCTTGGTCTTTTGACGTTTCCCCCCTTGTTCTGTGTTTCTCTAGATTAAAGTCAAAATTAAGTTCAAGTTCATAGATGGAGCGATGTGGTAGGTTCGTCGATGGAGCGATGTGGTAGGTTAAAAGCGGGAGCCTGAGTATCTTATACCCACACGCCATCATGGGAATAGGTCCTCCCCTCAACACTCTTCAGGAAAGCAGATGGAAGGTGCTGGATGTATACACTCTTAGAACTGTTTTTACCCCAAAAGTAGCTGATCCTGGAAGAGCTCGACCTCGCCTCCGTCAGGAAATCTAGCTACAGCAAAGCATCTTCTCTCGCATCGGGATGTCTTCCCCGGCCTGGGTCCCGTAGGACGACTCCATATTCTTCCGCATAGAAGCATTTCCAAGACGAATGCCAAGTTTTGCACATCCCTCTCTTCCTAACCTGCGGGAGCCACAGGGAGCCTACCTGCACTGCAGATGGTGAGGGCAGTGTGGCACCATCATGACATGCACGTTACCTTCCCATCGTGTGTCTTTCGATCGTCTGTGTTATGGAGGTGCTCATCAAGTGCCCTGCCATCATACAGTAATTTTGTAAGTCCACATTTGTCACTGCCTGTTGGAACTACTTAAAATGTTGCGATTTATTGAGACTCATTCAGAAGAGGGAGGATCCAAAGGAAGAGGAAAGACAATTCATTTCTTTCAATATTTATCAAATGTATACTATGCTTCAAGCGTTGTCCCGAATAGTTTATGTTTATTACTTAATATTCACAAGTACCATAGAAGAGAAATATTACCGTTATGATTTTAGACTTCTGGGATACCCGGAGTTATTCGAGAGTGATAGTAAGTTGGGTGAGTAATGCCTAGAAACCACATTTTTCTGCTCTGAAAGCCTGTATTCTTTCTGGCTTCTTGAAAGAGAAGAGACTTTTTAAAGAGGAGATAAGTCCCTCTATTTTAAGTCCTTCATGTATATTAGTAATAGAAAATAATTATACAACATCTGCAGTTTTCAAGTAAGATCTCGAGCATTTCGTGTGTCCATCAGAATAAATCCATACTTCGGGCGTCAGTGCCTCTGTTTCGTTTAGCGCGTTGGTTTTCCGCATTTCGTCCGAGTCAGAGAGAGAAGGGAGAAGGTGCCATAGCAAAGACAAAGTGGCCGAAACAAGAACCAGGGGGGTGGAGGGGGAGCGGTCCTGAGCGAGTGGTGCTGAGGCCGGCGTGCGGTCTGCAGCCCACCGTCTGTCTCCTCGCCTGCGCTCAGGCGGAGCTCCGTCATCTCCCGCGAGCCTTCACGGGTCCTGCCGTCTGTCACCGTCTGTGAGATGTGCTGACGTCGTCTAGGCAGAGAAACCGGTCGAAGCCCCCCGATGGAAAAACGAATCAACACACGCGAGCGGAAGCGTCATGGGTGGCCCAAATTTAGGGTGGTTCTTTCACCCCGAGTTTTAAGGCTCGGCTCCATCTTCCTTTCCCTTTGGACATCCAGGGGCCGCGCGCGCAGCGTCCGCGCACACCTGCTCTTGTGCTCGGCCCTCGCGGAGGCAGAGTGAGGTCGATGGCACGCCAGTCCCGTGCGGGCTCGTGTCTCCGCTTTAGTTTGCCGCGCTAGCCAGGACAGCTGCTGTCATTTCTCGTGGCTGCCACACATTGTCCTGAAGCCAGCATCACTGCGAACTCAGGACCGGGCACGCTGCTGGCTTCTGAAATTATTCAGGCCAGGGCAGAGTGAAAGGGAACGCGTGAGTCTACGTTTGGTTGACAGTTTCTTTACAGGTTACGATCAGTCTTTGTCACTAAGCAAATAGTGTTGAGTTCTCCCAGAGTTTACTTGCTCTAAAGGGAACAGCAGTTCTAATTAAGAATAATTACATCCCCGTGGCGATTTTGTAACCACCAATTTATACTTCTTTATCCGCTCCCCTCCTCACCGGGCCCTCCAACCCCCTCCCATCTGGCAGTCACCAGTTCGTCCTCTGAATCTCTGAGTCTGTTTTCGTTTTGTTTGGTTATTTTGTTCTTTAGATTCCACCCATAAGTGAAATCACATGGTACTTGTCTTTCTCTGTCTGACTTATTTCACTTAGCATAACACCCTCCAGGTCCATCCATGTCATGGGGATGTGAAGTACAGCAGAGGAAAAATAGTCAATAACATTATAAGCACCATGTATAGTGCTAGGTGAGGACTAATTGGGGGGTCACTTCATATATTATATAAACGTCTATGCTGTGCTCCAGAAACTAGTATAAAATGGTATTGAATGTCAACTCCAATTGAGAAATAGAAGTTTAAAAACATAAATAAATAAACCAGTTAAAATCCCTTGGAGGCGGGGAGAATAATTATAGTATCAACAGTGAAACTGTCTTTAGAACATTCTAGATAGGTTGTCATTCTTAACATATTTTTGCTTGAGTCAAAACAACCCACATCGGACTCTCAGGGGAGAGGTCTAAGAGAAATGGTAGGTGACTCCACATGGAGCCATCTTGGGTTGCTAAAGTCTCAGCATGGAGAAATACTGGATAATCTGGGCTCCATAAAACGCAGGCTGAGCAGGCTCCATTTACAGCTCTGATGGGACCCATTTTAATTCACAAGGCACATTAATTCTTATCTCCCTCATAAACATGTGTTTGTTTGAAGCATCATTCCAGTTGTGAAATGTGGCTTGGAATAATTCTAGATAGCATG
>NW_006434366.1:4585720-4589304 GCF_000325575.1 Pteropus alecto | reverse complement strand
AGCCATGGGCTTCTGGGAGAGTTATTAAAAACTTTCTGTCCTTGGCTTTAAATGGACACAGTAACCGCCTATCCCCACAGAAGTGAGAGTTCGATAAAATAATCTGAAACCACAGTGAGGAGACTTAGCAAATGTCAAAAAAATGCGGGTTTCTGTGATTGTTTAAATAGGTGCTGCTTTATAAGGCTTCCAAAATTTCACTCTTTGCATGTGATGGCCATAATTTCTAGTAACTCGTGTTTCCCGTGCCGTTATTTTGTTATTTCTTTATCCTTATCAACTTTAAGTTTATTCTCTTTTCGGACTTAGCCTCGCAGTGGCTGGATTGTCTCTGAAGTTTTTCTTCCATGAAAGCTCGTGCCTCAGGGTTTGCGAATTAATAGGTCGACCTGGAGAAGAAGGACGTGGTGGTCGCGTGAACTTGAGAATCATTGACGGACGTCTAGCTCTGCTCTGACACCCGACTGTCTGCGTTCTAAGAGAGAGGAGTGTCTTATGACATTTAGAGACACGATTGACCTTCGCTGGAACCCACCCAAACACACAGCGATCTGCTTGGAAATACTGAAGGGTTCATCTGCTCGAAGTTCACGTTCACGGTTGGCGTTAGGGAGCAGGTATTCTGGGAGGTCACGCGGAGAGAAGAAATGATATTAACGGCACAGGGGCTTTCGTTTCGTACGCTTGGGTAGATAAACGCTCTAAGTGGCAGTGTTTATACCTGGAAACTTTATCTCTGCCTGTGCCACAAGGTCACGTAGGATCATGTGATAAAATGTTCATTAGATTGTTTTGTAACACACTTCACAGTTGTCAGGCAGTGTTTTTAAATGAGGAATAATGAATCGAAATTTAAATGGAAAGCAGAGGTTCACATACTTGTACACCAGTCGTGGCAGTATTATTCACGGTGGCCAAAAGATAGAAACGCTTCAAATCTCCGTCCACAGATGGACGGGCAGCCACTGCGGTGCACACATACATAAAGGAAGTATTTTTAGGACTTAAAAAAGAGTGGGACTCCGATTCACGCCGAAACACGGCGCACCTTGGAAACACCGTTAGCGAGATGAAATGTACGCAAAAGGACAGACACACAGAAAGTCTTAGTTATACGAGGTACCCACAGTGGTCACGTTCGTGGCAACGGAAAGCAGATCAGGGGTTCGTGGGCGCTGGGGCGTTAACGATGATGGGGTACGGCTTTTCTGCCACGGATGATGAAAATTTCTGGTGGTGGTGTTTGCACAGCGTTCTGAGTGTGAGCCACGCGCGTGTCCCTCCAGCTGTCTTCGGGCCTCTTGGTGTCCGTCTGTCACCTCTGTTCCCTTGCGCTGTCACCAGGACAGAGACAGGTGGCTACTGAGAACCTTAAACTACCCCCAAAAGTAGAGGCCTCACGTTCTTCCTGAGCCCGTAGACGAAACTCAGGAAAAATGCGTCCAGGTGCGCTGGCATCTGTGTGGCTCTGACCCAGGGGTTCCAGCTGTCTTCGGGCCTCTTGGTGTCCGTCTGTCACTTCTGTTCCCTTTCGCTGTCACCAGGACAGAGACAGGTGGCTACTGAGAACCTTAAACTACCCCCAAAAGTAGAGGCCTCACGTTCTTCCTGAGCCCGTAGACGAAACTCAGGAAAAATGCGTCCAGGTGCGCTGGCATCTGTGTGGCTCTGACCCAGGCACTGTTCCTGGGGGACGGGCTGGCCTGGGCCACCTGTCACCGTTCCTCCCTGTCACCTCCCAAGCCTGGAAATGGAGGGATTCTGTATTCTTTCGAAGAGAAAATCAGGCTGAAATTCCGGCATGAACATCTGCCTCCAAACTTTGCTCGCGTGTATTTTCTTACTGGCTCTTTGCTTCCCTCCGCGCTCAGGCCGCCTCTTCCAGTAGTTCTCAAAGTCTGGTCCAGGGAACCCTGGGCAGGGTGTGACCAGGATCGTCAGGCCTTCGCGCAGGTCAAAGCGGTTTTCATCGCACTACCAGGATGGCGTTTGCCCTGGTCCCTGAGTCTCCCGCAAGTGTGCGTGGGGTTTTCCAGAGGCCGCGTGACGTGAGTACCACATGAGCCTGCTGCAGGACAAACGAGAGGATGCACGCCATCGCTGACCTCGAGTCAGACCTTCACCTGACCGGCAAAAAGGTGGAGCACACCACCCTGCTCACTGTTTTTTGTTTGTTTGTTTGTTTGTTTCAGATACTACAATTATTTTTCAATAAAATGCGTTATTTATGTTGCTTTGAAATGGACTTAGTGTCACTTCTTGATGAGTAAGCGTTTTTAAAAGTTTTCAATTTCATTTCTCATACAGTCAGCATTCGGAGACATGCCTGCGTAGACGAAGGCCTGGGGTCCGGTCATTTTAAGAGGGCGCCAGCTCACGGTCTCAGGGGTGTCCCCAGAGCGTCCCTCAGTGTCTCTGCACCCTGACCCCTTCAGCCCCAGAAAGCTTTTCCTGCCAACCCCACCCGCCCGGGGCTGTCCCCTGCCGGGCCGCACAAACTCGCCCTTAGATGCCTCTCAGCGTTTGGCCAGAGACCCCGGTGGCTGCCACGCAGCCCACCCCCTCACTTTATCAGCCAACCCCTAACTTCCGCCTCCATCTCTGTGTCTCCCAGTGAGGCTGCTGCTGCCCGTTGGGGCCCTCCACGCCTGCCGTGGTCTGGGGCGTGCCCAGGAAGGGACATCGGGACAGATGAGTGGCCCGTCCGCGTTTCCTGTCCCCATGGTCCTGGGCTTGCGATGTGTTTCCTCGAGTCTTTCGTTCACTGCTGCAGCGGTTTGCAAGGCTGGAATAGTGTTGTACCCGTTACTCCGAAATGGCCCAAATTGGAAGCGCTGCGACCTTCCTGTGCTTAGGTGTTCCTTTACGACGAGGGGCGTAGCGGTGCCGGGCACGCTGCGGGGGGCAGCCACGCATCTGTTCCAGGGCGGGGGACGTGTGAGAACGTCACCTTCTGCATTTTACATAACATGTTGTGTGCTTCATGTTCATATTTTATTCTGTATATTGTAGTAGTGTTGACATAGTAGCACATGTATATACTTTATAAAAAAGGCATAATTAGAAGGTTTTCTGTGTGTTTTTTTTTTCCCTAATAGAAGTATCATCTGAAAAAGGTAGAACTTCTCACTCTACAGTATTTGAGCTAATTTTTTTCTTGAAAATTATGACTCGACACAGAGCGTACAGGACAGACATTTACTTACAGGGCGAAGCTGGCCGTTGAGGACACTGACTTTGGCACATCCCACTGCAAAAGCAGCAGGTAGCGACGATTCCCGCTCCCCCAGTGAGACCCGCTCAGTCGGGGACGGGGTCCCTTCCTCCGAGCGAATGGGATTTCGCTGGAAGCCACGGTGGAGGGGCTGCCCCGGGGCTGGAGTGAATACTGTGTGCCTGGCCCCCAGTTTGAAAATGCAGAAGTTGTCTCCAGCCACGCCACCCTGAGCACGCCCGGTCCCGTCTGATCTCGGAAGCTCAGCAGGGTCGGGCCCGCTTAGTACTTGGATGGGAGACCACCTTGGAATACCGGGTGCTGTAGGTGTAAAAAATAAACAAACAAACAAGTAAATAGAATAAAAACG
>NW_006434366.1:4583558-4585377 GCF_000325575.1 Pteropus alecto | reverse complement strand
GTGCGGGGGGGGGAGGGAGGGGAGGGGGAGGGGGAGACAGAGCGCAGTTTCCTTTCGCGGAGGCCGCCGGCCCTGCCCGCCGGGTGCCAGTGCGGGGGGTTTGCCTTCTTCACACTCGTGCGTGCTTTCCCAAATTGATGGCTATTTGCTTCAAAAGTCGACAGGAAATCAATCCTGGAAATTATTGTGTGTGTAGCTCAATGCGCGCGTTATAAAATATTCCTTCTTTCACCCCCTGCATGCTGCTCAGTCTGCTCTTTCATTCTTCACGGTCATAGCAAACGGCTCGATGCTGCTGGTCTGTGGGGTTCGTTCCGGGGTCCGGCGCGTTTGGCCGTGGCCCTCGGCCGTGGCCCGGGCAGGTCCCGCCCTCCTCGCGGAGGCCCACCGAGGCCGTGGTTTCCGTGTTGCTTTGGACATGTTTCCCTTCCAAAATAGGTCCCCGCGTAGGTAACGCCCCAGTCATTAAAGGAGCCCTTCCCGCAGTGACACCGGGTAGGAAGGACGCACACCCCCGCGTGTCGTGGGGGCGAGGACCCCCCTCCGGGAGCAGGGAAAGCCACGTGCCCAGGGAGAGGCAGGGGCCGCGTGGGAAGTCCCACCTGGCCTGGGAATGCGTCACCCACCCCCCAGGCGTGCCAGTCACGTGGCTGGCATCCCCCGCGCCCCGGCCGGCCACACACCTCGGCCACACGCCCTGGCTGCACCCGCTCTGCTGGTGTTCAACAGGCTCCGTCCATCGGACAGACTTTTAACTAACGGTAGATGTGAGGGACGTTTGATCAACAGCCGAAACAGCAGAAAATCGGACAGAGACGGAAAGAAACGTAAAACTAAATATATAATTATCTATAGAAGCGTAAAGTTCATACATGTAGATTCAAAGTAAAAAGTTCCGAAAATAAAACTAATACTGTGGCCATCAGAAGTCCTGTAACCACATTTTCGAAAACTGTGAACCCCCCCAAACCCCAATTTCTCAGGGCCAAACTTGTAGTTCAGAGCCGTTACCATGGTTTCCATTTCGTACAAGCCATTCATGCTCATGACCAAGTGCTCCGCCTTGCGGACTGGACTGTGGACCCTCGGGCCTCTGCCTGCATCTCCCCCCCACCCCCCAGACTCCCGTGTCACTCTGCACAAGGCCACGTCCTGCGCATCGGGTAAACGCCCGGCTTGGTGACCACACACACAGCAGTCACCAGGCACAGAGGCCACTGCCCTTCAAGAGGACGAGGCCAGTGCTGACCAGAAGCTCAAAGAAAGGAACCAGTGTTCTCCAGGGGGCGTTACTTGAAGTCCCAGGACTTAGGTCGCCTGCTCTGTAAGGTGGAGTAACATACTCTGCCTTAGGAAGGCGTTTCTTTTCATTAACAACAACCACTTAGTAGCCTTTGTGCACCAGGACGGATTCTAGACCCTTTCTGAATATTAATCATGCAGTCTTCACGACGGCCCTTGGAGTCCAGTGGGATTCATGTCACTTAATGTGTGAGGGAAGCGTGGTTGAGTGATCTGCCGACGGTCACTCAGCTAGAAAGCAGAGGCCGCATCTCCATGCCCAGACTCTGGACTCTCCCCACTGCTTGGTGCTGTGCTTCTCCCGGGGGTGTGGGCGGACCAACGTGGGACAATCCATCCAGGGGACACAGGCTCACCCACGGGGACCGTCCGGGGGGCACAGGCTCACCCACGGGGACCGTCCGGGGGGCACAGGCTCACCCACGGGCACCGTCCGGGGGGCACAGGCTCACCCACGGGCACCGTCCGGGGGGCACAGGCTCACCCACGGGGGACCGTCCGGGGGACACAGGCTCAC
>NW_006434366.1:4580737-4582560 GCF_000325575.1 Pteropus alecto | reverse complement strand
CACAGGCTCACCCACGGGGACCGTCCGGGGGGCACAGGCTCACCCACGGGGACCGTCCGGGGGGCACAGGTCACCCACGGGGGACCGTCCGGGGGCACAGGCTCACCCACGGGGGACCGTCAGGGGGCACAGGCTCACCCCCGGGGGACCGTCTGGGGGCACAGGCTCACCCACGGGGGACATTCCGGGGGGCACAGGCTCACCCACGGGGACCGTCCGGGCTCTAGTTTTCGTAGCTGCATCTCGTGACTTCCGTTTTGTTTTGTTCGTGCTGCGTATAAGAGCAGGTGTTTTCTTCCCCTATGGTGGGAAAACTCATGAGGAGTGTGCACCTGTGGGAAATAATCGAATTCTAAGTGTCCAGTGAACTTGGATAACACGTCTCATCATGTGACCATTAGGCTGCTGCGGAATATCGGCGTAATGCATCCCTTGGAAATGTGGGGTGACACGTCGTCGCGACAACTGTATGACAGCGGGGGGCCCCTCAGAGGCGCCGTAGTCTGGCTTTGCAGGTCGCCAACACACGACACTTGCCGTGTAGTCCACAGCGGGAAAGACAGTGGTGAATTTAGCCAAACCTGGTAATTTTCCTTAATGAAAAGCCTCCATTTGGGTGTGTGCTTTAATGATTTGAGAATTGTAATCCATCCTTGTTTCTAAAAGGTGAAGGCAGGCGAGGTGCTTTTCCACAACAGGAATTGTAGACGTGAGCACCTAGCGGTGTGCGCCTCTCGGATTATGAGTTAAGGAAGTGCCTTCACTTCGGACAGAGTCCAGTGCCTTCACTGAGGACAGAGTCCAGTGCCTTGTGGGGGGCGTGGCAGCATCTGTGTCGGCTCAACACTCAACGCCACCCCCCATTTTCATAACCAAGACTGTCTCCAGGGCTTTGCCCAGGAGTCACCTCCGACTAATGGTCTCTGACTGAGAGCCACAGGACCCTTGGCTCTGGCGGCATGAACCCCTGAACCTGGGGCCAGCTTCGTACCCCTTTTAAGACTTTGGTTCTTTGAGGACGCTGCCCTGCGAGCCACTGTGCCACGTACAGTTCTGATGACTGTGTTCTCGACCAGCGCCCTCTCTCCGATAGCGGTTTATAGTTACAGGAAGCTGTCAAACTCAGCGTTTCGTTTCACCTTCCCGGTAACTCCGAGGAGGCCGTTCACCCAATTCCTTGATTATGAAATGGAGACTCCAGTAGACGGTCTCTGGTATATTTTTGTGAATTAGGGAAGATCGTAGAATACCCGTTCTGAGTGATTTGGGGCGAGTCGTTTTCTTGCTGATGAAACCCCTCAGTGAAGCCCTTGCCTCATGCGTATGGCGTTTTTCCCCCTTGAGAGCAGCGCCAAGACCCCTGCTCCGCTTTCTCTCGTTCTAATTCTAAATCCACGTAGGCCTTCCCTCTGCCGACGTCACCGGTAGCTTGTCCTGGGACCTCGTGTACACCGGAGCGTCTGTCTGCAGCCCCTCCAGCGAGCTGTGCTAACATGTCACCTTGGGACAGTGCGTGAAGGTCAGGGCCTCAGGTCCCCAACCTGGCAGCTGATAAGCCACGCGAGCCGTCTGCATTGCTCTTCCCGGCCCCCTCTCGCTCGGAAGCAGATTCGTAGGGCTCTGGGCTCTCAAGCTTCTTCCTGCCTGTTTATCTTGCAGTCAGGTCCCCAGAAATTAGTCTCCCAAAACACAGCTCTTCGAGCCGGGCTCTCCACGGTGACGGTGCCCATGTGACCTTGCCGGGGAAGCTCCTACACTGCGGGACACTGTCACTCGGCGGGGACCGCCACTCTTCTTGGCTCCGATTGTCAGCTTTATGTTTC
>NW_006434366.1:4575048-4579924 GCF_000325575.1 Pteropus alecto | reverse complement strand
ACGCCCTGCTAGAATTGTCTCTTCCCCCTCTCCTGGTTCTTCCTTCTCGTGTTCAAATCGTAATAATAACAGCTGTCATTTACCGAATACCTGCTTCAGACCAGATGGTTTCCCCACATTCTCTCAGCTTATTTTTACAAAGACCCTGCCAGGAAGCTGAGACCAGGAGGGGTAGAACGATTTGCTTGCCTTCTTGTAGCAGGTACGCGGTCAAGTTCAGGTTCAAATCTGCCTTCAGAGCCCGTCCTTGAGTTGCCCACTGAGTGTTTCAAGACACGATGAGCGAGAGGTTAAGTGCACGTACGGGAGACTCGTCACCCACGGCCGCCCCATGTTCGTGCGTTATTACATCGTAGATTCACGTCCGACCCCGTGAGAGTGAGAGAGACCCTTACGTGAGGACGCCCCCTCCCTTCTGACCTCACATCCCATGGCTGTGAGAATCGGAAGGACTGGAGAGGTCTCATCTGCTGTTCGGAAAATTTTCGTTGGAACTATTTTCGGGGTGTACCTGTCACATGGGAAGGATTGTTCTGTCCCGAGTAGGTGACACGCAGCCCCTTTTCGTTGTGGGGTGCCGGGAAGGTGTAGGGTGGCCTTCTTCTCTGGGGAAGCCATTCTGTCCGACTCAGGCCCTGCCATCAGCGGGCTCTTCTCAGTGGCTGTGAGCCGAGGGCTCTGCGGTCCCCTGTGGATTTCTGGGTCCTTTGTGTTGGAAGACAGGCATTGCACTGGGGTTGACACCAGCTGCCTTGTTCAGAGCTCCTGGACCCACTGTCTCTGAGTATGGGGAGCTTCATCCATTTATTCCTGTGTTTGTGTATTCACTTCCTGTCTATCCCCACGTGGGATTTTTATAATAGAAACTATCTCTAAAATTAAACCAAAACTGAAAACTATTGTAATAGTAGGCAAATAATAGGGATGTCACATTGGAAAATTTAATGAATTTTCAGTGATTTTCAATATATTTTGGGCACATGTCGAACCGGGCACTGTTCTTTATGTGGATTAGCTCATTCTGCCTCGCGAGACCTGCATAGGGTGGAAAGACAGTGGTTGCGCTGTTTATGCCCACGGGAGCTGCGCTTCGTGGAGGTGGCGAAGCGACCTTGGGCTGTTGTCCAGGGAGAGGCGACCGTACAGCCGACCCACGTGATGGGTGCAGGCTGCCCTTCCGGTGTAGACCAGCTCAGAGTAGGCTGGGGGTTCCGATGTACTTTCTAGCATTGCAGCTGAGTGTCTACGTACCCAGCTTATCTCTGCCCAGCACATCCGAGATGGGGAGTTTTAACTAAATCACTATTTTCCCCGATAAGAATGTGACAGTTCAACTTTTTTCCCCGCTGTGAGAAATGAATAAATGATTCCTAATTATAAAATGAAGAACTTTTTCCTGTCTAGCGAGGCATCATCAGAAATTTCCTTTTGAGAGCAGTCATGAAAACACACCGTGGAAATGAGACTTATTTGTAACGCACGCTCCTCACTTTAACTTGGTTTTTAAGTTGGTCTTCTTCACCGAGTTTTGACCAGGTCGGACCAGGCTCTGCAGCTTCAAGTTGAAGAGTAAGACAAGATGAGTCAGGGCCCCATTTTCGCAGAGGAAGACGTGTGTTTGTGTGTGGTGTGGCTGATACACGTCGTGATCAGTGTCACGCTAGAGACATGCCGAATGTCACAGGAGCACGTGCTCCCTTAGGATCCTGAAAAGCTGTGGTTTCGTTAAAAGGATTATTTCAGAAATAATAGCGGCTCGCTCTTTTGCATTCGTTTTGATGATTTTTGTTTGTTTGTTGGGGCGTGGTTGAGAGAGAGGTAGTTTTCTTCTGACGGAAAACCCCATGGAGTCAGAGACTTTGTCCTCTTTCTTTTCCTAGTGAATTTCTTGGAGTCGATGGATAAATGGTCTATAATAGTAAAGGAACCGCTGACTGTGATTCATATTCCTGAGCCAGGAAAATCTGAAAATGGAGATTTTCTTGCAAAAAGGTCGCTCGGTGGGGTGATTTTTGTTGGTTGCTATCTGTTATTCATCTCCCTCAGTTTCTTCGGGCGTGGAGCTGAGACTTCATGTGACACCCGGAAAGGTCACCGTCAGCGGTCTCATTTCTTAACCAGCCACTGGTCAGAGGCCGACACCACCGGCTCACGGAAGAAGGGCTGGCGAGACCATATGCTGGGCAAAATGAGGGCCACCCAAGAAGAGAAAGCTAAATAAAACGGGACCTCCTGGGGACTGGAGTTGAGAAGCAGGAGACGGGCGACTTCTCACACCCTCGTCCTGTGTTCAGCCTCTCATTTCTCAGCGGGATCGGGAGTAAGGGTGTCTTATCTCAACTCGGTTTTCTCAGAATGTCGTTCACCCACCCCCTCCGATTCTGTCAACAAATTCATCTTTGCCAGTAACCCCACCTCGACAGGCCTGGCGCTCTCACGCTTCCAGCTCAGACTCTCCCGGGGGACGGGTCTCATGGCCTCGTGGGGGTCACGATTTCGTCGGAGGTTAAGGAGCTGTAGGCAGGGGCGGACTCACACAGTATGTGGATCTCCAGGCGGGCAGACGCTTTACAAAGCAGACGCCCATGCACAGGCTGCCCCGGGACCTGCCCGGATACCCCCCTCACTCCCTGACCCTTCCCTCTGCTGTCCATTCACTTTGGCCTTCTCATGGCTCCAAGGCAGCTAACTAATCTGATTGGTGTACTCGTGGTGTTAGCCCATCCCACAGGTAAGGGTTCCTTCTGCAAACAATTCCAGAAGTCACAGGGGTGACTTAGGGCCAGATGTCTTGGGCGATGGGCAAATATTCGGCAGTGAGTGTTGTTTTCAGGAGCCAGATTTGCTTTTTGTGTGTACAGTCATCCTTCACGAGACTGTTCGTGATTTCTGAGACTCTCTTACCACTGCTAAAAAAGGTAATGTTGCTTGCGGTGCACCACGTGCCGGCTAATAGAATAACGCCTAAATTGCCTCGCGTTATTTAATTTTCAGTTGATCTTTGAGGCCAAATAATGTTATTGTCCACTTTATCGGTGAAATCGAGGTTTATATCAATGAATTGCTCAAGATCACATGCGTAGTACATAATTGAACGGACATCTCGTCCCAGGCCACTATCCTAGGGCTTGTGCTGTTAAACAAGATGAATATCATTATTTAATGAACAAAGTTAGAGCCTAAGCTTTCATTTCAGGTCTGTATCATTTCATTGTGTAAATATCATATTCACTTTCATTCTGTAAAGAATATACATGCCAAGTTCCTAGTGATGATTGAACAGAAACATGAAACTTTGACCAAAGGTTCTTTTTGTTTGTTTTTTAGAGTGATGGTACCGAAAACTATAAATAGAGCTTTACATTATCAGTACAGACACTTAATATAAGAAGAATAAATTCAGACTTTGCGTTCCATAATGAACTTTCACAGCCAGCTCACGTGCTCCGTGCCGGTGATTGCACACATTAAAATAGGACAAACGGTGATGTATTTAGGACTCATTGTTCACCTGAGTACAGGATTTTTTTCTATTCGTAGGAGCTACTTCTTTACACTTGTCATAATCATTTATGGCCCTTTATTTTGGGTGACTATCTAAGAAAGGACAAAAGCAAATTTACATTTCTGACTCTTAGCAATACCGAGAGCACACCTTGGTTCCTTCGCTTCTGGAAATTCGACAGGTAGTTGGGTATCTGATGTGAGGATGGGTTGCCCTGCCCCCAGCAGGGGGTGGTGCCAGGAACTTAAGAACTAATAGGCATTGACGGCTAATCAAGAAACTATAATATGTGTACCCCAATCAAATATGCGATATTTAAATATAAATTAGACTAGACTCGTATAATTAAAGATATTTCTGAGTGTCCGATCTGCATACATATCTACATTAAGTGATATTTTTAAGTATACAAATATTCTAAGACTGTTCTTTTACTCACAGGTTGTATACAGTAGAAACTCAGTTAGCGGATACATACATATCCATAAACATGAAGCTATGAATAAATACATTTATTCTTACTAATGTTGTGTATATATTTTTCTGAGAGGGAAGACCTATCTCTTCAGGGGAAAATGCTTTCAGGTGAAAAGTTATTTTGCAATTAAAGTTTAACTTCGTCGCTTTAAGAGAACATACAATATCATATTTGCGGGAAGAGGTTTGTTTGGTTATTGTTACCCTCGCTTTACAGACTCATATAACTAACGAAAGCCACAGGATGTCGCCTCCTTCCTTGCTCACCCTTGCATTATTTTAAAACTCTTCGTAATGTACCTCGTAGGACACCGTTGAATGTGAATACCACACAATATCACGGGCTCCTAACAGGGGCGCGAGTGGTGACCTGTCAGAAGTCGCACAGCCAGTGGGAGGCAGAGCAGAGCCGAGCAGGCACCTGACATCCTGGCCTTGATCTCGGCCATCCTATGGAGCTGGAAATCCATGGTGCTTGATTTGCATTGTCTCCTAATTTTATTTTAGAATGGAAGAGTTAAGTATGAGCCCACTGATATTTGAAAAATGTACTGAGTTGTCTGTCTTTGTGTTTTTATTCTAGGAATCATTGACGTACAGTAGCTCACAGCATGAGGCCCCACAGACTGCCCTGAAAGGTAAGCTTCCCACAGAGAGGAGGTTCCTTAAAGGTATACCGCTTTGATTGGCATCCTTAGTTTCTATGGAAACAGCGAGGTCCTTTCCTCACAGACTGATGCCGTGAGAGCATTTTTGATGTTGTTTTGAAGGTCGAAGTTAATGAAGGTAGTGGCGTCATGTAAATTAAGACTTGATTATAGGAAATCGAGATCTTGCCCATCTCCCTGGAGGAGGACGCTTTTGTGGTAGCTTTTCTGTGGTTCGGGTGGATTC
>NW_006434366.1:4563950-4575011 GCF_000325575.1 Pteropus alecto | reverse complement strand
GTTGGGCACAAAGTAAAGGGTGTTGCACTTGGGCCACATGGCTCGACAGGACAGGACATTTTATCAGTCAGTTCAACACAATATTAAGTAGGTCCTACAAATACGGGTCGTAATGGTGGGGTCTTTGGGGGTAAAACCGGCGTAGCGTCACTCACGGCCCGTAACTCCTGCCTGTCTCCCTTACTAGCAGATACAGATCTGAAAACGGGCAGCTGGTGCCTCTCAGATTCCGTGAACGGGGTGGCCGGAAACGACGGTGATTCTGCCCCGTTTCTGGAGGTCACGTCTCGGGGTGGGGGAGTGTGGGCGGGGCTACACTGCCCGAAGGCCCTTGGCGACGCCTGCCAGCTGCCCTCACACCTGGCGCTGGCTGATGATTGGGGGAGTCCCCTGGTTCGTCACTCAGGTCCCTCTGTCTTGGCTTGGACCCCCCTCCCCTTGTGTCTGCGTCCGAATTGCCTTCCTGCTACAGGGACACCTGTCACTGGACGAGGGCCCCATCCACCCCGGTGTGACCCCATCTCAATGCGGTGGCGTCCGCAGAGATCCTTTCTCCAAACAAAGTCACGTACACAGTGCTGGGAATGAGGATCTCGGCGTATCTTTTGGAGGGACATAGCTCAGCTACAGCAGTTCTCATCCCTTAAATGCGACATGAGTGGCGTTTATGTTCACGCAGCATCCGCGACGCTGTGGGGAAAAGCGCGGACGTGGGCGGGTGGTCAAGGGAGTTCATTCCCACTGCCGCACACCACATAGAATGCTGAATTATTTTAAAAGGTATAATAATCATCTCCTAATGGCCAACTTGTCTCCCAAGCAGGGTAAAAATTAAATATTCGGTCGTTCAGTATAGGGATCGATGACATCGCATAAAGATTACTCTGTGATTGTGACTCTCAGGGAAGATTATTTGTAACATTCTCAATGAAAAAACATTTAGGAAAAAGTGAATTTCATTTATTCCTTAGATGTTTTTAATAAGCCAAGATGGAGTAAGGTATTTTTTATTTTATTTTATTTTATTAGTTTCAAGTATATAGTATATCGGTTCGACGTTTACGTGGTTTATAAAAACCACCCCCCAGATCGCTCTTTCTGTCCGCCGGGCCTCCACCGGCCATTACATTAACGTAACTATGTTCCCTGTGCCACTCCCCATCCCCGTGACCATCCATCAACTACCAGTCTGTACCTCTTTAACCCTTCACCCCGTTCCCCAGCCCCCCAACCCCCTCCTCTCTGGCCATCGCCAGATTACCCTCTATATTTGTGAGTCTGTTTTAGATTAGTTTGTTCTTTTCGTTCCTTAGATTTTGCATATAAGTGAAATCGTAAGTCTCTGTCTGACTTGTTTCACTCAGCATAATAACCTCTGGGTCCATCCATTTCGTTGCAAATGGTAGGATTTCTTTCTTTTTATGGCTAATATAATATTTTATTGTGTGTATAACCATAACTTCTTTATCCAATCACTTATTGATGGGCACTTAGGTTGCTCCCGTATCTTGGCTACTGTAAATAGCGCTGCCGTGAACATAGGGTTGCATAAATCTTTGTGAGTTGTTGTTTGGTTGTCTTTGGATAAATACCCAGAAGTCTAATTGCTGGATCAAAAGGTAGATCCATTTTTACTTTTTTGAGAAACTTCCAGACTGTTTTCCATTGCGGCTGTACCAATTTGCAGTCCCACCAACACTGTGTGAGGGTCCCCTTTCTCCACATCCTCGCCGACGCTTGTTGTTGTTTGATTTATCGATGACGGCCAGTCTGACAGGTGTGAGGTGATAGCTCATTGTGGTTTTAATTTGCATTTATCTGACGACTAGTGATACTGAGCATCTTTTCATATGCCTATTGGCCATCTGTATTTCCTCTTTGGAGAAGTATCTATTCAGGTCTTCTGCCCATTTTTTAATTGGATTTTTTTTGTTGTTGTTGTCGTCGAATGATATGAGTTTTTTTATATATTTTGGATATTGACTTTTTATCAGATGTATCATGAGCGAATAGTTTCTCCCCAACAGTCAGTTGTCATTTTGTTGTGTCGATGGTTTCCTTTGCTGTGCGAAAACGTTTTAGTTTGATGGAGTCCCATTTGTCTATTTTGTTTCCCTTGCCTGAGGAGATATATCCGAAAAGAAATTACTGTTAGCAATATCAGAGAGTTTACTGCCTATGTTTTCTTCTAGAAGTTTTATGATTTCCGGTCTTACATTTAATACATTTTGAACCTATTCTTACATGGGGTGGAAGAAGGTGGCCCAGCTTCTTTTTTTTGGCATGTATCTGTCCAATTTTCCCGACACCATTTATTGAAGAGACTGTCTACCCAATTGTATAGTCTTGCCCCCTTCGTCATATATTAAGTGAGCGTATAGGCGTGGATTTATTTCTGGGCTCTCTATTCCTTTCCATTGATCAGTGTATCTGTTTTTATGCCAGTCCCATGCTGTTTTGATTACTGTAGCCTTGTAGTATAGTTTGATATCAGGTAGTGTGGGAATTCCGCCAACTGATATCACTACCTGAAGAACAAAGTGTATTTTTTTTATTTTTCTTCAGGTAGTGAGATGAGTTGGCGGAATTTCCAAGGTTACGCCCGAGATGCAGGGCTCAGGACCCCTCCGAGTCCCTCGGGCCTCCTGTGGCCTCGTCTCAGGAGGGCCTGGCGCCCCAGCCTCTTGTCCCTACCACAGCTTGTCAGAGCGGAGCCCCAGAATAGAACGGCCCCAAAATAGTTATTTTGGTTCCTACGTTGGCCTTTATTTTTATTTTTTTTAATTTTTTTAATTTCAAAAGGAAAAACAAAGTTTAATTTGTTGGCTACATTTAGAAATTAGGTTTCACATGTCATGATGGTTTTCCGGTTCTCTGAGAAGAAACCGGGGCATCCTTCTCCCCCAGGCCTGCGTTCCCAGATGGCAGGGAGGACACCTGAGAGCCATCTGTGTCCCTCCGCACGCTCGCTGGTGGACTCCAGGGGCCGAGGGGAGAGGAGACTGGGGGCCGATGGCCGAGGGCTAGGGTCCCCTTCGGGGCGAGGAACGCTCTGGGGTGCAAAGGTGATGTTTGCGCTCTGTGCATGACGCCACGCCGTTTGCTCCCTGCGCCCCAACAGACACTCAAGTTCAGTGTCTCCGGGGAAGCTCGGCTCAGCCTCCGCCCGTCTGTCTCTGGTGACCCGAAGATCATAGGTTCGGTGGCTGAATGGGCCATTTAGTTGTCCCTGTCATATATCCATCAACAAAGTGGAAATAATTTTGGCTTTGTGTTCTGAGCCCTGTGCTCAAGTCCTGGCCTCGAACATTTGAGGAGATAAAGTAACCCCTTCGAAGCTCTTTTTCCCATCTGTAGAATGGAGACTGTGATTCCCTCCGTGGCCTTGTGTGGTGTAAAGCTGCTTCGTTAATCCCGGAAAACTGAGTTCAACCTGCACACGTAGAGAAAATGGAAGAAGGCAGTTGCGTTCTTCTTCTCTGGATTCCTACAAATAACTTTCATCTTTTGCTAGTGATGCGATTCAACTAGATTAGGGAGAGGACGTACTGATACACACCGCCACGGGGACAGCCCTTCAGAACGGGATAATACAAGTAGCCAGACGTTAAAGGCCACGTGTCGTAGGATCACGTTTATGTGAACTGGCCAGAGGCGGCAGAACCGCAGGGGCTCGTGGGTTCCAGGAACCAAGGGCAGAGGTGGCTGGGCCGATGGCCGATGGGCGGGGGGGTTCCTTTTTGGGATGACGAACACGTTCTATAATTACATGGTCGCACAGCCTTGTAAATAAAAACCACCGAGTCCTGCAGCGGACGGTGGCTTTGATGCTTCGGGAATTACATCTCAGTGAGGTAAGAGATCAGGACGAGCGTGTTTGCGGAGGATGCGATTCCTCCTTCGGCTCCGGCGACTGGAGAACACGAGCTGAGCGGACTCCTCGGGCCGTCGGCGAAGTCGGTCCACGCTGTTTTCTGAAAAGTCCACGGCCAAAGGCCAGGTCCGAGTTCGGGCAGCGTGGAATGACCGTGCGTGGTGCGAAGGTCGCGAACACTGGGTCCGGCGGCGACGGGCTCGTGTGTAAAGTTTCGTTCCGTCAACGTCCTCTCTAAGCCTCAGATTCCTGAAGGGGGCCGGAGCCCTAAGGCCATTTCGTCGGGCTGTTTTAAGACAGAGCAAGAACCGTCGTCAGCACGCAACGCGGTGCCGGCTGCAGACGGGCCCTCCGTGATCGACGCTTGCGAAGTCACCGTCACCTGCTCGTAAATACTGGGCTATCGCGTTAGAGGTTTGGCAGCTCAACTGTCCCAGGGTTGGCTTCCCTTTTGCTGGCATTTTGCCCAAAAAGGAAAGCATGGCTAGAATTTCCACTTGCACTGGATGGATTTAATCAGCCCCCGAGGGGCTTTTGAGACAGCAAGGGTGATGGGCCATGGGGACACGTGCCTTCTGCGTTTCTCTCGGAAGTCCCTGAGCCTTCCCTGGCAGAGGTAGCGTTCCCTGTGCCCGGAGAGGTCATTAGCATGGCGTGAGGGTGACGTCAGAGCAACGTCCCGGTGGCCCGACGTTAAAGAGTGGCTCCGCTCGCTTCTGAATGCAGTTTAAGCTGCTGCCAGTGAGAAAATAAGCCACGGCCCGAAGACGTACCGTGGTCCATCCTTTTTATCACTTATGATTTTTTTCCCTTATGAATATAGTAGCGGGTTTTATTTTTTTCTTTACCTTTGTCTTTGTCTTCGAAAATTGAAATTAAAATCACAGTGTGGGAATAAGGAAGATAATTGAGTGATTCCGTGAAGTCTATTATACATCGTAGCATTAAGCTGGCACTTTTAATCTTAATTATGGAAAAACGGCCGTGCGATTTGGCCCAGTTGCTGCTCTGCGCTTCTCCTGGAGGATAATGGATTATGCCGTGGCCAGTGGCCAGGACAGCAGGGCACTTTGGGTTGTTCGTTCTCTCAAGTATTTATCAGGATCTAACTATGCCAACGTCTGTTAGGGTCTGGCGACATTGCAGGCGTGACAATGCATAAGCGCCCCAGATTTTGCGTTCGGTCTCTAATAGGGGTGACATAATAAACAAGTGAAATATTGAAACCGTCTGAGGCTCAGTGGAGAAGCGGGGGGAGGCCGCGCTGAGGCTGCGCAGGTTCAGGTTCAGAACGACCTTCGCTGGGGTGAGAACGCTGGTCCCCGGCGAGCATTAGCGTCCCTTCAGCCGGAGGAACTGGACCCTGCCACCGTTCTGGAACGGTACCTGCTGCGTTTAAAGTGTCGCGTGGCCGGGATTTCTTCCCCACTCCGTTTCTAACACTTGCCTGTCATCTTAGGCACATCTTCCGTTTGTGGCACACAGCCATCTTTTCCGGTTTTCCTCCCTTTGATCAAGGGAGTTGAATTATTTGCACTTACTTTGAATCCTGAAATATTTAACATGCTTTCTACTGTCTTATTCTGTGTCAGGTTTTATGTATCTGCATATATTGTGTTTGGGTTTTGGCGGCTGCATATTTTATGTCCAGCCATTCGCTTTTCTATATTTCTTTTTTCCCAGCCTGTAACGGGCCGATTTTTCTTTATTCCAGTATTCCTAACTATCATGTTGGATTTCTCACTCTATTTCATTTTTAGTAGGCTCCCTTAAAATTGAAACCTAGCAACGCCAAAATTAATAATGTTCTCTAATAAAATCTAAAAAATTTCAACTCTAAATGTACTACTCGAAGTTCCAGGTTATTGTTGTCTACATAGTATTTTAGTTCAACTTCATTTTTCTTCCGATTAGTAATTATTATTGATATATTTAATACAGTCGAGGCTTAACTTACATAGACTTGACTATAATTTAGCAGTTTTTTACAGTTTTATTAGTTTCAGGTATACAGTAGTACGTTGGTTAGACATTTATGTAGTTTAGAAAACGATCCCCCTCATCGCCCTTTCTCCCCCCTGGCCCTCCACCCGGCCGTATTTCTGTTCATCACGGCGTCTGGCGTCCCGGCCATATTTCTGTTCGTCACGGCGTCTGGGTCCCACTTCCTTTGAGTCCAAGTTCCTTTTACTTAGCGTATCAATACGGCCTCCTAATGGTGAACCCTTTAATCTTTCTTATCCTGAGATATCCTTCTTTACTGTTATTTTCGAATGATGTTAAACGGGATTTGGCGTTTCTAGTTGACAGTATCTTCCCCCGAATCGATCTTCTTCCGTGCGGTCTTCGTTTCTCCGTTTGCTTTAACCAGAGCCCCGTGGTTCCGTCAGGATCTGCTTGACCCACTGACGCTTCGTTTTCCTCATGTGAGACCTTACTTTCCACTCCGGGGACACATTGTCTTTTTTCAATTTTGGGAAATTCTTATTCTTCATGTGTTCGAATATTGACTCATTAACGTTGCTTTTCGTCGTCCTTTTCTGCATATCTAAGTAGACGGGTTCGGGGCCGTTGACTTCTCGTCCATGATGACGCGCTACCCTTTCTTCCTCTTACTCCTTCGCGTCTCCGTATTGCATTCTGGGAAGATTCCTCGGAGTCCTACTCCAGGTTTTTAGTTCTTTCTTCATCGGCACCTGCTCTGCGGCGTAACATTGTGTATCAGTCAAGCTCGCTCCTTCACGCCGCACGAACTAGCACGCAGCCCCCAGAGCTCCTGGGCAAGACCGCAGAGGTCACCTCTCCCTTGCGTCGCTCGCCCAGTGCGGGTTGCCGTGGGAGCCCTGCTTCGCTGTCGGCGCAGAGGCCTGTGTGGGTGGACTCGCCACCAGGGAGCGAGCCCACGGCTGAGGAAGAGGAAGGAGAATCTGCGTGGGATCATGAACCAGGTTTGAAAGCTTCTTTCCAGGAAGGACACGTGCCATTTTTGCTCATGTGTCGTTGGCAAATGAAGCCGCACGGCCACGGACGCCACGGAGAGTAAGGGACGGCAGTCTCCACAGACGGCGGTCTTCACGCCAGACACCGGCGTGTCCGGGAGAAGCGCTGAATTACCACCCCAGACCCGCTGGGTCTTAAATTTTTCAGTTATTATTATTTTTTAATTTCTAGACATTCTATTCAGTGTATCGTTCTGCGTTTCGTTTATTGTAATGTTCTTTTGTTTTATTATGGATTCAATTCCCTTTTATCGAATGGAAATTCCTTTGTGTACTCTTATTTTCTATACGTGTGTACAATCTTTTATTTCTAGCGCTTACATTGCACGTCGTTTTATTATCCAAGCTGATTCTTTTTGGTGGTAGGTTTTTTTTTTGTTGTTCTCATATAATTTTAAATTTTACATTGTGAACCGATGTGAGATTTTTTTTTCCCTGTGGGGATGTGTGTCCCAAGAGGGTTTTGCTTTTGCTGTGGGGACCAGGCCAGTTTGTGTGTTGGTTCCCTGCGCTTTGCGAGTAGCGTACGTTGACGTTATGTTCTCAAGTTTGGCGCAGCTCGACGTTTCAGTTTCGTAAAGAGGCCGGAGCGAGCCCAGGGCAGATGGCACAGTTCCATACTCGTCCCGGAGGCCGCTCCGCATAGTTTTGCTAGTATTTTTCTTCGTGGGTTTGGGGGATCCGTGTTTTGCTCAGGGGCTTCCGGGGTGCTTCTCTGTGGCGCAGCGTCTGCTGTGGCCTTACGCCTGGCATGCCACCCCTGGGCGCTGCCGTCCGGCCGCTGGTGTCCTTGAGTCTCCGCCTCCTTCACTGAGACGCACGCGTGCATGTTTCTGCTCCTTTGTGCCACCTTCGTAATTCTCTCTCATGTGATCGAGATGGGCATATTTTTTTTTTAAAAGCATGCTGTTTTAGTCACGTTACGTTCACCCCTTTTCTGTGTTTGTGGGTGGGCCCTGGTCTGCATTAGCCAAGCCCACCAAGCTTTCACGACTGGAAGTTTCCAGCATCAACCTTCTAACCTTTAAGAAAAGGGTCTCGAATGGCATGATCTGCAATGATCTCATAACTCCGTGACTTACATCTCTACACGAACTAACGGGAAGGAGAAACAGACTCCAACTGCATATCGGGTCTCGTGTTTTTGTGTTTTTTTCCACTTTAATATTCGCCCACTGTGAGACGTTAGCAGAATCATGGAACTTCAGCGGGCTGAGTTTTCCCACCTGTAAAAATGAGAAGTTGGGACTCAATGCCTTAGATAAATGGATTCTGTTCTTTCAGCCAAGCAGGCTTGGAATTGACAAGGTTTGGGAAAATACCTTACTTCATTCCAATATTCTGATATTTTATTTTTCAGTTATTTCTGCCACAGTTCTTTCTAACCTACACTGCTGCAAAATTTACATGTTTGTCTCTTGGTTTGTAATATATCTTAAGTAACTATGTAAAGAACCTTCTTGTCCTATTAAAGGTATGGATTGAATGAAATTAAGTTTCCTGTTGTAAGGGTCTCAAGAGGTAACATTAGCATAAAGTGTTCCTTGCTTGCTATAAGATACTTTCTGTGAGGCCTTCGGAAGCGAGGCTGCATTATTGCTCTCATATACAGAAAAAAAATTAGGGTGCATTTTTATCTCGTGTTTACGCACAGACATATGGTAGCTTGTCAAAATTGCAAAACAAAGACTTTAGAACGTTTAGTACAGAATCGCCCTTCTAATTACACAGGTAATCAAGGAACGTAAACATCATAGATCACCCCAAACAAAGTGTAGTTCCCTTCAGAGTCTCCCCTTTATAAGTGGTCCCCAAACCCCACACTCCCAGGATTTTAGCGTCACCATCAAAGGAAGGCATGTTAACAAACAGTGACCAATGAGTTGCCATCAGGTCAGTGTTAGCCTTGTATATTTTAAGGAAAAAATAAAGACGATATGTCTGTCTGAAGTCTGTACAGAACATTTATTAAACATCCGAGCTCATGGGGACCGACGAACTATCTACAAACTGTTAGCGTAGCTCTGAGTTCGCACATACGTGGACCAGGGAACAGCAGCCAGCTTTATCTGCGAAGGATGGAATATCAAACAGGAAGACATGAACGCATCGTGGGTGAGCCCCTAGAGCAGAGGAGTCCACACCCCCAGGGGGAGGGTTGGGGAGGCTGGGGTGGACCCGTCGTGAAGTCAGACAGACAGGTCTCGTAGGCCAAGGACTGAATGTGCCTTAGAGAAGCGGTCCTGGTTATTTTACCATTTGATCCACCTTTGAAATCAAAGATTTGGGATAAGATGAAAGCTCAGGAGATCCTTGCTGGAAGAACAAGTGAGCTTTTAAGGGAGAGCCATAATTACAGGCCCCCGTCTCAGGGATGTGCGGGATTAACCGCGCTGGCAAGGAGAGATCGTGAGGTGTCCCCAGAAGTGTTCTTAAGAGCTTGAAACAGAGGATTTGGAGAGCAGGTGCTGGACACAGCTGCCGAATAATCCTCTTAACCGCGTCCCTGCTCCAGGGGGAGGAGAATCACAGCAGAATAAAACACACCCGCACCGCGTGGTTGATTAGCAGAGAAACAAAAGGAGATCCAATCACACAAGGACAAATTTGTCCTAATGCTGATAGTTTTGAACAAAAGAGACGGGCAGTTGCTGTAGAGATGCGGACAGGTTTAAGGTAAAGGCATAATCACTCTGTCTAAATAAAGAATAAAACAGAGTAAAGTTCTAGAGGTGGTCCTTTCTTCAAGGCACTTTTAAAACTGTTTTTCCTCGAGGGCCTAAATCCCTCTTAATGTCTCTTTATTAATTTTTTGTTCACAAAACAGCTGGGAACAGAGAGCTCTCAGCCCATGTTTAATGGATGCTTATAAATTGAATTTAATCAGGAACTATCTAGATTTCTTCACCAATGGAAGTTTAAGTAAGGCAAACGCACCAAAGAGCAATGGGGTACGAAGCACGCAAATGCCACCCAACTTAGCGGGAGGAAGATCTGCAACTTTAACATAGCAAGGCGTGGACTTCCCTGCATCCCTGGAGCAGAGCCTAACGATCTTCCGATGAGCAGAGCCTGACAGCAGGCCGAAGCAGAAGGGTCTGATGTACATCTTTATTTCTGCGTCATGCAATGATTCCATGTCTTAGTAATTCTATACATTTTTAAAGGCCCCATAATAACTAAGAGGATAGTCCCTACCTCAGTCACCTCAACAATACTGTGTGCCCAAGCTCAGGATCTGAGCATTGCATGGAGGGCTGTGTGGGATTGGCACCCCCGTGAATGCGAGGTCAGGTAGTGATCGAACTGTGAGGAGGGGACTCTGGGGCCATCGTGAGTAACGGGGCCCCAGGCAGAATCGAGGAGCAGGCTGTCATCGCACCGTTGGGAGAATTAGCCTCAGACATGTCTAAGGGCTTGTCCGGAGTCACACGGCCATGCACAGCCGGCATCTCCATTTTCAGGACCGTGCGTTTCGCGCGGTGACACTGGGGAGAATTCACTTCGCACAAGCTAGTTTTTCTGCCTCAAGGACAGAAGGAGGACGATCTCACCCCCGCAGAAGAACTGGACGGCGTTTAGTCGTACTCAGCAGAAGCAGGAGAATTTACATGGTTTCAAGTGTAAAGCAGTGCTCACTCGGTGACGATGACAAATCAGCTTACCAGTCCGAGCAGTGACAGTGTGCTGGGAGCTTCCCTCATCCTTATAAACATCACATGATCTTCTTCAGCGCTCAGCACCAACCCAAAGGGAGGATCCCACCTTTTCTTCGTTTTGTTTCTTGATAAAGAATCTGAAGTTTCGCATGGTCACATCCGTTTCCCAGTTGCTCATAGCGAACGTGTGGCCGAGCTGGGGTTCAAACTCGGGACCCACGTCACTGTCCATATTCCTACAGAAGACGGGACCTGAATGTCCGTCACCCTTACGTGCCCATCAGGACTCTACACGTAGGATTCAAGAAATGTACCCACCAGGGCGACGTCAGGGCAGCTCTCGCAGCCCAGACTCTCAGCTCCCACGGCGGGCGGAGCACTAATGGGGACTCTGCACACGAGCCTCTGATCCTAGCAGGAGACAGTTGTGCTGAGCCGCTATCGGCTGGCGCTGCAGAAAAATCGCACTTGGCTGTAAAGAAGCTGTTGATTGCTTACACGGTTTCCGTGGTATGCCAGCTCTCCTTGC
>NW_006434366.1:4548814-4563936 GCF_000325575.1 Pteropus alecto | reverse complement strand
TCCTTATCGAAGAGCCAGGAGCTCCAAGTGAGGTGAGAATCCCACTTGACAAGCAGACATAAGCCATTTGGGGAAAATACAAATTAAAAGGCTCTGAGGTAGAAATAGAAGCATCACAGCAGGCAGTGTCTTGGGGATACATTGTGTCAGATGACTTAGGGGAGCTGGAATAACACTGAGTCACAGCCTCCCGCGGATGCAGCCTGCTGTTCCCGTGGCTGGACGGCTCTGAGGTGCCAGCTCCATGCTGAATGCCCCGAGCTGGCATCTGCTTTGTAACTTCCTTGAATTAATTGCCTGTGTCTCAAGTAGCTTTAGCCTTTGTCTTAACTTCTGACCTGAGAGTCAAGGCATCATGATCGCGTTTATCCACATTTTAAGAGTGGAGATGCAGAGATGTGAAGAATTGGAGACGTGGTGGCAGTGGACGAGCCAAAACTACAATTCAGATTTCAAGGAGTCTCGGCCTTTAAAAATAGACAGTATACACGCGCTGGCGTGGATGACAGTGTCACGGGAATCGGTGTCTCGGCCAAGGAATCTCAGGTATCAGAAACAAGAGACACCCTCCCTTCCAGCCCCTTAAACTAGCCCAACCGAAAAGTTAGTTTACGGGGGCATCGCCAGGCGCCTCACGGAACCTCAGTGAGGAAGAGCAGCGAGGCTGAGATCAGAGCCCGCAGGGCGGGGGTCAGCGTGCTGCCGGCTCTGTGTCCCCGGGACCGTGTGGTCTGTCTGTGTCCGTGTCTGTGTCTGTGTCTGTGTCTGTCTCTCTCTGTCCTGCTCGGCTCTGTGTCCCCGGGACCGTGTGGTCTGTCTGTCCGTGTCCGTGTCTGTGTCTGTGTCTCTCTCTCTCTCTCTGTCCTGCCGTGTCCCTTTCCCCTGTCTGGGTTTCCATGCCGCTGTGCAGTCAGGTAAGATCAGTCACCCTCGCCCTTTATTAACACAGCCCACCGGTTCTCTGTCCAGGTTTCACTGAGAGTCTGTGTCCACATCAGAAACTCCGCAAAGAGAGCGCCCGTCCGCTCCGTCCATTTGCGGGGCCCGGAGACAGGAGGACGGCCTCCCCGCAGGGCCCTGGCCGGGGTGTGCTTGTCAGAGACGGGGCTGGGGGCCTGGCCGAGGGTTGCATTCATTCGCAGGCAGCAGAGCACGTGGGAGCTCCGTCCCCAGACGCAGCCCGGCGGGTGGCTCACCCCGGTTCTGTGTCGTACGCGTGCTCGCCTCCAGGGGCGCCACGGCCCCCGGCCCTCTGGCCCGCCTCTCAGGGATGCCCGGCGCTGTTACCTGTGTCCACCCTGCTCCCGGACTGCCAAGCCTGCATCTGAGAGCGTTCCCTGCTGGACTCCGGGTTTACACCATGTCCAGCCATTGAAAGGGGAGCGTGAGGGTGGTTCCCGCTCTGGCCAGGAGCTTATTACAGAGCGCTTTACAGGTAAAAAAAAAAAAAGGTCCGGGCGGGGAGATGCAGATGCCACCCCCTTCGGCGTGGTCTTTTTCTGTGACGTCTAGCTCTTAACTAAGTCGGCCGAGTAACGTCTTACAGGAGGCAGCTGAACACTCTTAAAGACCTACGTATTTTTACTGGAGATTCCAAGGCCGTCAGCACAATCAGCCTCACGCAGGCCAGGTGGCACGGGGCCAAGCCAGGTGGCGCAGAGCCTGCTTGTGGTTACAACCCGAGGCCAAGACCGTGCTTCTTGAACTTCAGTACGCCCACAGATTGCTCGGAAATCTTGTCGGAAATGCAGATTCCGCTCCAGTCAGCCTGGGTGGGCTCTGAGCGTTTTCCTTTCTGGCAAGGTTCCAGATGCTGCTGGTTTGCAGACCGTGCGTTCAGTAGCAGTGACATGAAGTTGCTCCTTCTACACTCAGAATCACCGGCTCTGTCAGAGCAGGAGGCAGCGTCCCACCTCTGATTTAGAAGTCAGCGAGATGCACCTCAGTGTAGCGACGTAACTCACGTAGTGGCCTGCAGTGCCCCTGGAATTAAACCCTGACTTCTGTCAGTTCTACGAACTTCGGGGACTTTGGTATTTATTATGCTGATTCCACGCGCTTTCGTTCAGTTAGTAAATACGACTGTGCGTGTAGCCGTGATTCACTGTCACTGTCTGGGTTTCAGCTGCAGCAGGTACTGTAAACGTAAACAGACACACAGAAGGCAGATTTATCTGTTTATCAGCCAAGCTCTTTCCAAGCAAAGCCCAGGATGCAGAGAGATGGTTGATTGATACTAAAAATTTGACAACGAGGAGTATATTTTCAGCAACAAGATGAGGCCAACAAGGGGACCGACGGGAATAAAACTCAGATTTTTTATGGACCTTTCCAGTGAGTGGGCTGCGTCCTTTCTCAATGCAAAAACAGCCTATAGTTCCAATCACATGATCCTGCACCCTGTCGTTTGGCTTTGAGTAACTGCTGTCAATAGAAACAGCCACCATCTTCTTAATCCTGTGTGCATTTGGTACCATGATGGAACATCTGTAATTTTAACATACTGTGATATTCAAGATATTTCTGAGAGAATGTTCTTCAGAATACATCTTATTTCAGTTAGAGGTCTTTGAAGTAACTCCAGCTACTGTCTTTAATAAGAAGCATGATTTCTACACTTAGCGTTTGATTATAAGCCTGCTGTGTAGCGTAATCGGTGGCTGGGAACGTTTACCCCCACGCGGCATTCTTATCTAGTGCACACGAGGGCAAGTCGGCCAGGGCAAAATCATTTCTCCGGGTCTCTAACAGACTCCACCAGCTTTATTCTTAGGCTAAAAATATTTAGGTGGAAAAGATACAGTACGTCTCTTCATTCAAGGCGGGTGTGATTCCACTTAGCAGTCCGAGTGACAGCCCATCTTGGTGGCCGTGTGGTCGTGGACACGCTTCCCGTCCGAGCCTCTACGTCTGCACCTACGACACGGAGCTAGTCACAGCCACCTCCCGGGGTGACGTGGGTGAATCGACAGCGTATGGAAAAGCACTTAACCGGTGCTCGGCGTATCAAGCACTCAGCAAAGGCGACTCTCGTTCCCCGAAGCATTTAACACTCTCTGCACGCACCGCAGCCCGGCGATGTCTCTTTAGTTACCTCCGGCACCTGGCGTGCTCTCGGGTAACTGAAATATGTTTTAATTGTAATCAAAACCGAACAATCGCTAGCGTAGACTCGCTGGGAGGGAAAGAAAGGAAACTTTCTTTCCGGAGCGAGTGACAGGTGGCCGCCCGTTGGCTCCGACTCCCGAGGAGCACGTGTCCGTGGGAGCTGATGGGAGTCGTGGCAGCACACGCGGCACACTCAGGCCCCGAGTGCACACTCGTGTTTCCTCACTCAGCCGAGTGTCAGTGCCCTGGTTACACGTGGTGAGCATCCTCACTCAGCCGAGTGTCAGTGCCCTGGTTACACTGGGTGGTGAACTCCCCTCCTGGAGTTTTGTTTGGGTTTTGTAGAAATCATGTTTCATTATCGTGGCTGTCAGGGGGAGGAAGCTCTTTCTATAAAATACGAGAGTATGTAGCGAATGAAGAAATACACCTGGTCCCGTCGTAGGGCGTGTGAGTGTGCACCCAGCGTGCACTGTGCCTCTTTCACAGAGGAACCCCAAGGAGAGGGACGCCTCTCTGCCTCGCGATTGCAGTTAGATGTTACCAGTGGGTCTGGATATCTCATATTGGCCGCGAGTCATTTTCTCATTCTGGGCCTTTTCACCCCATCCCAGTCAGGTGTCAACTTCTCCGACTAAAGCATGGTAAATATTTGTTGGCCAGGTTTTAACCAACCAGTGGCAGCCCTCTGCATAGTGAGACAGTGGCTCTCCTTATGCACCAGATGCGTCCGTCAGATCTGCGCCATTTAATTAGCTGGACGCGAGTTTACAGAGAATGTCCACTCCGTTTTGATGGCTGGGCTTATGGTCTGGCTGCAGAGAACGGATGTGGACGCGTAGTCACCAGGGTGCATAATGCACATCGTGATGCATCGTAGCGTGTCATGCCCCACGTATCGTGGGGCCCCCTCTCCGGAACGGCTGCTGTGTCTGTCCCCAGCGGCTCGGTCCTGATGTAAGCTGCACAGACATTCAGGGACTTCCATCAGGGTGATCCGTAACAAACCACCATTTTCTACCTTAAGACTGAGGCAAAGCCAAACTAGCCTTTGCTTCACTCAGACCGCGTAGATGGGGTGGCTCATTCACTCATTCATTTACAGGTCACCTGGGGTTCTTCCCAGATTCCGAGTGCCGTGCGACATACCGGTAAACACGTACCTGCCTTACGGGCATTAACAGTCGGAGCAGAGTGAAGACCACGTGACCAGGTGGTCACCGTGCGGCGTGGCCAGCCCTGTCCGCGTGGGAGCACGGAGCGTGTGGAAGCAGTAGAGGTGGCATGGGAACAGGGTGGTGACAGATAAGCAGGCGATGGCAGCACACACAACGACCTTGCACTGACTCGTTTTTAGCCGCAAAAAAAAAAAAAAAAATGTTTTACTCTCCAGTTCAATACTGTTGGTGAGTTTTTAAAGTTTTTTCCTCACCCCCTGCAAAACCATTCTATCTCATCTGTCATTGGACCGAAAATGCTGAAACACAGTTTTCCTCGCATTTCAGCCTTCAGAGGCCTTCAGTGACTTACGAACACGATGTCGCATTATACCGAAAACGAGCTTTAAAAAACGCCCCGATGCTCGACACCACTGGTCTGCAGTGCAGCACGTCTCGTCTGGCGGGTCGGCGGTGGCCGTGGGTGACCGCCGGGGCTGGGGGGTGGGGTGTGGCACGGTGCGTCCTCTGCACTGAGGGCTCCTAATGGCCACGGGGACTGGACGCACCAGGGCCCGGCCCAGCGGCGGGGCGGAAAGCTGACTCCTTGAGAGAGGGAGGGTCTTTAAACCAGGGCGGTCAGCGACGGGGCCCGCACTTCGTTTAGGAAGTCGCGAGTAAAAGGAAAAATGATGCCAAATCTGACCCTATGAATCTCGGATTCCTGGTAATCGACGGCACCTGTTAGTGATTCCAGCAAGGTTAAGGGAAGAAAACTCTGTCGTTCCTATTTTTGAGAGAGACGACTCCAAGCCGGATGTAGGCCATCGCCATGACGATACCCAGCCTCGCTCCCTCCCTCCCTCCCTCCCTCCCTCCTTTGCACCCTTCACAAAATAATATTAGCAATGGTGCCATTTAACTTTGTATCGGAGACATTTTTCAAACCATTTATTGATCTTTTGGGGTTAAGGAAGTTGCAGTGCAGTATTTTATACATTGTGTGCATTTCACCTGGCGACTTAGCACCAGTTTTTAATTTTCAGTTTTGAGCGCTCCTACACCCAGAGTCGTTGGGTTCGATGTTATTTTGTGACGCGAGGAAAGACTGCAAGGGGCTTGGAAACAGCTGTGATGAGCACAGGTGATGATTCCGCCAGCGGCACCTGTCCCCTCCTCGGAGCAGGTTACCTGATGGGGTTCCGTCTGGCACATGCATCTCTGCTCCCACAGCCATTTCTGCGGATTCGTCTTCCTGAAGCTCAGCTCTTAGAGTCCCCCACCCGGAGGAAAACGTTCCCGTGACCCGGGAAACGGAGTCCAGCCTTGGGGTCCGGCGCCCGTGCTCTGTCCTCAGCTTCCCTGTCCAATCTCGGTTCCGGTCGTGCTGTTCGGTGCTTCTCAGGCCCGGTCAAGTCAGCCGTAGCGACGTGGAATGGCGTTCAACACAAACCTCCCTGTGCACGTTCTGCTCTACCCAGTTAATAATAAAGGAACGGGAACGGAGGGGTTGGAGGGAGAGGGTGGGGGGCCCTTCCTCCTCACACCCAGCTGGGGATTCGGTTCGCCAACGCGTGGCCGAGAGCGGGTGTGGTGAGCTTCTTGGGCGTTTGCCGCGCCCAACGTGATCCTAGAGTTTAAATATGAATAATTTTTATACACTGCGTCCCCTACGTTCAACTCAGAAGTCAACTAGGTATAGCGCTCTGTGGAGAAAGGATGACCCGTGACGAAGCTAGGGCGCAATGAACCAGAAACACGAAATTGCCAGTGTCGGGCCAGTAGGGGAAAAGGTGAAGTGTGCCCGTCCCCAACGTTGAGGTACTTTCGACGACGCAACGTTTCCAGCGCGTTCTTTGAGCCTTCGCTCGCGCCTTGCTCGGCCGCTTCTCTGCTGGAGTCTGTCTGTGTTCGCAGAGGCTCCCCCTTCTCAGCTGCCTCCTGCAGGGGGTGTGAACCTGTGCAGGTGAAACAGGGTCTCTCCCTGTTGCTTGACTCAAGTGAGAGCCCAGGAAATGAACTTCAAGTAAATGTGTCCGTTTGCACCCAGATAAAGTCTTTTTTATAAGTTATGCACGAGATTAAACATCAGAGCCTAAATTCTGAGATTCTGATTTAAAGTCCATACTTTTTTTCATTCGTGACACATTTCCCTGTGTTATAATTCCCCACTTTGTCGAAAAATAAACGGAAGGGGGATCGAATCCACCTTGACACAGTCCATGTCTCTGCTTAAAACTTGGGTCCAAAGTCATATCTCTCTGAGGTTTTGTTGTCACGATGTCTTGTTGACTATGTTTGCATAACTTTAATAGATAAAGAACATTATGTGTAATAAGTTGCCTCCAAACACAGCTGAAGATATTCATGCTTAGCAATAGTTTGTAGAAGCCCAAGATAATAAGGCAAATATACTTTGCATGATGTTTCTTCAAAGTTAACATATGTGACCCCTTGAATCTAGCTTATTTGACTCTCATTTTCTAATAATATTAAGCATCTCTGTGTGTGTGTGTGTGTGTGTGTGTGTGTGTGTGTGTGTATGTGTGTAGGGATGTCCAGATGGAAGCCTCAATGTTATATAACTAAAGAATGTTTTCTTGAATAAAAACAAAACAGAACAAAAGCAAAAAAAAAAATCGTAGAAAGCACAGATCTACAAAAGAAAAAAATACTGGATTTCTAAATGTCACACTTTATTATTCTTGGGGAGTATCTGTTGGATGGGAAATGCAAAATATATCAGTTGCTTTTTCAGATTTTCTTTTCAAATACATAGAGACAATTACTAAAGCTGTACTTAAAAGCTTAAATTATCCCCCCACCCTTGAAAACAGAACCATCTGAATTATAGTTACGACGTGTAGTGGATAAGTGAAGGAAGAATGTCTTCCCACTGGGCTTTGGGCTGAGTCTTTCTTTTTTTGTCACAGAGAGAGAAATGAGATTTGCCTTAGGATCCATGAGCACTATTAATTTTCTGTGGGACTTACCTCCAGGTGCATTTCAGCAGGCACCTGCCTGCAGGTGTTTATCAGCAGGCACCTGCCTCCGGGTACATTTCAGCAGGCACCCGCCTCCAGGTGTATTTCAGCAGGCACCTGCCTCCAGGTGCATTTCAGCAGGCACCTACCTCCAGGTGTATTTCAGCGGGCACCCACTCAGTGATCCCCCAGGTCTTACAGTTCAGTGTTTGGAACATGTTCATGCAGCTACATCCCCTCTCTTTTCCCGCCTCCTACATCAAGACCTCTTTTCCTTCTGTGTCCTGGGGCAGTCTGAATGTACGTGTGGATGTGGGCGTAGGTATTCCTGAGTCACCTGCACTTTACTTGAACCACCGTTTCTCAACTTTATCTCCAAGTTGTCCCGCCATTCGTCGACACTCCACACATCAATAGGAGCTAATGGGCAGCTGCCCTACTGCCAGAGCGTATGTAAACCTGTGCCCGATCCAGCCTGCTCCCTGACATCTGCGAACTCTGTGTATCATGCGTGGTTATTTGAGATGTAAAATATGAACGGACGGGTTCTTTACATTTCCTCGAGTAATACGAGAAAACTTAATTGAACTGAAGCTCAGACTGTCAGAGCTCTGTATTAGGCAATCGAAGTGTAACAATGTGACCGCTATTAAGGAAACAGATTTTCTTCTCTGGTTAATTTACAGTCCCACCTCAAGAGTCTTAAACTAGCAACAAAGAAAATGCTTAGGCGAAATTGAACAGTGAGTGAAACTTATGTCTGTGTGTTGAGCTAAGCCCGAGACCACAGTAGGAAACAGGTCAGTATGATCAGTGATTTGCTGATTTTAAAACACAGGCATTGTTTTCCCTTCTTTTGAGTTTTAGAAAGCTAGCATTTTAGTCTCTTACTCACGAAGCAGGTGAGGGTAAAATGACTTACCCCTTTTAGTATTCTAATTGTGCCGTCAACCATTGTTCTTACACTAATTAAAGAAAATCTGAGCCACTGTTATTTATCCACCTGCATTATTCCCCCTAAATGTCAAATGATAGATGTGCCAGGAAGGGCAAGCAGCCCTCCAAGGACCGGGTGAGCGGGAGGTGCCAGCACGGAGGACGCGCCCCTCCTACGCCACTGGTAGTATGTAAATCGGTGCAGCCACTGTGCAAAACAGCGTGGAGGGTGCCCCCAAATTCGGGAGACAACTACCTCATGACCTAGCACTCCCCCTTCTGGGTAGGTAGCTACCCCCAATTTTTGAAAACATTTATTTGTGAAGATACATGCACCCCGATGTTCACAGCAGCGTTATTCACGGTGGCCGAGACATGGAAACAAGCGAAGTGTCCTTCAGTAGATGACCAGGTAAGGAAGCTGCGGTGCATACACACAGTGGAATGTCACTCAGCCGTGAGACAAGACGAAATACTGCCATTTGCGACAACGTGGATGGATCTTGAGATGATCGTGCTAAGCGAAATAAGTCAGATGGAAAAAGTTGAAAATCACATGATATCACTCATACGTGGGATGTAAAATTGAAAGCAACAAACGAACAAGACAAAGACTCACGAACACGGACGACGGGTCAGTGGTGACCAGAGGGAACGGGGGGGAGGGGTAGGTAAGGGTAAAGGGGGTCAAACACATGGTGACAGAAGAAGATTTGACTTTGAGTGTTGGCCACATGCAATGTACAGGCGACATATTACAGAATGATACACTTGAAACCTACATAATTTTATTATTAACCAGCATCACCCTAATACATTTAATTTAAAAATACCAAATCTAGAACTAAAGAAAGGAACAAAAAAACAAGACAGTGTCTCAATCACAGGTGGTCGTAATTTCCGGTAGCGTATGATGACTCGTGTCGACATAGTGGTTTACCCGCAGGTGCGGGGAATGCTCAGGTTGTATTAACCCCCTGAGGCTTCTTTCCTCTTGCTTCCAAGTAGAAACATAGTTGCATTTTCAAGAAAGCACAAGGTGCTTGTCTGAGCAGAGCCCCGCCCAGCAGCCGAAGGTGGTCACTTAGAACTTGTGACAGCACTGGTGACTGGACCCCGTCTCCTAAGTAAAAGGACGCTGGCTGCCGTCTTGAGAAGCTCCGGGTCTGTCTCTACTGTCTCCACTTCTGATACGCGGAATGACTGTCCCTAGAGGTGGCTTCCTTGCTCACCGGATCCCCACGGAGACCGAAGCCATCGTGCAGCCTGCAGTGCCTGCGACAGCCCTGCCCACCTGCTCACCTGCTCACCTGCTCACCGAGGGCCCCAGGGCCCCGCCTGGTTAACTGAGCTCCAGCAGCATCTGGAGTTCTGGGACACCGCGATACGTTTCGGTGTTTGTGTTTGTTTTTTATCTTTGCATTCGCTCTGTTCTCTTTGATGTAGACGACGGGGTTTGCAGCCTGAGTCTAGTAGAAAAGTTAGTTTCTACAGACCTGATGTCACGAAACGCATTTCTGATATTTAGCACCTTTAAAACACTTAACACAGGACCGATGTTAGTCATTGTGTGGCATGCTCAAATCCATTAAAATACAGAAAAGCTCACGAGTAATTTTGTGTTAGAGAGAACTGTTTCATAACTGTGTTGTTTGCTTGGCTGGAAATCATAAAATGGTCATGAAAATGACTTATGAAATAACTGGGTGAGAATGTGCCAGAGTCAAGTTCAATAACATCCAAAAGAATGAACGGAGCAGGGGAGAGGACAGGCCGAGGCGACAGGGCGTGAGGTGCCACCTGCCACTTCTGTTCCTTTGATCCGACAGCGCTGGGAGAGTAGCCGCTTAATGAGACTATTTGATTCAAAGCTGTTTGCATGTTTCGCATCAGGGAAAGTGGTTCCGCAGTTTACGGAGTGATTGTTTCATTCCGAATATGGCGGTGATCCCAGACGGGTATTCGTCTGTTTCTTATCAGCGGAGGGATTACCGGATTTATCGCTCACCACTGCCCACTGCCCATGTGTTTTTATCATAGATTCAAAGAGTCATAGAATTCTAGAAGTTTATCTCAGTGTTTCTCAACCAGGAGATGGATAGAGACCAGTTTTTCAAACAACGTGCTGGGTCTGACACCTGCTTCTCTCTCTCTCTGAAGATTGGGCAGGAGTTGATGGACGCCCCAGCTCTGTGGAGAAAGTGATAAGCTCCACCCCCCACCTGGAAATTAGGCTCCTGAAACAGGGGTCCCTAGCACCGGGCCATGGACCAGTACCCGTCCGTGGTCTGTTAGGAGCCGGGCCGCACAGCAGGAGGTGAGCAGTGGGCGACCGAGCGAAGCTCCATCCGTATCTGCGGCCGCTCCCAGCGCCGGCGTCACCCCTCAGCCCCGCCTCAGGTCCTCGGGCATTAGATGCTCACAGGAGCACCGGTCCCCGGTGCCACACACGCTGCTCAAGAAGCAACATCTAAGGCACAGGGCAAGTTTTTGCATTACTTGCAGTGTCATGATTTCATGCTTATGTCAGGAGAGAATTCAAACCCGACGCCCCACTCGTGTTTGGCCGCCTTTAGGGGTGGACATGGCGGAGTGTGTCGCTTGCTTTCTCTCCGTCCTGCGTGCTGCACGTGTGGGAAAATCGGACCGGTACCTGAGGTCGCCCCTCCGGTCCCCGCCCGTGTTCTACCTCGGGAAGTGACCCACCATTCCTCCTATCGAGCCTGCCAGAAGTTTGAGGCGCCCCCCCTTCCAAGGTTCGCTCCCCACGGCCCTGGTGGAAAGACCAGCACCCTTTTCATGGCTCGTGTCCCCGTGTGTCATTCAAGCCTGTTTCAAAGTGTTTATTCAAAGCGCTTATCACCTTTCAGAAGTCGGCTCGTGTGTCACGTTTCAAAACCTTTTCCTGAATGTCCTTTTCAACATTTCAGCCGCCACCCTGGCGCTCCGAACCCCCTTTCCGCTTTCCCGCATCCCTTTCCCCTCCAGAGCCTGTCCCCACGCCTGTCCCCACGTCCTGGCATGTACACATCACGAGACGTGGCTTTAGTCCCGTCACTGGGACAATCCCAGCGTCTGGAACGACGCCTGGCACATAGTGGGCTCTCCATGAATATTTCTTGAATCTTTGAAAATTTGTCGAATAATGAACGAATGGATATTTTTGGGATTTTATCACTTGAATTTTGTTCTGCATTGGACTGAAATGCACGAAGATGGGGAACACGCTGTGTCGCTTGCTTTTCGTGCCCAGGATCGTGGGCCCAGCGCGCTGTACATAATAATCATGTAACACGGAATTTTTAACAAATGCATTCATCATGAAAAGAAGGTGGACAAATTTTAATATTCACATATCTCTTAAAATGTTCCCTCTCATCTTCGTAGAAGCTCACAGCGAACGTGATGCCAATTTTCATTCAGGAGCTTCCTCCGGCAGGTGGCGATTGGGAAGATCTGATCGCCTCGTGCTGTCTGGTTAAGATAAGAACAGTTTCACCTCATTTAAATAAATAATCATCAAGTTTTTAATATACGTGACGATACAGGCTCTGCTCATAAGGTTTTAGTTTCTGCTTAGAGTAGGAAAATTGCATAAATGAGACCATCACGATCATCTGTTGTTAAATTCTTGACGGGGGGGCGGGGTGTAATGACAAGTATTTACAGTAGCCTCCATCTATCTATCGATCATTATCTATCTATCATCTGTCTATCATCCATCATCTATCCATCATCTATCTATCTATCATCTATTTATCTATCATCTATCTGTCGATCATCTATGTATCATCTATCTACCTACCTACCTATCATTTATCTATCAATCATCTACCTACCTATGTATCTATTATCTGTCTATCTATCATCTATCTATCTTCTATCATCTATCTCTTTACTTATAATCTATCTATCATCTATCTGTCTACTTACCTACCTACCTATCATCTGTCTGTCTGACTGTCTAACTATCATCTGTCTATCATCTATCTATCTATATATCTATCAATCATCTACCTACCTACCTATTAAGGGTGCTTAAAATTTAAAAGATGGAGGCAGAGATAGGAAGGAAGCAGAGATGGTTTTTAGTGTTTCCTGAACACAAAGAAATACAATAATTGTGAGAAGAGTTTTGAAAATAATGGCTTAACGTCACTGATCAACTGCAAGGCCGATGAACACTGTGGCCGGAGATATGTGATAGTTTACAGAATCTAAATGACACTAAAATATATAGCTAATCTGTTCCTTCTTTGTTGTCAGCACGGGATGTGACACATGCAATGCTGAAGGCCTGTGGAGGGAATGGACCCGCCCTTCAAAGCCTAAACCAGGGACACAGTTGAGTTTGACACCAGGTTCCAGTCCTTAGCGTCTTTGGGAAAAAATGAATAAAAAGGAAAAATGTTTCCCGAGGGGTCTCCGGGGCGGGCGGGCCAGGTGGCCTGCAGAGCCTGACCGGGCGTGTTCATCTCTTTTCCTTATGGAAAAGGAGAGAAAAGGCAGGAAGTGATGGAAAGGGCCAGCGGACAGGCGTCAGGAGACCCGGGGTCTAGTGTCGGGCGGGCTCCAATAAAGGGCTTGACCTCAGAAATATCACCTTATTTCTAATCCTCCCCACCCCCTAACATTTCAAGGTAGAGGGGGCGTGTGAAGGTGAGAGGGATTAATCTCGAAGGTTCATCCGGTGATTACAGACGCGAGAAGCAATGCTGTTCTGCAGTGGAAGCCTGCGGGGCTGTGACTTAGTCCCCACAGGGCTTGGAGGCTCTCTCCCTGGTGGCGGTGGCCAGTCAGGGACCTGGAGGGCAGCGGGGGCTCTGCCCGAACCCCGTCCTCATCTTTGAGCTTCCCAGGGAGGCTGTGATTTTGAGTGGATGAGGAACACAGAGGTGCTGTGTAAACGCTGAAAGCCAAGGGCAGAATTAGACGAGGATGGATGTCGTGCTCGGATGCTAAAAACTCTTTAAAACGGATACGCTGCTTAGCATGGGCTTGACGTCTCAGAGCAAGTTTTGCTTCTCGTCCCCCACCTCACCCCAAACCCCCACCCCAAGAACACCATTAGGCAAATTCTCAACAGCTGAAAGCATGCATTAAAATTTTCAGAGACTCATGGACATGGCCAATTCTTCAGGAGTGACCAGGGGGAAAGTGGGGAGGGGACGGTAGGTAAGGTTCCAGGGGGTCAGCTGTATGGCGACAGCAGATTCGACTTTGGATGGTGAACACACAGTGCGATACGTATGAGACACATTATTGGATTGTACACTTGAAACACATGATTTTATTAACCAATGTCACCCCAATAAATTCAATTAAAAAATTTTTTCAATCTGCTGATGGGTTCCAAATAGGACTTTGATGTTTGGCAGAAGAAGTGACAAAAATAATACTTGGCATCCAAAAGAAATATTAGGTTGCGATTTTAAAGCATTTATAATCATATTTGGGCAGATAGATTACATGTGAATACAGTATGCAGAAGCCTTTGAAAGAATCTTGGTTCTGGAAAAGCTCTTTAAAGGTCATCCTAATTAAGGTGGTGTTTTCGAACCCGTATAGAGTCGACATTATTATTGGAGATTCATCGCAATAGCACAGAATGGCGTTTCCCTTACAGTTCGAACTTTCTACGGTTCATTTGGAAAGCAAAAATGATCTTTTTGGGGTTCCTGCTCTCTGGCTGAAATGACATTTTAATCAATAGTAATGATTTTGTTGCTATGATTACGAGAACTTCGGTTCTACAGGCAGGGGTAGCTAAGCAGTTCTATTGTGGGACCCTCGAGAAGAGGGTCCTTTTGTAATGTAGGGAGGGTCCCTCTGATTCAGCCCAGGAACGCGGCTCCAGCTAGACGGTGATACTCACCCTACTTATTTACAGTCTCTGTTCCTCGGTCCGGCATACGCTGGTCCGTGGGAATGTGCAGGTTCGCCCATCCCCGGCCCAGATGGAGCCTCGGATTTGCAGGTGGGCTGTGCAGGGGTCCGTCACCTTAAACGCCCACCGTCAAGTTGGCTCCATGCTTCTTAACGCCGTCAAACTCTAGTGTCTGGAAAGAAGTTATTCTTCCTCGTTGGTGTCAGTCACTGTTGGTTCTGAGTTTGCCTTAAAAATGTCCTCTCTTTCATAAGCTCGCTACTACCTGATCTGTGGAGACCCCATGTGCTTTATGGAGTAGGGTCTTGGGTCACCACATAACCGGAAATCTCCAGAGCCGCCGCCCACTTGTCCCACGTCTGCGTGTGAGGGGGGACACCTTGACGGGCCACCCTACAGGGGCCAGCCTTATCTAATCTCACATGGCTCCGCTTCTAATGAGAAGTAATGATTAAAGCAATACAACGTTTATATTTCAGTCACTAAGCACGATGAATCATGAGGAAATTAAAAAGTCTCGGAGGCCAAAACTATCACACATATAGAAAATATAGATGAACGTTTAAGTTTGTATTTCACGGTGAAGTGAAAGACCCCGTTCGTCAGGCAGTGCTGATCAGGTGGCGCCAGGTAAAATCCTGATTAGATAAATGAGAAAAAGATGAATGACTTTTCTGAAATGCTAGACCCGTATTTAGATATAATTCAGCATCTTATGCCATAATCTATTACTTATCTTAGCGAATTCACAATAATTTGAGTATTGCCGCGCCGACGATATACTTTCATATCGGAAAAGTTCGCCCGACCGAAAACACAGAATGTGACATCTTAAAAACTCTCCGTGCAGATCCACCCGGAAGAGGCTCGATGAGACAGTGCATTAAATTCGAAACTAATCAGCAGACTGATGACAGGGCAGTATGTGGCCTGTGCCTTCTGCCGAATGAAAGTCGCTCGGTGCAGGCAGTTTCCGAGGCATCGCTGTGCGTTGGCGGAGGTGTCTGTTGGGAGAGTGATTTATAGACAGACTTTAGCTTTGCCACAGCG
>NW_006434366.1:4532633-4548752 GCF_000325575.1 Pteropus alecto | reverse complement strand
ACTTCTGTTTCTTCTTCCCTGCCCCCCACCTCCGATACTGAAGGAGATGGGTCATTTAGAAGATTAAAAATATATCACGGTGGCCTTATTCCGTCCGGGGCCTTTCAGCGAATGCTCAGCCTCTCTAGCAAGAAAGGCCACAGGAGCATCGGTTACGTTTCAGATCCTATTCTGCTTTGGCTCAGGATGGACGGGGCCGGGGACAGTGGGCGCACAGGGGTCCTGCCCGTTGCTGAAAGGCTCTGTGGCTGGAGCAAAATTTGACTCATCTTCCCAGGGCTGCCCTGCTCTGAACATCTCCGGACAAAAACGAGTCCCCTTTCCTTCTTTATCCGTCTTCAATCACTGTTTTGATGTCAAAAAGCGGCACCGGTTTTATGTGCCCGTCCACATCTCATACAGCGAGAGGACACATGATAAAAATCCCAGAATAGCACCATCAGTCACCCATGCGTCTGGATCGCTGGGCGACGTTCAGCGCCTCGGTGCGGGCCAGGCTGGCCCACGCCGATGCGGGAGGAAGAGGAAGAGGAAGGAAGATGGGCAGCTTTGGCACCGACCTCCGCTGTCTGCGCTCGGCTGAGCCGTGGGTGCGTTTGCCTGCCTTTTCTTACTTTGCCATTGATTGAAGCGAGAAGGGGACCCTGCCTCGTGGGAGCCGCTTTCCACGACCCACGACTCACGAAGGATAGAGACGTGGGGCGAACAGCCCATCACGTCACGCTGTTCCTGCTCAACCGTCTCCTTGAAACAGAATGATTGTTCCACTTAATTATAGAATTAAATGTACTTGAGAGGGGTCTGCCTCTTCAACACGGTCTGCCCTCATCCGGATCAGAAGCTCACCTGTTTGCTGTTCCTAGTAAGTGCCCAGTAAAGACGCCAAGGCAGGTGACCTTCCCTGTTGGGCAGGGGCAGCTCCGAGCAGGTCAGGAAGGCTTCCAAGAGGTGGTGACGTTTGCAGCGGGCTTTGAAGTGTCCGGGAGATGTGTGATAACGATAAGTAAGTGTTCTGCATGGGTGAAGCACTGTCCACAGGTGTCACTCTTTTTTCTGGGTCTTTTTCCCTTGAACATTTCTGTGTCTCGATTTTCAAGTTTTCTAGTTTCTGTATAGTTTTGTAGAAGGGGCATTTGTGCGTAAAGCACACCCCTGATCTTTGCTGCGTCTGTCCCCGGGCATGTGCCGAGCGCCCAGCTCCCTGGCCACCAGCGCCCAGTTCTGGGACAGCGTTGAGACAGTGTCACCAGGCAGAGAAACGGAGTGCCCTTCTCAACCCCGTTCCTAGGCACTTGAGCTAGTCTTTTTTTTAAAAAAAAACAAAAACAAAAACATAAAGGTGTTTTTTGTGTTTCTGATGGTTCCGCTCTCTGCCCAGAAGCAAACGGCTGGTGTCGCAGGCCACCTCGAACGTCACCGCCATCCTGAACGGAGCGCCGTGACGCAGAGTATTATTAGGACGACGGGTCGTTCCTGTAAGGCACAGCCTCTGTCCGCGTCCCTCAGCACGTTAAGCTGGCCCTGTGCACTGTTCAAGCTTTCCGCCCTGGCCACGCGCCGTCGTCACGGGAAAAGCCACGCACATTTGCGTGTCGTTGCACACCAACGCACCCATTTTAGACTCGAATATCTTTAAACAACAACAACAACAAAAGAGTTCCCTTGTAGCCAGAAAGACAGTAAAACTGAAGCTCCCACGATATTGATCACATACGCCTGCACTCGATACTTGTAACGAGCAGACAGAGGATCGGCCTGGAGATTTCTCCCTCCAGAAGGCTCGGTGAGTGGAGAGACGAGCACCCTCAGCTACTGTGGTCTCGTGGTGGATTTTATGTTTTCCGTATGAAATGGAGCCAGTGCTCGCGCTCTGTTTATTCGGAGCATGTATATAGTGCACGACCCAGATGCCGCAGGAAAGTGGGACTTGGGCTTGATTCTGATCGCACGTGGCATTAATTTGGGCTGGATGAATAGATGTGACACGTGGCCCCAAACGCATTGATTGACACACGAAAATAGAATTTTGTGTCTCGAGTTGACCACATTCTAGGGGCGGGGGAGGGAGGCGGTCGTCCCGTCCACCGAGTCGCTCTGGGACCCGGGCGGGTGAGGGGACCGCTCCTTGGTGTGGGTCTTCCAGGGTGACCGGGCAAAACCGGTCAGGATGAGATGAACTCGGAGCGGCTGGCGAGGGGTTATCAGACAGGCCTCACCGCCTTGAGCCACGTGGCCTCCTCGGCCCGTCGTGGGAGGCTGGGAAATATCGCCTAGCGTCGTGGCCTGGGAGAGGGGACGACAGGTGTCAGTGACCGGTGGCCATCGTTGCTACACGCACTCGTTTCTCCTTCCAGCCCGTGTGTGTGGGCGGGACCCTGGCGTCAGGCGTCGTGCTGGGTGCTGTGGGTGTCGTTTCGCTGGCCCGTCGGCCGCCTCAGGGCACATCAGGGAGACAGCTAATAACCTGTCCCCTGGGTGACAGGGTGGGACCGAGGACGCGCACACAGCGTGCGGGAACTCGGCCTTGCGGCCGGCACCTGCCCCTTCTCTGTGTGCAGAGGGCAGGGTCATAAATGCTCTGGTAGGGCCGTTGCTTTTCCCTCTCCTGCCCTGTGAGTCAGCTTGGGAGAGGGCAGCCTGCTCTGTCGCTAGGAGCGTGTTCATGACAGTGTGTCCCGTCGCGTTTGGTCCTGGCGGAAGGGTCGGGAGGCACCACACACAGGTCCATCAGCTTTTCAGGGTAAGGCGCTTTGTTCCGTCACCGTCGAGGATGGATGGTTTTCATGCCATGGAGGTTAGGCGGGGGCAGACACCTGCTCAGGCCTCTTGCACTGCCCTGCGTCGTGCCCGGCATGTTTCCTTAGACGACAGGCATGTGATGTGTGACCCTTTAAGTGGGGTGGCAGAGGAACCTCTCCCTCCATCCCCCGGACCACTCCACGTCTGCCAGCCCCCCCGCCCCCACCCAGATGGCTGTCGGGACAGACGCCCGCAGCCAGCCTGGTGTCGGGGGAATACCCATGAGGTCACACGTTCTGGTTCTGTTCTCGTTCTGGCTACTTCTGACGGCTGTGGTTGACCTCAGTGTCCTCATCAAAAAAGGAGGGTGTGGTCCCCAGGACACAGGCCTGTTTCAGCTTGTGACCTGGTGGCCACGTGAGTGTCGATTGCCGGTAAGGGCGTGAAGTGGACGTTTATAAAGTAAAACATTGCATTAGAGGCGAGGGTCTCCTTTCCTATTAAAATCTTGTCTTCGAAAGCCGGGACCCGGATCTGCTGCCCCCTGTCCCTTCAGCTGTGTGACCTCGGGAACAGTGCGTGACCTCTCTGAGGTGCGGGTTCCTCATTAGTTTGAGAAATGGTGGGTTGTAGGCGCATCCGCTTCATAGGTCAGGTGAGAATTTAATTAGAGGTCATCTGTCTCGTAGCACAAGCTCTCCGAGACATGCTGCTCCTCTGAAATAAAGTCGTCATTCCCTTTCCTTAGCCCGTTGTGTTACAGAAATCAGGGAAAACGGGACGAGATGAGCCCAGAGCAGAAGAACCGTCTATTTTCTGTGCAACAGCTGGGTGTCACCAGTGCATCTCAGTCAGCCTGGAGGTGACTTGGGGTATGCGGCAGTGTGCGTCGGCTCCAGAGATCTGTCTTTTCTCTTGATTCCTTAAGTCGTTTGGATGAGCTATTCATGGGCGTTGGAGACGGAGCCGGGCAGTCGTCGGGGAGAAGGACCCGAGCGTGTTCCGCGCTAATCCAGCTCCCGGCAGAGGGGAGCCTCGGCGTGAACGTGCGTGCCGCTCAGGCTCGCCACCCTCCGCGGTACCCCGTGTTTTCAGAGCAGTCTGCAGACGAATTCGTTTATGAGAACATCGCTCCTGGGGCCTGCGTAAATGTCATCGCTCTACACCCGTGGGAACGTGAGGAAATGGCCAGTTTTCCCGAGCCCCTCGCGGCGTTGACTGGGGCACCACATTAAGGGGACGCAGATCTGGCTTGCTGGTCACGCGTGCTTGGCGGTTTTTTTTTTTTTTTCCTTTTTCTATCCTGTTTGACATTGCACCGAACAACTTCCTCTCCTGAGGGTTCAGGAGCTTCGCCCGCGTGTGGAGCCCGAAGGTGGGGAGGGCCGGCAGACACTTCATTCCAGCCTCGAAGGCAGCTGGCAAATAACTTAGAGATTCGCGGGCCACTTGAGTCGTAACTGACCAGCTTTCGTGCCTACAGTGTGTGTTTCCTGTCTGCGGATTTCAGCGCTGCTGTGCTCTGCTGTCCTGCCTCCCAGTCTTTTGAGAATTCTTGACCCTCGGCCCGCCCTCTCTCTTCTGGGCAGAGGGGGACCCCGATACTCGCTTCGTCCCGGTCCATTTCTTGGCTACACGTGGGAACCGGGAGCTGAAGCGTGACCCTCTCCCTAAGGTCTCGTTCTCAGACGGCTCCCGTCGGGAGAGCCCGGGGTCCTCATCGACATCCGCCCTCCGCGGTGACACGGACCGATGAATCTGCACCGCGGGGCTGATGGCAGCGTCCGTGACACACTGTGTGTCCTCAGGGCTGTGGCTGGCACGTCGTGCAGTGAGTCGCTTCCTCCACGTCTGTGGGGTCTGATGGAAATGTGAAGACTTTGAGATTCAGTTCATCCCAGTTAAAATCCATGTTTCCAGATGATTCGCAGATCATCTCTGTTCTTTAACGAAGGCTTGATGACAGTCTTGTTTTGATTACATAACAAGAAATTATGTAATCCTTATAAAATATTGCAGATTTTGAAAAATGTGTTTCTTCATTGGAAATGTTTAGAAAAAACATTATATCATGTGGTATTTTTTTTTTTTTTTTGCCAATGATTTGAAGTTTTTCTAGCAAAGGGCTGGGTTCTGAGACCAAATTGTCTCTTCAGAGCTGTGTAAAAATTTAAAAATATAATTCCCCACTGACAGGAAAGTTTATTGTTCTTCCTAAATCTTGTGGCAAAGACGATGCAAACAGGGCACAATGCCAGGTTCGCTCACACGCAGAAAATAAATCCGATTTGCTCGTGGAGGTCATGTGTACGTGACCGATTTCAGCTAGAATGGCTTAAAGTCCTTTTCCCCACCTCTTTGAGATATGCTGATTTGTTCATCTGCATGTAGATTTCCCACCCCAGGCATCTTTGGGTCTAAACCATCATCAGTACCAGGGGAGCACTTTCTAAGAGATGCCCCCCGGTCTGAAAGGCTGCCTCGCACCTCTATTCTGTTCACTGAAGTGATGATTATTTGAGTTAGAATCACCACCGGATTAGAACCAGAACCCAGGAGTGCCGCTTCTTGCCTCCAGATCAGGTGCTTTCCGTAGCATGTGTAAATAGCATCAGGGCAGCCAGTATGCTCAGACGTAAAGTCCGAGAAGGGTGTCCTCCGTCAGAGCCGAGAAGTTCTGGGTTAAAAACAGGGAAAACAGCTTCATCGACCATTGCGATTCTTAATAGACCGGACGTTAATTTCAGAAGTCCAGCATGGAATATATTATATAGAATTTCCCAGATCCTAATTCACAGGGTAATGATCATCTTTTCCGATTCCCTCTCCAGCAGGTGAATCCTTTTTATAATATCCTCGCCAAGTATTTATTATATCCGCTTAAGTATCTACAGCAATGATAATCACTTAAAATTACGATGATGTTGATGAAAATGGCAACGATAGTAGCTATATTGTGCTTTCAACCTGCTGTCTCGGCAGTTTTAGATATTAAACGTCTTAACCCTCCCATCACCCTCTGAAATAGATGCTATTTATTTTCCGCATTTTATGTCTGAGGAGACTGAGGCCCGAAGGGATGAGGTCAGCCGCCCCAGGGAACACGGTGGACAAGGAGCCGGGTCTGGACTTGGGTTCTGCACAGTGCTGTCCGCAGCCCACGCAGTTAGTCACAGCACTGGACTCACCCAGTGTCTGGTGGCCCCAGACATTCTGTGGCTTGTGGGAGCAGAACGCCAGCCTGCCTGTGACTTCACTTGGCCATATCCCCTCTGTGTGTGTGTGTGTGTGTGTGTGTGTGTGTGTGTGTGTGTGTGTGTGTGTCCAAGTCATTCTCTTCCTATGAAGAGAATACCAGTCATAGTGGGTTATGGCTCACCCTGATGACCTCATCTTAACTTGATGACATCTGCAGAGACGCTGTTTCCAAATAGGTGACATTTCACAGGTCCCAGGGGTTCAGAGTTCACATCTGCTTTTTTTTTCGGGGGACAGAATCCGACCCATAGCAGTGCTCCGTCAGTATTTGATAACCAAACAAGTAAACGCAAGCGATCTCAGCCGTCACTTCTGAGAAGCCTCTTACATTCGGGAGAGAAAGTGATCGCTCCTCCTTCATATTAGTAGGATAAGTGATTATCCTACTTTACCTTGATCGTGCTATTTATTGTCCCACCACAATATGTTTGTTCATATATTTGTGCCATTTAAACCATGAATTCCCCAAGGAAAGGCCTCTGTCGTATTTATTTTCATACCTCATTGCCTAGCACAGTCCCTAGGGAGGAAGAATGAACGCTGATTTAGCTGAATTTCTGCTTTCATCCTGACTGGGTTCTCTTCCTTGTCCCCTCTCAAAATCGCATTGCCGTCTGCTCGACCTTTATGAAGCGGCAGCAAAGTGACCGGGTGGCAAGGTCGCGACACTGAGATGTACAGTTCTTATTTTTTCAGTGGGATTATTTTCCTGTAGCCACTTGAGACGATAAAGAATGCTTTTCTCATGTGGGGCTGCTTCATCTAACCAGCAATACCCTAGAATGCTGTAATAGTCTGTTTTTTTTTTTTAAATTAATTTAAATCATTGCTTGCCAAGTATGTTTATGCTATATTTAAAATATTTGTTGGAAAAGATGTTTGCATTTTTGGCAACATTTTTTGAAGAGTTTGTGTAAGGGGGACAGTAAACATTTCGCACGCTGGAAGCAAGAACCTTTTTAAGGAGATGTAAGAACTCTACAAAGCTATTGCCATCAGTAGCTTTTAGGTAAAAAATGGATGGCGAAAGGCGTATCTTCCTTTTTAGAAACAAAAGGGAAACTTGCCTCAGCAAATTATTTATTAAATATTATGTATCCCTTTCCAACATTATTGGGGGTGGGTTATAACCGAAACCCATACATGGGGTAGTTAACGATAAATTGAGAATTCAACAATTACCTCGCACATAGGAAAAATTACAAAAAGCATTCGAGGCGAGGTGGAATGCGCTTAAGCATTTAAGTTAAAGATTACCTCAGTTTACTGGTGGCGGGTAAAGGAAAGAATAAAATTTATAGAAGTCATTTTTTTTTTAAACTAAGATATTGGGCTAAACTATTACTTGACTAATAGGTGGAAGAAATATTTAATAATGGAAATATCGGAAAAAATATAAGCTTTATAATGAAGAATTTAACGGTGATAAACCTAGAGGTAGGTAGCTGGATGAATCTCACTGTTATTTTTTATTTCTAAGCTTTTATCCAAAAAGCCAGTTTTCAAAGGAGGTTGCTTGTTTTGTGCTGTTTTTCCTGCGACAGTCGTGATACTAGTTTTAAGGGATGCACTTCCATTATTCGTCATTATTTCTTACGTCCCACCCACGATACCTGAGCTACGGGTATCATCGGAAGACAGAAACCAAAGAGCCGGCTTCCCAAGAACGAAGCGCGAACCGATTCGATTTCAAGATCGCATCGTGCCCCGGGAGCCTGAGGTTCTGGAAGACGGACAGGCAGCAGCTTCCCCGAAAACGAGCTGAAAATAACACGCAGGACTCCGTTTCCACTTTCCGTGGAAGGACTGAATTCAGTGTGTGCCATCATGATCTGGGGCGGAGGCTTTTATTCCCAATTTAGTTCGTAGAGCTCATTTTGAAATATATAAAATGAAGCAATCTATGCTTTTGGAGAACTATTTTTAAAACGTTCTCTCCGCAAAGAGTACCTAAGACAGAGAGTTTTAAATGCAGAGGACGTTTTCCGATGAGTGGTAGATGTGTTTGGTTATAAGTTTCCAGCTATTATTGACACCGTAGTACATCACTGCGTACATAGAGGTAGCCGGTGTCACAACGACTGTCCTGGGTGCAGACGGGCATGAAAAGCAGGTACGTCACCGCCGTTTTCTCTTGCAGCCAGTGCAGTGACCCTCTCAGGGGATGCGGGCGGAGGTTGGGCACCGAGGTTGGGCACCACGTGAGTCTCCGTGCCCCGTCTCGCCACTCCGCCGCGCACCCCCGGGGAGACCGGGCGTTTCACACCCCGCGTGGCGTGAACGTGGGTGGGGAGCTGCCTGACCCGTCCAGCTACGCTTCCTGCGGCCGGTCAAGGGCCCCCTCTCCCCTCGATCCGCCTGCACGTGGCTGGAGGCTCAGTGTCACTTGAGAGTCAGCGTTCGCCCCTGAGCGAGCCCGGCCCCACCCTCCCTGTCCCAGGACCGGCCCCCTCTCCCCGTTTCCCGGCGGCGCTGCTGGGACCTGCCTGTTTCTCGCTGATTCGCTCGTTCGTTCTTTCTCTCCCTTCTTCGCTGCCTTTCTCTTTCTTCTCTCCCTCCGTTTGGTGTTTTTCCCTTTTGCGATGGTCTACACTCCAGGCGGGAACAGGCCTTAGCTCCCTCTCTCCCCCACTGACATATCTCCATCACCGATAGAGAGAAAAATAGGAACTTCGTAGCAGAGAAGTCTGACGGCCACCTCCTTAGTCAGGCGATCCAAGTTCTCACGGACGAGACCGGAACAAATGAGCACCCGACCCCTCTCGACAGGGGACGCCGAGAAACACACGGAAAAATTCACAGGGAACATCAAACAACCCCCGATTCCTCAGAATAATTACCCATAATATTAAAGAATTTCAGGCACACGCACGCACACACACGCACGCACACACGGAGCACACGCACACGCGCACACACACACACACACACACGGAAAGACGGAGGAGTCATTCCAGAGCAAAGGAGGCCGAAGCGCGTCCAGTCTGTGGAGCTTCCGGCCTCAGGCTCACTCTTGTCTGAAGGTTGTTGCTGGAACAGGGAGAGACGCCCGGATGAAGACAGAGGGTGGAGGGCAGGACAGCCTCAATTCCAGACCTTGACGGTTCTGTTGTGCTTATGTCGGAGAAAGTCTGTGCTTCGAAGAAATATTTACTAAATTGTTTTGAGTTCAATAAATGTTATATCTGCAACCACTGGCAATGGATTCAGAAAAAGTGTGTGTGCGCGCGCGCGCGTGTGTGTGCGCGCGTGTGTGTGTGTGTGTGTGTTTATAGAGAGAGAAAGAGAGAGAAAGAGAGAGTGATAGAGATATAGAGATATCTATAGATTCAGATACAGATATAGATATAGCTATATCTAGGGAAGCTCTGGCAAATAGCAATCTACTGACGTCCATTTTGAGCCGGAACTGCAGACTTCCGAGCTACGGCTCACTTTCGGGCAGAACAAAACAGCCACGAAGTAGCCATTGCAAATACTGATGCACCCTAAATAAAACAACCTTAAATATGCTTAAGAAAACACGTGATATAACATTAATGTTCTCTTGGTTTATAAAGTATGCTGACATGAAAACCAATGATCTTTAGAATCATTGTAGGTCAGGTAGAGGGTGATGCGTGACCTAAACAGACGAAATTCAGGTTTCCCCATGCCCCACTTCTTTTGATGTAAACTAATTTTTGTAGAATTAGAATAGTTTTACAAAAAAAAAAAATGCTGGACATATAACCGAGACTTCATTAAGCTGCTTTAATTTCTAAATAATGATGTTTTATTTCTTGCACGGGGAAATCTTGCTCAGAGAATTGTGAGACCCTAGCTTTGAACTGAATGCCTTTTAAAAAGCATGAACTCCAGAAAAGCAATTCCTTCTTCCAGGGGATATATTGTTCTTCAAGTAATATTTTTCGGTTATAAAATAAAAGTTGCAAAGCAGAATTCATAATGGTTATTATCTACCTCAACGTTCTAATAACAGGTGTTCTTTACGGATTCTGAATAGCTGCACTGCGGTGTGGGAGCCACATTTAATTTGTCATGGGCTCAGTGTTGACTGTCCCTGCCACATTACCTGTGGGCATCAAGCTGGCATGATGAAATGGCCGCCCCCAAGGGAGACCTCTGTTTATGGGGTTGGATACTAGCCATATCTTCAGATATAATAACCCATAACCCGCTTCCAATCCAGAATTATCGAAGCAGGAAAGTGAAACAGAGTGTATAATAAGAGTAGTGTGTGCTTATTTTAAGCTCATTTGACTGCTTGTTTCCTGATTCCATCCATGCCAGCCTCCTTTACAACTATTTTTAACAATTGTATTATCTCAGCCCTTCTGTGGCTGTGAATCATTATCAAATTCTCTATATGAAGCCGTGACAAACCCTAAGAAAAACGGGAGGGCGTCGGTATCATGTGAAGAATCCAGGGAAGTAGCTGTCCAAGGTCACGGAGCAAAACCAAATAAATTCCGCTTCCTGACTTCTGTGGCGGTTCCATGCCCCAGCACCCTGAAGAACGCGTGTGTCCGAGCCTCGTTTGGCTGGACGGTGTCGTGGATAAAGACGCAGAACAGGGATGGCCACGGGCTATGTAGTTCGAGAAAGGCCGGTAACATAACGTGTTGGGCGTTTGCAAGACCCCAGCAAGGGGCCTGCGCTTGGAACCGGTCCCCTCCTAAGCTGGTTGTCAAGGAGCGAAGATCACTTCTGATCACGAGCATTTTAGTAGCCAGCCTTCGAGCTGGGCTCCTGACCCGTGGGGTTTCTCGTAAGGATCCTGATGCCCCACCAGTTTAAGGAGTAGGAAAGCCCCTTAGTCGAGCGCTGCCGGTTCGCCGGTTAGGTGGGCCCAGTGTGGACAGCAGCGTTAGGCAGGGGGCGCATGATTGTTCTGTCACCTCGTTTCAGTCAACACGTCGGAGTCATCGTGGAGCTCAGACTAGCACCGAAACTCCGGGGACACCCCGCTCTGCGGTGTGTCCCTCCAGGACCCCAGATCGAGTGCTGAGTCAGATTCCGCTAGACCGTTCGTCATGCAGCTCTCTTCTGCAAGGACGGGTCAGCGTCCAGGAAGCCAGAGCCATCCTCACTTCCATCCCGCGGGAGGAGTTCTCCTCGGGAAGTCCCTAGGCAGCCATCCCCTGCCGGAGATGTGGGATTCACATGCACTTAGCTTCTTCCTGCGCCTCTGTCCCCTCCAACGCCCGCTTCGAGAACGCTTCTCTGCTTAAAACACGGAAAGGTATCGTCTCGCAGTAACTGCGTCTAGAAGGCCAGGGTCAGGGAGCCGGCGGGGCTGGCTCCGTCCGAGACCGTGCGGGCGTCTCTCCTGTGCCGTCCGTCCACCCTCTCGTGGTCGGCTTGTCATCTCCGTCTCTGTTTTTTGCATTGGTGTCTGACCCCTGTGCACGTGGTCTGTCTCCAAATGTCCCCTTTTATAAGGACACCGGCCATACTGGATTGAGTCCCACCCTAACGACGTTATCAAAATTTAACGAACTAGATCTGCAACAATTCTGTTCCCAAACAAGGCCGTATTCGGAGATACCGGGGGTTAGGAATTCGACGTGAGTCTTTGGAGGGCCGCAGTTCTGTCCGTCCAATCTTCCATCTGTCCACCAACTCCCGAGGCTCTTTCCACCTGACACTAGTGTGCGACATGCCTTTCGGTACATTTTTGTCGTTTCATAGCCCAATGTGGATTATATTTCTTTTTGTCTATTCTACCTACTTACATAGGTAGAGAAATACCAGTATCTTTACTCTCTCGGCAGATATGTGCTTAATAATCTAGTCAGGACTCGTATGTATGTGTCTGCCTCCCTCTGTGACATTAAACTGCAATAATATCGGACATTTCAAAGGGCATTACCTTTTCTTTCTATTATTATCTTTACGTAAACCTTGGCTCACATGAACACTAAATACTCATCGCGTGTTATGATCGGCGTCGTTGGAGCTCGCAGATGATAAACCATACACCCAAAGAAATCAAGTGACAGGAAGGAGTCACCATAGACCCGGTTTGGTGCTGAGATCAACTATCACTGTGAAGGAGCTGACGTCGCTGTTGGATTTACTAGTAGGTGTCACAGCTGCCACCACCCTTCTTGCCGTGGCTGCTCTCCGATGGGTCCTGGTGTGTCCCATACAAATTACCTATTTTAATCCTCAATAACTAACCTAAGAGAAAGCTATTATTCTCATTTTATAAATGAAACAGAGCGAAAGACTCAGGACTCAAGTTTTGGTCAGTGTTACGTACAGAGATACTAAATTGCTAGTCTACGTCAGTCCAACGCCCATCAATGAACGCTGAATTTTCAGGCGTGCCCGTGAGCGCGGGTGTGCCAGGGGCAGAGAGCGTGCCACTTCACAGGCAGAGGAGGTTATTTTTGAATACTGAGCATGAAAAAAAAAAAAAAGAACTGAAAGACATAACATCATCCAAGGCAAGGACAAGGGGGTGGCTTAGGGGGCCCATGTCAACAGAAACGAGCTGACCACAGGGGCAGCGGCGGGACCGAGCCAGACGGGAAGGTGGCGTTTCAGAGCTTTGCCGTTTCACAGACTCCTGAGGTTTAGATGGAACATCTCTTTTTGATCCACCACTAACTCAAAGCCCACTTTATTAACGATTAGTGAAGACTGAGCCTTATGCCAACAAGCACATTTAAAGTGAAAGTGCTCAGCATCATAAGCTGGAAGAGAAAAGGGAATCTTGGGGGGGGTGGCGCACGGCGTTCCACTCTGCACCTTCCACGGGGCTGGGATGTGGAGATGGACAGCAGCACACCTGGCAGAGTTGGGGACCGACGGGGACATGTGCGTGACGGGCGCTGACGTGGCACAGCGCGGCCGCTTAGGGAAATCGTCTGACCATCTCCCAAACACGGTAAAATGGGTCGGTCCACCTTACAACTTAGTGATCGCGCTGACACCCACGGGAATTCACCCCAGAAGAGTGGCCGCGTGTCGACAGTGCGCCTTGAATTAACATGTTCCCCGGAACTGTGTTCATGATCGCACGAAAGCGATGAGTCGGCCGGGTGCCTGTCTGTCGGCGGAAGGCCAGGCGAACCCCCGGCAGCAGGGGCGCACGTGCGGCACTGCTCAGCTCCAGAGCGCGGTGACGTGGATGGCGCTGACCACGTGGGATGAAGGGAGCGAGGCACAGAGGAGGGCGCGCTGGGCGGCCACCTCGGGCGGGACATGAGCACGGGCATCGCGGTCTGCCGCGTGGGAGCCGGTCCTTCGAGGGTGCTGACTAGGAAGGGACCCCAGGCAACCCCTGCGGTGACGACCGTGTTCTGTCCCTGGTAGGGTGTTGGACTGAGCTGTGCACTTCAGATCTGTGCGGTTTACTAGACATAAGGCTCTTTCAATAAAAATAGTCTTCAAAAGCATTAAGCCTCGCAGACTACGCGAAGCCCACGCACTGGAAAAGCCGCAGCTGTGTGAATTATCGTGGACCCCGTGGGGATGAGCACAGAAAGGCACAGGCACAGGTGCCACGGTGACTGTCCTCCCCCACCCCCCCTGCACAGGGCTGTTTTCAGGTGTGACGTAATACGCCATCGGGTAGACCTGAACCTAAGATGTCTTCTCAGAAGTCCTGGTACAGGCCACTTTTTAGAAGTGTCAGGTGACACCCACCCTTTTATTTTTGTCCAAAGTGCCCCTCAGATTGAGTTTACTGCCTGCGCCCCTAACCCCCTGGGTCCTGTATTTTTCCCTGGACACCCTCACGTGCCGCATGCTCGTTTAAAATGATGTCATTATCCCTTCGAATTGACTGAGCTCACAGAGATCGCCTGGGCCACAGCAGCACTGATTTCAAAACCCAAATGTTACGTCTGGGATTTTTTCTTTACTATTATTATTAATCTCTCCTAGAACTCCCTGTGCTGCCGTACATAAATCAGAGGATTATGAAAGGAGTCAAGGTGGCTCTTCCCTTCTAAGGCTGTAATTTGGCCCCATGAATTATTAATGATCAGACCAGTATCACATCAGCTCCCCGGGACCCACTGTGCGAAGACTCACCTTGGCAGTCAGCGCCGCGGGAGCCGCGCGCTCCGGCCTCTGGCCACTTAGCGCCTGCGCTGTTAAAGGGATTTAGAATATTCAAGCCACAGAACTTTCTGAAATAAAATACAAAGTAGAGAAGGGTGTGTGTGCGCGTGTATGTTCGTGTGTGTGAGTGCATGTGTGCGTGAGTGCATGTGTGTGTGAATGCATGTGTGTGTGCATGTGAGTGTGCATGTGGGCACGTGTGAGTGTGTGCATGTGAGTGCGTGTGTGCATGCACTGTGCGCACGCATGTGTGTGCATGTGAGTGTGTGCACGTGTGTGCATGTATGTGTGCTGTGTGTGCTCACATGTGAGTCTGTGTGCATGTGAGTGCATGTGTGCACGTGTGTGCGTGTGCGCGTGAGCGGGCCGGGAATTCAGTGGCGAAGCTGAGTGCCGAGGGTTCCGACCGCTGGGAGGGGTGAGGCCGTCTCGGAGATGCCGCGGCAGAGAGCAGCGCGTGCCGAAGACCGTGCTCGAGCGACCCGTCTGGAAAGGACAGCCACGAACCCCGGGCCTCTCTGCGGCCGTTACGGAGGGAATCGATAACGCGCCAAAGACTGAAGCCGCGCGCAAGGCACGTCCAGCGTTTGTGGAGAGCAGACGTCTGCGAGCAAGCGCGCCACCCCCCGTGTGCGGAGTACAGCTCCGCACAGGCGCGGGCGCCGGGGACGCGCCGCCGCCTCCGCGTCTCGCCGGGACCCTTAGCGTCGATGCTCGATGAGGCCCCCGTCGTTCCCGGTTCTCGCCCTAACACGCGCTGCCGCTTCCCTTTCAAACCCGCCGCCGAGCGGTGTGCGGGCTTCGTCCCCGTCCTTTCTGCAAACCCAGGACCAGTCTCATTTGATGTGCGGGATGGTTTTTAGGAATTTCTGAATGTTCCAGAAGTGCGCCGTCGGTGCAGGCATACATCCGACTCTGTCAAAATCCGACGACCCTCTTAATGAATACGACACATGCCACACGGTACAGTGTCACCTAAAGGAGAAATTGACACCCAAGCTGCGGCCTGGTGGTTTTCACCGTACGCATTTTAATGAGGTGGAAATGTCGGCTGTGGTTAGCTATGCTGCAGTAAACGTGTTACGTTCCCCTCGCTTAGCCATTCCAAGAGACGATTTTAGAAATAATTATTTTGCTAAATCTCTGCGAACGTTCATATATTAGTAGAAATTTCAGTGGCTTTATTGCTTTGAGCACACTGCAGTGGCCCTAGTTCTATATGACTTAAATGAAAACAGATTACATTTGAAAAATAATTCTGTGGGGCTGAACTAGAGAGTGAGTTCATTCTCTCAAAATGGCTCAACGCGAAAATGACTTGGGTGATAAAAACACCTCGATTACACTCTGTTACTCCTGTGTAGCCACTTTTAACAAAATGATGAGTTAAAATTTTTCTTGAATCCTGTATGATGTTAAAGTAATGAAAATAGAGATGCTTGTCTTTGTTAGTCCAAGGAGGGACAAGGAGCACTTCAAACATAAGTAAGACTACATCAAAAATTATGAAAACTCCTAAAATTTTAAGTACGCTTGGACAATACCATCCATCCAGAGGGTTTCTCGAAAGGCACAGACTGTACCACAAAATTAGGGGACTTATGGACATCCTAAAACATACCAAAAAAAGATGGTTCTACTTTCGGGTGAAATAATTCCTTTTTTATTTTTAATTTTTAATTTTAAATAAATTGTTTTGGCCATGCACCATTAGGAGAAACCATGCATTGGAATGAAATTACATGACGTTGCTTCATGGGTGCTGTTTTAGATCCCTTTATTCTGTTGGCCCAGAGGTATGATAAAAAAAGTGAATATTTTTCAGACTTTGTTTTCTGTCCGAGAAGTTGAGCCGTCACGTGGCCACGAAACGGGTAAAACCGTGTAGCGGGTTTCCTGGGGGCCGTTTCGTGAGACCGTGCCGTGCAGCCTGTGCTCGGGCTCGGTGTTCAATCAGAACTCACTTGATAGCCGACGCATTCGCAGGGTCCGGTTGCTGGCCGGCCGCGGCAGGGGCCGGGCAGTGCGGCGTCCAGCCTCGCG